>NC_092394.1:60367184-60705182 GCF_030028105.1 Mobula birostris
GTTGGTGGTGTTGTAGATAGTGTAGAGGATTGTCAAAGATTGCAGAGAGACATTGATAGGATGCAGAAGTGGGTTGAGAAGTGGCAGATGGAGTTCAACCCAGAGAAGTGTGAGGTGGTACACTTTGGAAGGACAAACTCCAAGGCACAGTACAAAGTAAATGGCAGGATACTTGGTAGTGTGGAGGAGCAGAGGGATCTGGGGGTACATGTCCACAGATCCCTGAAAGTTGCCTCACAGGTAGATAGGGTAGTTAAGAAAGCTTATGGGGTGTTAGCTTTCATAAGTCGAGGGGTAGAGTTTAAGAGTTGCGATGTAATGATGCAGCTCTATAAAACTCTGGTTAGGCTACACTTGGAGTACTGTGTCCAGTTCTGGTCGCCTCACTATAGGAAGGATGTGGAAGCATTGGAAAGGGTAGAGGAGATTTACCAGGATGCTGCCTGGTTTAGAGAGTATGGATTATAATCAGAGATTAAGGGAGCTAGGGCTTTACTCTTTGGAGAGAAGGAGGATGAGAGGAGACGTGATAGAGGTGTACAAGATAATAAGAGGAATAGATAGAGTGGATAGCCAGCGCCTCTTCCCCAGGGCACCACTGCTCAATACAAGAGGACATGGCTTTAAGGTAAGGGGTGGGAAGTTCAAGGGGGATATTAAAGAAAAGTTTTTTACTCAGAGAGTGGTTGGTGCGTGGAATGCACTGTCTGAGTCAGTGGTGGAGGCAGATACATTAGTGAAGTTTAAGAGACTACTAGACAGGTACATGGAGGAATTTAAGGTGGGGGGTTATATGGGAGGCAGGGTTTGAGGGTCGGCACAACATTGTAGGCCGAAGAGCCTGTACTGTTCTATATTCTATGTTCTATAAATCCCCAAGGTCTGAAATTATATCCTGGATGTTCTCCAAACCCTCCCTCTACCATTCACACCAAGCTTTTAACCAATGACTGAAGTAGCACAGTGACTATACTTGTGCAGTCCATTGACATTGATTACAAGTGTTGCATAACCCCATCAAGTTCAATGGCAATCTATAATCTGCTGGCCAATGTGACCAACCTCTAACTCTCAAGTCACAAGAGTTTGTTAGGCACAGCTGCCCCATTTCTACCCAGCAAGTTAGTCAGTTCAAATGCCATTAAGAAAAGGTAATAGATGCATGACTTGCCCACAGCACATGAATGAATAAGAAGAAATTCATACCCCAAGGGAAATAGTTCTGAGATCAAAGTTCTCCTGCATTATGTCTATAGTACTTCAGCGCAAGAACATATTTTTAAATAACTTCAGATCAAATTTGAATAAAATGCTCTGTTTTTAATGTCTGGTTTGGAACACCAATGCCCTTCAATGAAAAATCCTAGAAAAAGTTGTGGGTAAGGCCCAGTCCATCATGGGTAAAACCCTCCTCACCATAGAGCACATCTACACAGGACGTTGTTACAGGAAAGCAGCAACCTTATCAAGGACCTCTACCACCCAGGCTATGCCCTCTTCTCACTGCTGCCACCAGGAAGGTGGTACAAGAGCTTCAGGACTCACACCACCAGATTCAGGAATAGTTGTTACTCCACAATCATCAGACTCCTAAAGCAGAGGAAATAACTTCACTTGACTACACTTGCACAGTGTACACTACACAGTGAATAGACCATCACTGAACTATTCCCAGTACCTATGGACTCACTTTCAAGGCCTCTTTATCTCATGTTCTTTGTATTTATCGGAGATTTATTTATTATTTTTTTCTTTCCTTTTTGTATTTGCACAGTTTGTTGCCTTTTGCAAACTGGTTTGTCCACCCTGTTGGTGCGGTCTTTCATTGATTCTATTATGGTTATTCGATTTATTGAGTATGCCCACAAGAAAATGAATCTCAGGGTTGTATATAGTGACATACAGTACATGTATCTAGAAATAAAATTGCCTTTAACTTTTGAACTTTGAAAGAAATGTGACAAGTATAGCAATAATGGTAAGCAACAAAGAAAGGATGTAGTTTTCAAAGAGAACTTTTGCTGTATGGTATTAATTTGGGCACCTGCCAATGGAGGTTACAAACCATGAAACAGCCAACCAAAGGTGTACTGGGTAAAGAAGATAAGGCAGCTACCATACAAAGCTGTCTTTAGATGGTTCTAATGTAGTTAAACTTATCACTGAAAACAATAATCTGTAAATGTAAACTCTTTCAAATATATTTATCCTTGCACAATGTGGGACTCCAAAAAAAAACTCAAGCAGGTTCTTTAATGTAGGCTAATTGAATCTGCCTCCTGACTACAATGGAAAAGAACATGACATCCTTGTCAAAATCACAGACACAACATATGCTTTTTCCCAAAACAATCAGTGCCAGGAAATGTTCCTACTTTAAACAATAGCTAATTCTTACCAAATGGAGGCTGCCCAGATAAGAAATATATATATTTCAATCTGTTAATACATATTTTTTGACCAGTTGCCTTAAGAGAATTATAATAGGCTTTGGAAGCTTATCCATTTAGAACTTGAATCTGCTCAGTGAAAAATCTGACTCCGCTCGAACACTCCTATGCCAATGCATGCAAGACTAATCTTAATTTAAAAGCAATTCTCACTTACATAAAGGTTAAGTACTGTAATCTTGCTGTCACAGTTAATTTGAAGCTATTTTCAGAGTTTATCTCATAAAATGTAATATTTTATATATATCTCATGGTATCTCACATTCTAACCCTTTCCTTTTCTGGCAAAAGGTTGTGGGGATTTTTTTGGCTTTCATGGCACCTACAGCAAAGTCTGGATCAGTCTTTCTGATTTTCTTGGAAGCTAGCCATCCTGGCAATGCCATCAATATTTACGAACCACCCTCTAGTTACATTGCAATTCATCTTTTGAAGGTGAATTATTCTTCAATGTCATATAATAGGAGTTTACTCAGCCAACAGTTAAAAGTCAAACTGGTTAATGTAGTTTGGAGGTCACAGGTACACCGGACTAGATAAGCAAAGGACACCACTGAACCAGTGGATTTTTATATAATTATTAATCAGCTTGATTATTATTTTTACTTAAATCATTTCACTGAAATCAGATTCTTTAAGTAACATAAATTTTAAAAATTTGGAGAAGTCTATTACACTGGACAACAAATTTTTTTGAAAATTTTGCTTCCTCATCTTTTTTTTTTGTTTATGGAAGACCAATTGAAGTTGAACACAAATATAATTTCAGACTACTTGTTTAACGTAGAAATTTGGAGAAACATGAAATTAACTTTTATTGAACATAATGTTTTTAAGTGCTGATGATTTTCGTTTGTACTCGGTGTCTGAAGCTTCTCGCTTAAGTGTCCAACAATGATCAGCCAGCACTGTTGGATCCTAGCTACCGATACCATTGCTCCATTTCCGCAATGAAACCTTTAGTCACTGACAGCATCAAGATTTGCAGGAAGAAGTCTAAATGGGAATGCAGAAAATGAATCTTTATATATTGCACTGTACAGTTTTGTATGCTTGAAGCATGATGTCAACCAGCTGCAGTGCACATAGTTTGGTACTCTATAGTTGCTAAAAAAAAAAAATTTTCAACATCCTTGGATACCGACCATGTGGTTTCCTCTGGTCTCACTGGAAGTTCTTCGAAGTGCCTGTCACTGATTACCCGTTTGATTGTGGTCCAACAAAAATGCCTTCATTAATCTTGGCATCTGTTATTCTGACTTGAATTATGAATTAAAATAACAAATATCAGCAATTTTTTTAAAAATAGTGCATTTTGGGGAAATTTCATGGCTATTTTCCTGATCAGCAGCCCAAAATCCATAAGATACCCCTAAAGTATTCAGGAAGCAAAATTTTTGTTGCCCAGTGTTATCAAAGTCATTTCACTGCCTGTATGTATTTCTTATGTATTTTACAAAATCTCCAGAAAATAGTACTTCTCGCTTGATACATGTTCAATCTATGAATTGTCTGCAGTTTTGTATAGTAGTAGCATTCCCATATTACCTCTAAGCATTGTATTAGTATAATGCAAACTAAAATATGATGCCACACCCACAAAACATGACTGTTGCCGAGAAGGAACTGAGTGATGTGGTTCTAGCAGAGGAGGTTTCCAGTAGAGTAAATCCATGATCTACATACAAGGGACATTTCAAGAATGTATAATATGAGCTTACAAAAGCTACTCGAACAATTATCCAAGTTAAAACCAAAAGCCTGGGCTCTGTTTTACCTGTCATCACTTTTCCCCACATCTAATATCTTGATACAAATAGATTTTGAATGCAGCAATAAAGGTCCTTCCACCTCCCCCCACCCCATCACCACCAGCTTTGGCTAGAAATTTCAAATGAGCTCACAAGTTTATGCTAAATTTACCAATCTTCCACAATTACCTGAAATGCATTACAACCAATGAGAGGAATACTGGATAAAAAGCTGCTGAAAACTCCTTGACTAAGTCCACCTGAAAGAAGAAAAGTCTACTATCTGAAGGACTTCATTCAGACAATATAATACTGCCTTATTTCTCCACCAGAGCATCAGCCTAAACCTCATGAGTAGATGAAGAAATTAATCTATATTCTTTTGATTTTCGGAAAACAAACCAGTTCTTAAGGAGGCTAGGGCAGTGGAGATAATGAGGGAGAATGAGGAGACACAGGTCTATGATGAGGGGTAGTTATTTAAAAATAAAATGCATAAGGACTTCTCACATTGTGGAATTTCCTACCTGAGTATTATGGAGGCCAGACCATTAGGGGTATTTAAAAAGGAAGTAGAACCATTTTTGAAAGATTAGGAAATTGAGGACAATGGGAACTTCAATAAAAGGAAACTGAATCTGTCGTAGATCAGCCAGTGACTGGCAGGATAGGCTTGGAGGGCCAAATGGCTTACTACTGCTTCCATTTTCTTATGTTCTTACATTCTGTGTTGACAAATGAAGAATATCCATTGATGTGGTACTAAACTACTGGTACGTGTAGAATTGAACTGTGTAGGTCAATACTTTCCGGAAAGGCAAGCACAAGCAAAAGTTAGAGAAGCCATAAAATGGGAATGAGCTTTATTATTACTAACACCATATGGGGCGTATGGGGTGTCAGGGAGGGGTAGCATCTCTGGTGGGGGAACATGTCACGTCCTTTTCAGGGCGGTTAGTCCACCTTTGGTCCCCACCTGGCACTCAGCTCTCACCTGTGGCTCCCCGTAACTGTTTGCATGCGACAGCGGCCACACCCCGGGCAACGGCTTCGACAAGCCGGCTAAACCAGGTGAGGGTAGCCGACGGGTCTCAAACCCTCGGTGAGATAGGGAGTTGTCTATCCCAGCATGTGAAGACAGACTCCGGTGGATTGAGTGGACGAGACCAATGGAAGGTCCAACGGTCAAGAAGGCGGTCTCTGCAAGCGTCATGGAACGTGTAGAGCAGGACAAGACACAGAAGACGTCCTGGTCATCCACTGCGCCTAGTCCCATCTCCAGCCGTCTAGACTCTGTCTTGCCACTGGATCCAGATGGGAATTGGGAAGAGAGAGTGAGGTTGACGCTGCGCAACTTTCCCTCACATCAAATCACGCGCTAGTCTCAACACCATCATTATGGTGTCGAGGTCCTCATCGACGTCAACGATGGACGAACAACTAACATCCTGGACACGGCGTGTGATAAATCACAGGGGGATGGAGTCATGGAGAGAAACTATAACAGCATCAGTGTTTATTCATTATATGGATACTCATTCTTAAACACTGATTAGTAAAATTTATATTTAAAACAAATCCCTATTTACGTTTGTATTCTAGCATGTAATCTAGCATGTATTCCAGTATGTAGGGGGTAAATACAACCATAGGTATCATGCTATGATATCGGAGTAGAAATTATTCAGCGATGATTCTTTTTCATATTGAACAAGTGAACTTTGTTTAATCTGTCTCTGAAACAGAAGGGAGAAAACAGTCAGAGTCCTCTGTATTTGATCTGTAGACAGCAATTTCTAAAATGCATGTATGCGATTCGTGTGAAACTGCACATGTCAAAAAAGGAAGATAGCAGTTCCAATACAGGTTAAAATGGCAATATCTGCTCGGCAGGCAACTCAAAACTGCACTACAATACGTAAGCAGACACTGCAGGAAATTATGAAGAGACTTCAATTATATAATAGCTATAGAGATTACTTACAGTAAGACACAGGGTGAAGACACTGGATTGCCACAATGTTCTTTCTTATCTGCAATTTAGGATTGAGTTCAAACCTGGTCTAGGTAGATGAAAATATTTTCTCTCACCTCTAATTTAGCGGTTAATGTGGAATAAATAAGTGAAAAACCTTTAAAGTAGAATAAATCTAAATAATCCTAAAGCAGTTCTTAGACAGCAAATGTTAACAACAATGTTGAAATTGAGCAGCTTGGACCTATGCTTAATGACATTAAGAACATGACCTTACTGAAACAAGATTTCGAGGGACTTAGGCAGGTTAGGGAGGAACCTAGCTTCAAAGTAAGAGCTCACTCATTTGAGATAGAGATGAGGATTTTTTTAAAATCTCACTGGGTGACGGATCTTTGGAATTCCTTAAGCATTGCGCAGGATGTTCAAGGTTATAAGGAAGAAAAAGTAAAATGGAGGAAATCCAACATCAGAATCACTAGTGGAATAATATTGAAGAGCCACAGAATTCACTCTGCTCCTGTCCTTTGTTCACATGTAGGCTGGTGTAGTACAAGCACTAAGATAAGTTGCTAAGTACAACAAAACAGAGATGCTTTAACAAGAATCAGGAAAATCAAAAAAATTATAGTAAAATCAGCAGATCTAGTGAAAAATAATGTTAACAAGAGTTTTAGCCTCCAAGACCTGAAGGTATATCTAAAATTTCATTTACTCTCAGTTAAGTTAGAAAGCAGGCAGCCTTGAAATTCATTTGCTCCCATTACAGCAGAGCAAAGTTCTGCCCTGGTGTTGTTTTAAAATGTTGTCTCAGATCCATCCTCAGTCACTATGTAGATGCAACAAGATAGGCCTTGCTACTTCTATCTAAAGCTTCCTATTTGAACAGAAGCTAGTCCTAAAACAGCCTCCAACTGAACCTACTTATGCCCACCGGAACTATAGTCATAGTCATACTTTATTGATCCCGGGGAAATTGGTTTCTATGCACTCTCCTCTAGCTGTGGCTGAACCAACGTTTTAATAGTTGTACCATAATCTCCCTACTCTTATATACCCTGTCTCAGCTAAACAGGTATCCTGTCTGCCTTCTCAACTATCTTATCTATTGTCCTGCTGCCTTGGATACATTCACCAAGGTTTCTCTGATCCTCAATATATTTTAGGATCTTATTGTTCACTGTGAATAACTTAGCCTATCGATCTGGCCAAAATGCGATATCTAGCAAGGACATTAGAAATGCTGATGTACAAAAATCCAGTGGAGCACAAGGTCATAGTACCTGGAAAATGCTCACACAAATGGACAGGGTAGTGAAGAAGGCATATGGTGCAATTGACTTTATAGGTTGAGGCACTGACTGTTGGGATGTCTTATTGCAGTTGTATAATACTGGTCAGGTCACTCGTCTGAGTGTTACTGGTACCATGTAACCCAGTACTACCTGTCGCATGGTCGGGTAGTCGGCAACTAAACCGGCTCCCCCACCAGGCTTGCCTGGTGAGGAGGGTGGCAAGACACCCTGCAGGACGAAAAACAAGACCTGTCAAAGGGCGGATGAACCCTCTGGTAGGGTCAACGGCCATCTAGCAAACACTGTCGTGAAGCGCGGAAAGGGCATCCCTTGTATTGAAGCTTGGTCTGGCCATTCACTGTGACAGAACATCTCCCAGCCGTCTTGAACCCCACCGTGCCGCTGGATCCGGGAGGGGATGTCGAGAGGGTGGGTCTGGACCCGTGCAACCCCCTACTCACCTAAAATCCATTCACGCACACGCTGTTCCTGAGGAGTGGGGTACCACCCCACTAACTGACTATGGGATGGATAGTCAGGGAGAGAGAGAAGTAACATTCAGTGTCCTGCATACATTTCTGGTCAACACAACAGGAAGAGGATGCAGTAATATTAAAAAGAGTGCTGAAGGGATTCACTAGGAAGTTGCCTAGAGTGGAGGACTTTAGTTACAAGGAGAGATTGGATAGGCTGGGTTTAATATCACAGGTAAACAGAAGGCTGAGAGGTGACCTTACACAGGTTTATAAGATGATGAGACATAGGGTAGATAGTCAGAGTCATTTGCCCGGGAATCTATAACTAAAATCGTATGTTCAAAAGTGAGAAGCTAAAAATTTTAAAGTGTATATTCAAAATATAATTATAGTATTTAAGGTACTTAGACAGGTACGTTGATAGGAAAGTAGTAGAAAGAGATGGGCTTTCTGTAGGGGGAAAAAGGATTAGCACATATAGCCATCACAGTCAGCATGAATGAAGTGGGCTGAAGGGCCTGTTTTTGTACTGTACGGTTCCATGACTATAAAGTCTACCTGCAATATTCTGCCCTTGTTACAAATTCATAAAACTGCCTTTCTAATTTTCAAGAGTATCATCAATTTTTATGTCACCTATGAACTTGCTGATCATATCTTCTACATTCATATCCAGACTCCTTGCCACTGATATCAGCGATAGCCTGCAATTACCTGACGTATCACTTCAGTCTCTCTAAGGAAAACAAAAGGTAACAAATGGCCAAGAGGGTTCACTTCTTTAGAAGTGTTACTACATTTTTGATGTTTAGAATCCAGAGCACCAGATTTAACTCTTTAAATATAGAGATTTTTTTCATTCCTAGTGCCGCATGTGCTAATGTATTTGAATTTATAAAAGGTAAGGTCAAAGGTAGATCTGTGATTTTTGTTTCCAAGTGTTCAGTAAATAAGAGTTCAGAAGATTAACTGCTATCAAAAGTATATTACTACATATTGTCCCTGTTCTTTGGCCTACGTCTCTGATTATAAATCAAGTTTTTAGCAAGAATGATCTGTTTTATAGCAGACTTAGCCTTCACTATTACAGAAGCAAAAGTTACTTGAAGCACCACATTCTAGTCTGATGTCTTTTATCATTACAACAAGATATATACAGTGATCATAGTCTGACAATCACCACCACAAGTAACCACAATGCCTTCACTCCCAATCTTAGATGTTTTCTCCTTAGAAAACAACAGGCACTCTGATGTCAGTGGCAGCTCTGGTTCAACGCTTACCATTAAACATAACCTCTGTGAGTATGAAATTCCCCTGCCCATCTAAGACAACTACACTTCCCTGTCTGCCTCTAGGTCCAAACAAGCAGAATGCAACTCTGAAAATAAAGTTCTAATTTTAATCAGTCTCACAATTTGGCATTTAGAATTAAATAATTTCATGAATCAGAATCAGAATCAGGTTTATCATCACTGGCATGTGACGTGAAATTTGTTAACTTAGCAGCAGCAGTTCAATACAATACATAATCTAGCAGAGAGAGAAAAAAAAACATAATAATAAATAAACAATAAATCAATTATGCATATTGAATAAATTATTTTAAAATTTGCAAAAACAGAAATACTGTATATTAAGAAAAGTGAGGTGTTGTCCAAAGCTTCAAAGTCCATTCAGGAATCGGATGGCAGAGGGGAAGAAGCTGTTCCTGAATCGCTGAGTGTGTGCCTTCAGGCTTCTGTATCTCCTACCTGATGGTAACAGTGAGAAAAGGGCATGCCCTGGGTGCTGGAGGTCTTTAATAATGGACGCTGCCTTTCTGAGACACCGCTCCCTAAAGGTGTCCTGGGTACTTTGTAGGCTAGTGCCCAAGATGGAGCTGACTAGATTTACAACCTTTTGCAGCTTCTTTCAGTCCTGTGCAGTAGCCCCTCCATAACACACAGTGATACAGCCTGTCAGAATGCTCTCCATGGTACAACTTTAGAAGTTTTTGAGTGTATTTGTTGACATGCCAAATTGCTTCAAACTTCTAATAAAGTATAGCTGCTGTCTTGTCTTCTTTATGACTACATCAATGTGTCAAAGAGCTGATTGTGGACTTCAGGAAGGGTAAGACAAAGGTACGCATACCAATCCTTATAGAGGGATCAGAAGTGGAGAGAGTGAGCAGCTTCAAGTTCCTGTGCGTCAAGATCTCTGAGGATCTAACCTGGTTCCAGCATATCGATGTAGTTATAAAGAAAGCAAGACAGTGGCATACTTTATTAGGAGTTTGAAGCGATTTGGCATATCAACAAACACACTCAAAAACATCTATAGATGTACTGTGGACAGCATTCTGACAGGCTGCATCACTGTCTGGCATGGGGGAGCTACTGCACAGGACCGAAAGAAGCTGCAGAGGGTTGTAAATCTAGTCAGTTCCATCTTGGGCACTAGCCTGGGAGTGGTGTCTCAGAAAGGCAGCGTCCATTATTAAGATCCTCCAGGGCATGCCCTTTTCTCACTGTTACCATCAGGTAGGAAGTACAGAAGCCTGAAGGTACACACTCAGCAATTCAGGAACAGTTTCTACCCCTCTGCCTAAATGGACATTGAACCCTTGGACACTACCTCACTGTTTTTAATATACAGTATTTCTGTTTTTTGCACATTTTAAATCTATTCAATATACATATACTGTGAATGATTTATTTTTAAAATTTTATTTATTATATTTTTTTCTCTTCTAGATCATGTATTGCATTGAACTGCTGCTACTAAGTTAACAAATTTCACGTCACATTCCAGCAATAATAAACCTGATTCTGATTCTGTAATATTTTCAGCTGAAGAATGGTAGGGGTCTAGAATTCACTGTCTGAAACTATGGTGGAGGCAGAAATGCTCATGACATTTCAACATTGCTTGTGTGAAATATAGGGCTTGAGGTGCTGTGCTGGAAGGTGATTGTGGGCTGAGTATCTCCTTTTTTGACTTCTACAGACTTCTGTATTATAAATTTCCTTTCATCAGATTAATTGCATCACAGAGTTAACATTATGATTATTACACATCTGACTGACTATCATTTCATTATTGAAGTTGTTTCTGAACACAGATCAAATGATCCATTGGATGTAAATCTCAAAGTATCACGACTGATGAAAAATGCAAGGGTACTTTATGCAAGGGGCAGTAGTTCCAGGCTGATTTAAATCTAGGCTGACATATTTGGAACGGCAATCACCAAGGAGCCCATGGGAGGAACAACAGTTGAGCCAATTAAACCTCTTGTTACATTTCTGTGCAATCATTACCTTGAGACTTAGTTATTGGAGTATACTTCCAGACAATCTCCTTCATTCCATTCTCCGTAGATCTGAGGTCATCTACAACACTGCTGCTCACCTCACTCCTCGGCTCACACAGCTCCCATGCCTTCATTAGCCCCTGTCTGCTGACCGGGGGTTAGGCATCTAATTAATTTTAAAACACTCAGCCTCTTTTTTCCCCACAAACTTTCCATCATCATCTCTGTAATCTTCTCTAACTCTCTAATTATCCAACAGTTCCATGATCTTCCACTTCAGCCTCTGAAACATTGATGATTTCACTTGTTATGCTGCTGAGTGCTTTCTGTGAAATTCCATTCTAAATATCTCTACCCGACTCTCTAAATATGTACTTAAAACTTTTCTTTGACTAGGCTTTTAATCATTTGTATGCTGTCTCTTTGTCAGATAAAGATTCTCAGATGTGTCTTGGGTGTTTTAGTGTTTTAAGTTAGTTATATAATATAACTAATCTCTGGGAAACAGATTGTGCACTTGAATGTTGTGACACAGAAGCAGTTTTGTTCGCTGAAGAGGAGCAGAGAGGCTGCAGTATTTCCTGCACACCTCTAATTAGGGCAAGGACATAAAGCAGCAAATGCTAGAAGGGTGTAAAAACAGAATAAAAGAATACTTCGGTTATAATAAAATAGACCAGAGACTAATGCATAAAGGAAAGACAAGAATGACTAAAATATGTTAAAAATGTTTTTTATCCTGAGTGTTATCAGAACAAGGAAATAAACAGTGCTAGATCTAGTTTGGCCAAGATTAAATTATCAAAGAAGAAAACTCAATTAGAAAATATTGAATTATACTGAAATGAAAGGGATCAGAAACAAAGATTAGAAACAAGAACATTCTTTAACAAGGAAAGGAACAGTTTTCCAGAAAATTGAAAATATAGCATGTACAGAGGAAGAATGAAAGTGGAAATTAAAATGTGTGAGTGACAAAATGGAAATAAAAATGACATTATTTTATGACTATAAAAACTGTAAAATGGAAATCAAAGAAAAGGTGGCATCAATTTTAAAAAAAAACAGTAATAGAAAACAAAATAATCTTCATGAAGCAGACAAGATTGTAAAAGGCACTAAAAGTACATTCCATCTGTCTTTACACAAATCAGAACAGCCATTAATCCAGTGAATGAGAAGGTAACAGAGAAATAAAATCAGTATCAGGTTTAATATCACTAGCACATGTCGTGAAATTTGTTAACTTCACAAATTTCACAACATATGCCAGTGATATTAAAGCTGATACTGATTCCGATTCTGAAATAGGGTAGGATTAGGAAAACTAACAAGGAGTTAGCAGTACTCAAAAGTATTGTGATTTCCAAGTCAACACAGAATGCCTCTTAGGTTGTGATGGAGTTACGGATAGAAACAGCAGAGATGCTGGCAGAATATTTCAAATGACCTTGAATTTCATTTCAGGCAGCGTCTTGACCTACCTCCAACTCCAAACCATGCACTCAGAAGTCATCAGTGAGGCTCTGCCACATGGGGCAAGCAGGAGATAGCTTGAGACAGGGAGTGCTCCTTTTGCTGCCTGCATCAGGATTTCTGCAGAGACTCAATGGACCTTTTCTATTTTGAGCAGTTATGGGCCAGGATTTCCCATAGACCAATGAGGACATCACATATACATTTTGAGACTGGTTTCATTTGAGCACGGGGTAATCTCTTGCCATGAAAGAGCTCAGAATGGAATCATGTTCGGCATGAAAATTTCCAATCCTGTTCATCAGAGCCAACTGACTAACCACGACCTCTCTGTGCTGGATTTTTGGCTAAGAAGAAGACGCTGATGCTGATTTCCTTATCCTTTAGAAATCTTTCAGGCCTTGCCAGTTTAGCATCTTTATTTCAAAGGGTGAAATAGGCTAGGTAACTATCAGATAGGCCATTTTACCTAAGCTGTAAGGAATAATCAGAAACAAAGTAATCTATCACCGGGGGGGGGGGGGGTGTCCTAAAGATAATAGCACACAAAGAGGTGCTACATGCAAATTGCATCCGATTAATTTTTATTACTTCTGTAATGAAATAAAGGAGGAGCTGATGAAAGTTATACACAAAGTATACAGACTCTCAATCTTGCTAAATGTGGTACTTTATCCCTTACTCACTCTTCCTTCAGTTAGTCCTGACGAAGGGTCTCGGCCTGAAACGTCGACTGCATCTCTTCCTACAGATGCTGCCTGGCCTGCTGCGTTCACCAGCAACTTTGATGTGTGTTGGTACTTTATTAAATTCCTTTGCAAGACATAGGATTAAAGGAATGAAAATAAAAGAAAAACTGCAGATGCAAGAAATCTGAAACAAAAGTAGGAAATGCTGGAGATACTTAGTAAGTTCATACATCTTGGGAAAGAGAAGCAGAGTTCACTTTTTCAGGTCTTCAACCTGTTTGTCTTTTCACAGATGCTGGCTGACCTGCTGAGTGTTTCCATCAGTTTGTGTTTTTATTATCATAGTGAACAGCTGTATTTCAGTCTGGAGGGAAGTATGTTGTGATGCTCCCAGCAGTTGGTTTTCAGAATACAACATTTAAATTTATACTGACCCCAGATTTGTGCAATGGGAGTATAATTTAAAAGTCTGCAGCTGACACAAAACCTGAAAATATAGTAAACAATGAGAAGGATAGCAGATGTCAAGAGGATGTAGGCAGACTAGTAAAATGGGCAAACATATGGCAGATTAAATTTAATGCAGAGGAGCGTGAAGCAATCTATTTTGGAAAGCAAAATGATGAAGGGGAGTATCAGTTAATTACCATTTTGAAGAGAATGCAGGGACAGGGAAGATCCATAAGAGTACATATACAAATTGTGAAAGGTGCCAGAACAAGTTCATAAAATTTAAAGCAGATGGAACAGTTGGACTGAAAAGTTGAGGCAATGGAGATAGGAGCTATTCTGATTCAACAAACCCTACAGATAGGTAGGCTGCCTGGCTACAAAGACTGTAGCGTCATGGTATGGAGAGTTAAAACTGGGTGGGGGAAAACAGTGGGGTCGGCCTGTCCCGTCATTCAATATGCTCCATCTCAAATTTAGCCTCCTTTTTTGTGTCAGTTCCCCATACCCCTTAATCCTCAGATCTTTCAAAGGTGCATTTATTTTCTTTCCAAATTCCCTAAATAATCCACCCTCCAGGGGAAAGAATTCCAGAGACTTGGCATCTTTTATGTAAGCAAAAATTGATTCACCTAATACCTTACATGCTTGGAGAGACGATATTTATTCAAATACTCCAGAGTGATAACTGCTATTGGTGGAGAATGTTTCCTGTACATTTGAGGCCTTGTCATGCTGCTGAACTGACATCAGCTTCTGATGAATGCCCTCTTAATGCACTGATACAGTACTTTTGATTATTCCAACCAAAAGAAGAACACAGCAACTACACACTAGATTTACAGACCTAAAGTAATTTACAGGACAATATATAGCCTGCTAGATTGCCACTCCCTCTTTGCTAGTATCTTCATCTGCATGATCCTTCAAATAGCAATATCGTAATGACAGGGTAACCTTTTATAACAAACAAAAGAAAATCTGCAGATGCTGGAAACCCAAGCAACACACACAAAATGCTGAGGAACTCTGCAGGCCAGGCAACATCTATGGAAAGGAGTACAGTTGACGTTTTGGTCCGAGACCTGCTGCAGGGTCTCAGCCCAAAATGTCGACTGTACTCTTTCCCATAGATGCTGCCTGACCTGCTGAGTCCCTCAGCATTTTGTGTGTGTTGCTAACCTTTTAATAATTGTCATTAATCTTAGTAATTTTAGTTCTTTGAAATAACACCATGGGACTCGATACATCTAC
The DNA here is from genome assembly GCF_030028105.1 of Mobula birostris. Classification (NCBI taxonomy): domain Eukaryota; kingdom Metazoa; phylum Chordata; class Chondrichthyes; order Myliobatiformes; family Myliobatidae; genus Mobula; species Mobula birostris. The sequence goes on from NC_092394.1 coordinate 60,382,299, forward strand.
TTGTAAGAGAAATCGGGATCTCAGTCTAACATCTCATCTGAAATGACAACATTTTTCCCGTTGTTCACTGTCGGTGCCACTCTCTAGAGTGCTTGGTCTTTGAATTGGAACTGGAACCACAACACTCTGAGTCAGAGCTATTGCACTACCAAATGAGATTCAACATCTGAAAAGGACAAACATCACATCATTACTAAAATTCCACATTCTAGTATGACTAACTCTAACTGTAACAGGATGATACAAAGATTTACAACAGCAAAATAGCCAAAGGCATGATAAGGTAAAACGTTACTTGAGAAATGCAAAATGCTCAAGTGCTCCAGAATTTAGTTTAATGCAAGGCAAGCATGTGCTCACAAGGGTTAGCAACTCTACCTATAGGTAACAAAGAGAAAAAGATTTATAGAACTAAAGGATAGTGTGGATTTGGGAATTGGGATGAAAATACAAAAGAAACAACAAAAACAAAGTGAGAAAATTTGCTGATGAATAACAAGACTTCAAAATCACCACTAGTAATGTTAAAAACAGATGCTGTGGAACCGCAAATAGGCTGAATCGGAGCAAAACAAAATCACAACGATCTACTGTACCTAAAGACATATAACAACAATATTAGAACATAGCACATAGAAATCTAAAGCACTTTACAGGTCCTATGACCCACATGTTGTGCCAACTATGCAACCTGCTCTAGAAGCTGCCTAGAATTTCTCACCCACATAGCCCTCTATTTTTCTAAACTTCATGTTATATCTAAAAGTCTCTTAAAAGATCCAATTGCATTTGCCTCCACCACCATTGCCAGCAGTGCTTTCCATGCAACCACCACTCTCTGTGTGAAAAACTTACCCCTGACATCCTCCCTGGACCTACTTCCAAGCACCTTTAAACTATGTCCCCTCATATTAGCCATTTCAGCTCTGAGGAAAAGCCTCTGGCTATCCACATGATCAATGCCTCTCATCATCTTATACACCTCTATCAGGTCACTTCTCATCCTCTGTCGCTCCAAGGAGAAAAGGCCAAGTTCACTCAACCTATTCTCATAAGACACGCTCTCCAGTCCAGGCAACATCTTTGGAAATCTCCTCTACACTCTCTCCTTAGTACCCACATCCTTCCTGTAATGAGGTGACCAGAAATGAACACAGAACACCAAGTGCGGTCTAGCTGAGATCTTACATAGCTGTAAAATTACCTCACGGCTCTTGAATTCAATCCCACGGTTGATGAAGGCCAATGCACTATATGCCTTCTTAACAATACTGTCAACCTGCGCAGCAGCTTTGAGTGTCCTATGGACATGGAACCCAAGATCTCTCTGATCCTCCACACGGCCAAGATATCTTACCATTAATATTACATTCTGTCTTCTAATTTGACCTACGAAAATTAACCACTTTCACACTTATCTGGGTTGAACGCCATCTGCCACTTCTCAGCCCAGTTCTGCATCCTATCCCTCTGTAACCTCTGACAACCCTCCGGATCATCCACAACATCCGAACCTTTGTGTCATCAGCAAGCTTCCTCACCCAGGTCATTTATAAAAATCACAAAGAGGAGAGGCCCCAGAACAGATCCCTGGGAACACCACTGGTCACAACCTCCATGGAAAATATGAACTATCTACAAGCACCCTTTGCCTTCTGTGGGCAAGCCAATTCTGGATCTGCATAGCAAGGTCTCCTTGAATCCCATCCCTCCTTATTTTCTGAAGGAGCCTTGCATAAGGAATCTTATCAAATGCCTTAATGAAATCTATATACACTACTCTACTTTCATCAACCTGTTTTGTTACATCCTCAAAGAATTCAATCAAGCTCATAAGGCATGACCCATCCTTGACGGTCATGCTGACTATCCCTAATCAAATTATGTCTTTCCAAATGCTCATAAACCTGCCTCTCAGGATCTTCTCCAACAACTTGCCCACCATTGAAGTAAGACTCACTGGTCTATAATTTCCTGGGCTATCTCTACTCCCTTTCTTGAACAATGGAACAACATCTGCAACCCTCCAATCTTCTCCCATTATTGATGATGCAAAGGTCACTGCCAGAGGCTCAACAATTTCCTCCCTCGCTTCCCACAGTAGCCTGGGGTATATCTTGTCCAGACCCAGCGATTTATCTATATTAATACTTTTCAAAAGCTCCAGCACATCCTCTTTCTTAATGTCCACATGCTCAAGCTTTTCAGACCCTACAAATGCCAAGGTTCTTTTCCCTGGTGAATACTGAAGCGAAGTATTACGCAAGTACCTCTGCTACCTTCTCTGGCTCCATGCACACATTTCCACTGTCACACCTGATTGGTCCTATTCTCACATGGCTCATCCTCTTGCTCTTCACATACTTGTAGAGTGCCTTGGGCTTTTCCTTAATCTTGCTTGCTAAGGCCTTCTCAAGGCCTCTTCTAGCTCTCAATTTCATTCTTAGCTCCTTCCTGGCACCTTTGTAATTTTCTAGAGTTCTAACAGGACAAAGTTTATTGAACCTTTCGTAAGCTTTTCTTTTCTTCTTAACTGGATTTTCTACATCCATTGTACACCATGGTACTTTCATCCTACCATCCTTTCCCTGCCTCAATGGAACATACCTATGCAGAATGCCATGCAAGTGTTCCCTGAACATTTGCCAGATTTCTGCCGTGCATTTCCGAGAACATCTGCTCCCAAGTTTTTAATCTAATAATGTCATATTTTCCTACCCTAATTGTCTGCTCCTATCCCTCTCCAGCGCTATGGTAAAGGAGATAGAGTTGTGATCACTACCCCAAAAATGCTCTCCCACTGAGAGATCTGACACCAGGTTCATTTCCCAATACCAGATCAAGTACAGCCTCTCCTCTAGTTGGCTTATCTACATATTGCATCAGGAAACCTTCCTGAACACACCTAACAAACTCCACCCCATCTAAGCCCCTTGTGCTAAGGAGGTGCTAATCAATATTAGGGAAGTTAAAATCATCCATCACAACAACCCTATTATTATTACACCGTTTCAGAATCTGTCTCCTTATCTGATCCTTGATGTCTCTGTTACTAGTGGGGGGGGGGCAAAAAAAAAAACACCCAGTAGAGTTATTCTGCCCTTCCTGCTTCTGACTTCCACCCACACTGACTTCCTCCTTTTCTGCAGCCATGATACTATCCCCGATTAGGAATGCCACACCCCCGCCTCATTTTTTTCCCTCCCTGTCCCTTTTGAAGCATCTAAAGCCCAGCACACTCAGCAGCCATTCCTGCACCGAGACATCCAAATCTCTGTAATGGCCACAATGTCATAGTTCCACACATTGATCCAAGTTCTAAGTTGATCCGCTTTGTTTATGATACTCCTTGCATTAAAATAGACACATCTCAAACCATCTGGCTGAGCACATCTTTTCTCTATCACCTGCCTATCCTCCCTCACAATTTCCCTACAAGCTGTCTCTACTTGTGCGCCAACCGCCCCATTCTCTGCCTCTTCACTTTGGTTCCCATCTCCCTGCATCTCTCGTTTAAACACTCCCCAAAAGCATGAGCAAACCTCCTTCCCAGGATATTGGTTCCCCTCCAATTCAGGTGCAACCCAACCCACGTGTACACGTCACCCCTTCCCTAGAAAAGGTTCCAATGATCCAAGAACTTGAAACCCTGCTCCCTGCATTTTCCCCTCAGCAACTCATTCCTCTGTGCCATCTTCCTGTTCTGACCTTCCCTAGCAGGTGTCATCAGTAGTAATCTGGCGATTACCACCTTGGGTGTCCTGCTGTTCAGCCTCCTTCCTATCTCCCTAAACTTACCGCACAAAACCTTTACCCCTCTCCTGCCTATGTCATTGGTACTAACATGTCACAACTTCCAGCTGCTCACCCTCCCCATCAAGAATATTCTGCAACCACTCAGAGATATCCTTTGACCCTAGTACCTGGTAGGCAACACATTACCCTGGCATCTTTTTTGCTGCCACTGAATCTCCAATTTGTCCCCCTAACTATTGAGTCCCCAATGACTATTGCTCCGCCTGACTTCACCCTACACTTCTGAGGCTCAGAGCCGACCACAGTGCTGTTGGTCTGGCTGCTGCTGCCTTGCCCAGATACAGTGGCATGCAAAAGACTGGGCACCCCGGTCAAAATTTCTGTTACTGTGAATAGCTAAGCGAGTAAAAGATGAACTGATATTTCCATCTTTTACAGTTTCAAAACAACAAAAAAGGAAAATGGGCCTGAAACAAAAGCTTGGGCACCCTGCATGATCAGTACTTAGTAACACACCCTTTGGTAAGTATCATAGCCTGTAAACTCTTTCTGTAGCCAGCTAAGAGTCTTTCAATTCTTGTTTGGTGATTTTCGCCCTTTCTTCCTTGCAAAAGGTTTCTAGTTCTGAGAGATTCTTGGGCTGTCTTGCATGCACTGCTCTTTTGAGGTCTATCCACAGATTCTCGATGATCTTTAGGTCAGGGGACTGTGAGGGCCATGGCAAAACCTTCAGCTTGCACCTCTTGAGGTAGTCCATTGTGGATTTTGAGGTGTGTTTAGGATCATTATCCTGTTGTAGAAGCCATTCTCTTTTTACCTTCAATTGAATTCATTCTTTCCTCTACCAGTGAAATGTTCCCCATGCCACTGGCTGCAACACAAGCCCAAAGCATGATCGATCCACCCCCGTGCTTAGAGGTGTTCGTTTCATGAAGTTCTGCACCCTTTTTTCTCCAAACATACCTTTGCTCATTGCAGCCAAGAAGTTCTATTTTAACTTCATCAGTCCACAGGACTTGTTTCCAAAATGCATCAGGCTTGTTTAGATGTTCCTTTGCAAACTTCTGACGCTGAATTTTGTGGTGAGGACGCAGGAAAGGTTTTCTTCTGATGACTCTTCCATGAAGGTCATATTTGTGCGGGTGTTGCTGCACAGTAGAACAGTGCAGCACCACTCCAGAGTCAGCTAAATCTTCCTGAAGGTCTTTTGCAGTCAAACGGGGGTTTTGATTTGCCTTTCTAGCAATCCTACGACCAGTTCTCTCAGAAAGTTTTCTTGGTCTTCCAGACTTCAACCTGACCTCCACTGTTCCTGTTAACTGCCATTTCTTAATTACATTACAAACTGAGGAAACGGCTACCTGAAAACGTTTTGCTATCTTCTTATAGCCTTCTCCTGCTTTGTGGGCATCATTTATTTTAATGTTCATAGTGCTAGGCAGCTGCTCAGAGGAGTCCATGGCTGCTGATTGTTGGGACAAGGTTTGAGGAGTCAAGGTACTTATAGAGCTTTTAAATTTGCATCACCTGGCCTTTCCTAACAATGACTGTGAACAAGCCATTGCCCTAACAAGCTAATTAAAGTCTGAGACCCTGGTAAAAGTTATCTGAGAGCTCAAATCTCTTGGGATGCCCAAACTTTTGCATGGTGCCCCCTTCCTTTTTTTCACTCTAAAATTGTACAGAACAAAAATAATACACTAATCTTGCTTAAAATGTTGAAAAGAATGTGTCATCTTTAATTTTATGACTTTTGGAGATCAGTTCATCTTCTACTCACTTAACTATTCACAGGAACAGAAATTTTGACCGGGTTGCCCAAACTTTTGTATGCCACTGTAGTTCAACCCACTCATCAGTATCCAAAGGGGTCACCATTTTCTGAGGGGATTGACTACAGGAGCACCCTGCATTGTCTTCTTTCTCCCTTTACTTCTCTTGGTGTTTACCCATCTCCTCCTTGAATTCTGCACTCTGGGTGTAACCACCTGCTCAAAAGACTTATCTATCAATTGGTCAGGCAGCATCTGTAGGAAGAGGTGCAGTCGACGTTTCAGGCCGAGACCCTTCGTCAGGACTAACTGAAGGACTAACTTCCTTCAGTTAGTCCTGACGAAGGGTCTCGGCCTGAAACGTCGACTGCACCTCTTCCTACAGATGCTGCCTGGCCTGCTGCGTTCACCAGCAACTTTGATGTGTGCTGCTTGAATTTCCAGCATCTGCAGAATTCCTGTTGTTTTTTATCTATCAATTGGTCTGCCTCCTGGATGATCCTTAGTTCATCCAACTCCAGCTCCTTAATGAGGTGTTTCAGGAGCTGGAGATGGCTGCACTTCCCAAGGGCGCAGCCATCAGGGGGACCATCAGGTTCCATGAATTCCCACATCCTACAGAAAAGTAGTATTCCATTGCCATATCTGCCATCCTGTCTGCACTTACTATGGGCAATCAAGACCAGCAATATTGAAAGGAAAAACCTACCCTCCTTACCTGTTTCTTTGGTCTCAACCTCTTGAGTCAAAGCCTCTAAGTTCCCACTCTGACTCTTGCCCATTCTGACGATGGCCGCTTCAGTGACGGTCACTCCGCTAGAACCTCTCTCTCACTTATGGTTTAAAAAATAAGAAAAACTTCCATGCAAGGAGAAAGAATTTACTCCATTTGGTGGTGCACCGCCTGTCTTCTGCTGCTGCTGATGCCTCTGACACATGTTTCAGTAATTGCTGTTCTTTGCTACAAACGGGAGGTCACTCGCACAATATACCCATGGGAAGATTACATCAACTAGCTTTCCTCCAGGACAATGGAGCAAAACGGAGTTGTCTTAGGAATCTATCTGCATTGCATGTGGTATTGCCATTACCTCTCTAGTGATCTATACACACGCAACTGCAATGCTGGAATCCAGAGCAACAAACAATCTACTGGAGAAACTCAGTGGGTTGAGCAGCACCTGTGGGAAGGGAAGAAATTGTAGACATTTTGAGTCAAAACCCTCTATCGGGACCCTAATGCAAGGCTTTGGCATGGATAATTCCTTTCCCTGCCACAGATGCTGCTCAACCTGACAAGTTCCTCCAGCACGTTGTTTGTTCCACTTTGATAATCTCCTGCCATGACTCCAGCCGTGATGATTCATGAGGACAGGTAATAGTCATAGTCATATTTTATTGATCCCGGGGGAAATTGGTTTTCGTTACAGTTGCACCATAAATAATAAATAGTAATAGAACCATAAATAGATAAATAGTAATACGTAAATTATGCAAGTAAAATATGAAGTAAGTCCAGGACCAGCCTATTGGCTCAGGGTGTCTGACCCTCCAAGGGAGGAGTTGTAAAGTTTGATGGCCACAGGCAGGAATGACTTCCTATGACGCTCCGTGTTGCATCTCGGTGGAATGAGTCTCTGGCTGAATGTACTCCTGTGCCCACCCAGTACATTATGTAGTGGATGGGAAACATTGACCAAGATGGCATGCAACTTAGACAGCATCCTCTTTTCAGACACCACCGTCAGAGAGTCCAGTTCCATCCCCACAACATCACTGGCCTTACGAATGAGTTTGTTGATTCTGTTGGTGTCTGTTACCCTCAGCCTGCTGCCCCAGCACACAACAGCAAACATGATAGCACTGGCCACCACAGACTCGTAGAACATCCTCAGCATCGTCCGGCAGATGTTAAAGGACCTCAGTCTCCTTAGGAAGTAGAGACGGCTCTGACCCTTCTTGTACATAGCCTCAGTGTTCTTTGACCAGTCCAGTTTATTGTCAATTCGTATTCCCAGGTATTTGTAATCCTCCACCATGTCCACACTGACCCCCTGGATGGAAACAGGTCACCAGTACCTTAGCTCTCCTCGGGTCTACCACCAGCTTAGTCTTTTTCACATTAAGCTGCAGATAATTCTGCTCACACCATGTGACAAAGTTTCCTACAGTAGCCCTGTACTCAGCCTCATCTCCCTTGCTGATGTATCCAACTATGGCAGAGTCATCCGAAAACTTCTGAAGATGACAAGACTCTGTGCAGTAGTTGAAGTCCGAGGTGTAAACGGTGAAGAGAAAGGGAGACAAGACAGTCCCTCGTGGAACCCCAGTGCTGCTGATCACTCTGTCGGACACACAGTGTTGCAAGCACACGTACTGCGGTCTGTTGATGGCCTTCTGACCCTATGGCAACACACATCCGATCCCTCCCTTTATCACAACCCTCATCTGTTAAGGAAAAGCACTCTGCTGTAACTGGAAGAGTACTGCTTGTAAATTGGTACATCTCTTTAAGGGCTGGTTGCCAATGTTGCAGCTGTGATACAAAATGCAACAGATTAACAAAGCAGTCGAACACTCACAGTGACAGCACAGTTTTACACAGGGAAACCTTGCACAGTAACACAATAGTCTTGGTTGGAGCAAAAAACTGCACATGTTGGAGATCCAAATAAATTGTTGGTCAAGTAACGTTAGTGGGTAAGGATTGTTCTGGCAACCTCACAATTGAAGGTCACAATCTTTATGAGATTTTATTCAGTTTTTGGTTGATACAAAATGTTGACTTAATTTCATTATAAAATAGTAAAGGAAATCCTAGTCTTTTATATATGTTCTCGTATATTTACATATAAAGAAAGGAAGTCATCTCTCCCAACACTCCCATATTTCTACTTACCTTACTGCAACTTATTCTCCTTCATCTCCCTGTTGATTCTCCTTCCACCAACTTGGACTGACACCACTTTACAGTTGCCAAACAACTGAGCAGTGTGGACTTTAGCAATTATGTCACAAGAAAAAGTATAATCAAGGATAATATTGACTCTTCAAATATAAAAAAATTAAAGAAATGGCCAACTTGTTCAGTAATCAATTGGTGGCAAGATTTCACAGAAATATACAAGAAAAGAACAGGTAAGGTAACTGTGAGCTATGGCTCAGAGATCTCTCGGGTTAACCAAAACACAAAAAAACATGTCCCATCTCCAGATGCTGGCAGTTTCCATCACAGGGGTTCACGGCAAGTCAATAAGGAGATGGCAGATCTTGAGCCATAACCTTCCAAAATAGTTTCAATTCAGAAATTCTCCTTTCAGATTAAAAAAAACCTTCAGGAATAATTTTCTGATGGAGATAGAAGAGGAAATCATAAATCTTTCAGAAAATTATTTTCTGTAGGGTTGCTAATGGAGTTGTAAGTTATACATTAAGTGGACTTTCTTACTTCAGACCCTATTGTAAAGGAGGTCAGTGAGAAACAAACGACAATAGTACCCACACAGCTTGGCTAGAGTGAGAGCTACTATAGAGCTGGTGATTTTTTTAACATCATTCAGAGTAACTAAATTGGTGTAAGGTAGGTTTTATGTCAGTAGAGATTGCAGTTGGAAGCTGCAACATGTTGTCCAATTGGCATTTCCGGTGAGGATGGTTGCAAATCCTTCGGCCTTGTCTTTGTCACTCGTGTACCAGGCTTTGTTATTGCCAAGAATGGGGCTAGTGCTATGGATTGTGTTCGCCTTAACAGCATATTAGTGCGTAGATATAATTACCTTCTACTCTTGCTTCTTTTTTGTACATTTGCAGTATGGTTCTTTATACCAATGCAAAGTACCACAACAATGCAATTACATAACTGAAATAATTATGCAAATTTGAGATTTAGCACTTAAGTAAAAGTAAAAGACAGAAGAAACAAAACTGAATAGAGGAAAGAATAAATAGAATGAAACCAATATCACTTTAGGGGAGAGTCCAGAAGTACTTGCTGTTTCCTCTGGAGTATAATCCAAGGCAGTGTAGTATACAATGATGGAATAAAAGAAATAGATAAATATCTGGAATGTTCAGCACTTAACTGTTTTCATGATAGCATCTGCGGAAGGAAATAATGAAGGGAATGTTTCAATTTCTCCAATTTTATGTGAATATTCACATTTCTGTTTCTTTAATTTGAGGAAGGAAACTACATTAGAATCTGTATGCATATAACTCTGAAGTCCCGAACATGTACACTTACTTTCCTTGGTCAGGTGTCCTTTGAAGCATGGAAGATACTCTCAACAGAGTATTATGGTCCTTCAGTTGTGATAAAACATCAAGTAAGATGACAATTGAACGGTTCATATGTGAGGCAAAGCTGCCAGGACGGTCAATTTCATCCACAGGAATACGCCAGATTCCCTACAGAGGTAAAACAATAGTTTGAGTCTTTCAATATCCATCTTTAAAACTTGAGAATTAAAGATAACCATATCAGCATGACTGCAAAATATTATCCAAGATCACCAGATCACAAATTGGTGAGGAAAGTTTCACACAACAGTTATTTGTACTTTAAGCTGTAACATTTCAGAAAAGTTCTGGGATTCAGTGATTCAGGAACAGCTTCTTCCCCTCTGCCATCCGATTCCTAAATGGACATTGAATCTTTGGATACTATCTTACTTTTTGTTAAAATATACAGTATTTCTGTTTTTGCACATTTTTTAAAATCTCTTCAATATATGTAATTGATTTACTTATTTATTTATTATTATGTTTTATTTATTTTCTCTCTCTCTCTCTCTCTCTCTCTCTCTACTAGATTATGTATTGCATTGAACTGCTGCTGCAAAGTTAACAAATATCACGTCACATGCCGGTGATAATAAACCTGATTCTGATTCTGGGCTATCCCATGATGGCTATATTGCAGCACATTAGAATAGAGGTCATAATCATACCCAAAATGCACGTTTACACATCAGTATAATTTATTGCAGAGCACAAATTATTCAGCCACAGAGTGCATTTGTCTCCCACAGAATATTTATTCACCTGCTTTCCATATTCCATTATTTCCTTTCCTTTCATCCACATAACTAATCTAATCTTGAATGTTGACAGTCCTGCCTGCACCTCTGGAAAGGAATTCCACAACTTCCTATCTGCGTGTTTAGAGGGCTGTCATCTCTTGTTTTCTAATCCTTGTTTCTATCTACATCCTACTTAACCCTGTCATAATTCTAAATATTTGTATAGATCACCTCAAAATCCAAATATTTCATCATTGGCACATGATATAATCTATGCTATTCTACTAACGAAGGCTTCAATTTTTCCAAGGTTTTGTCCTTCAAACCAAGCAGCACCCTATTGCTTCCTTTTCACAAGGCACAACTTCCTTCCTTAAAGTAAGAAGACCTAAATGACATGGATACTCCAGGAAAGTATTAATGTTCTGTACAAGATGATTTCTATCTCTTGACTTCACAGTCTACATACTCTATGCAAAATCTGGAACTTAATTTCTTCTAACAAATAGCCACATTTTACGAATGTATTCTGAGCCCGTATCAGAGTTTCTCTTGTCCTTTCTCCATGCCAAGCCTATTATATTTGAAGTGTGATTGCTTCCATCTTCTTACAATCAAAAATGCATTACTTCACAATTAATAATATTGGCTTCCATTTTTCAAATACTTGCCCATTCTTTGATTTTATTTATAATTATCTGGTCTTCAGAAGAGTCAGCTTTAGTAAAATCTATCACAGCAAAGCTACTGGTTCCACATAATAAACAGAAGTGGCCTCAGGAGTAAACCACATGGGGCACACTGCCCAGTCGAGTCACTGAAGAAGTGCCCTCAACTGCATTGCTTGCTATTGCACATTAATTCTCTACCACTTTATCATTTCCAGCTACCTTCTGTGTAGTCCCTTCTTTAAAGTTCAAAGTAAATTTTATTATTAAATTACTGATATGTCACCATATACAATCCTGAGATTCATTTTCTTGTGGGCATACTCAATAAATCTCTAGAATAATAATCATAACAGAATCAATGAAAGACCACCCAACTAGGGCATTCAACCAGAGCTCAGAAGACAACGAACTGTGTAAAAACAAAAAGAAGAGATCATTAAAAAGATATCTGCAAATAATCATGAATACAAGGAGGCATATTCAGAGGATGTTAATTATTAGCAGTGGTTTTTAACCATTGAAAGAGGTGACCATTTACTTATTTGAAAATAAGCAACATATTACAATGATGGAGCTCTACTTGGGAGAAGTTTATTGAGAGTTATATTACTGTAATTCATGAAGGTTTATGTCGAGAGTTTTTATTAGGTTATTATTTGAACAATTTTGAACTTTTAATTTAAGAGATTTTAGGGTGCTCCTGGGCTAATCATTTCATGAACGAAATATTTTAGAAGAATGATACACAATTACTTCTTCCCGTGGGACTTGAGCCCTAGCGAGAGCAGACAGCTCCTGCCTACATCCTGTATGTATGTGGCAACTAACTCAATGGGATTAGCTTAAAATTTTTAGAATAACTCAGAACATGAACACTGAAGGAATATAATATTTTTCTTTTACAGTATTTCTTGGTACACCAGCTTATTAGTTCTACAAAATATAGGAAGAATAGTTCTTTCATGGCACACTCTAACATTCATGAATCATCTCAAAGTTCAAAGTAAATTTATTATCAAAGTATATTATGTCACCATATACTATGAAATTCATTTTCTTACAGGCATTTGCAGTAAGTACAAAGAAACACAACAGAATCAGTGAAAAACCACACACAATAATACAGCTGAACAACTAATGTGCAAAAGACAATAAAGTACAAAAAGAAAAAAATTAAAATAAATAAGCAATAAATATCAGGAACATAGAAGAGTACAGCACAGGCACAGGCCATTCAGCCCACAATGCTGTGCCAAACCAGCTAAACAGCAAATTGGAAAAACCCAAACATTAATCCCTCATACCTACATCATGCCCATATCCCTCCATCTTTCTTACATCCATGCGTCTATCCAAACATCTCTTAAAAGCCTCCAGTGTATTTGCCTCTACCACCCTACCAGGCAGCACATTCCAGGCATCCACCACTCTCTGAGCAAAAAAAAACTTAACTCTCACATCTCCTTTGAACCTACCCCCTCCCACCTTCAATGAATGCCCTCTGGTTTTAGACATGTCAACCCTGGGAAACAGATACTCCCTGTCTACTCTATGCATCTCTTAATCATGTAAACCTCTATCAGATCTCCCCTCAGCCTCTGCCACTCCAAAGAAAACACCTCAGGTTTGTCCAGCCTCTCATGCGAGCACATGCCCTCCAAACCATTCAGCATCCTGGTAAACCTCTTCTGCACCCTTTCCAAACCCTCAACATCCTTACATCCTTTCTATTGTGGGGTGACCAGAACTGTATACAATACTTTAGATATAGCCTAAACAGCGTTTTATAAAGTTGCAACATAACCTCTTGACTTTTGAACTCAAAGCCTCAAATAATAAAGCAAGCATTTCATAAGGCTTCTTAACCACCTTATTTATCTGTGTAGCCAGTTTCAAAGAGCTATGAACTTGGATCCCAAGATCTCTGTGCTCTGCAACATTGATAAGGATCTTACCCATAACGGTCTCCTTGTATTTGCCCTACCAAGGTTCAACACCTCACACTTATCTGGGTTAAACTCCATCTGCCATTTCTCTACCCAGTTCTACAACTGGTCTATATTGTGCTGTATTCTTTGCCAATCTTCTACACTATCCATAACACTACCAACCTTGTTATCATCCACAAATTTACTAACCCACCCATCTACATTTTCATCCAGGTCATTTATATACATCACAAACAGCAGAGGTCCCAGCACAGATCCCTGCGAAACACCACTAATTACAGACCTCTAGTTTGAACAAGTCCCTTCAACCTTTACCCTCTGTCTTCTATGCGCAAGCCAACAGCCAATTCACTGCAGATCCCATGCATTTTAATCTTCTGGATTAGCCTCCCCATAAGGGACTTTGTCAAGTGCCTTACTAAAGTCCATGTAGACAACATCCAATGTCCACCATTATCAATGTCTCTTGTCACCTTGTCAAAAATCTCAATCAAGTTGGTAAGGAAGGACTTGCCACGCACAAAGCCATACACGCTCTCCTTAATTAGACCACGGGTTTCCAAACGCTCGTATATCCTATCCCTGAGACCCACCAGTCTATAGTACCCAGGATTTTCCCTCGTTTCATTCTTAAATAGAGGTACAATTTAGCCACTCACCACTCAGCATGCACCTCACCTGTGGGTAGAGTTCATGAAGATACTGGTCAAGGGCCCAGCAATCTCATCTCTTGCCTCCTTCAATAACCTGGGATAAATCCCATCAGGCCCTGGGGACTTAACCACATTAGTACTCACTTAGCACAACACTTCCTCCTCCTTGACCTCTATTCGCTCTAATGTATTCATACACTCAGCACTGATCTCCTGATCCTCCATATCCTTTTCCTTGGTAAATACTGAAACAAGGTACTCATTAAGTACCTCACTCACATTCTCCTTATCCAGGCAAATGTTCCCCATTTTATCCTTGAGGGGTCCCATCCCCTCCCTAGTTATCCTATTGCTCTTGATGTACAGTGGTATGCAAAAGTTTGGGCATTCCGATCAAAATTTCTGTTACTGTGAATAGCTAAGTGAGTAAAAGATGAACTGATTTCCAAAAAGCATAAAGTTAAAGATGACACATTTCTTTAATATTTTAAACAAGAAAACTTTTTTATTTCCATCTTTTACAGTTTCAAAATAACAAAAAGGAAAAGGGCCAGAAGCAAAAGTTTGGGCACCCTGCATGGCAGTACTTAGTAACACCCCCCTTGGCAAGTATCACAGCTTGTAAACGCTTTCTGTAGCCAGCTAAGAGTCTTTCAATTCTTGTTTGGGGGATTTTTGCCCATTCTTCCTTGCAAATGTCTTCTAGTTCTGAGAGATTCTTGGGCCGCCTTAAATGCACTGCTCTTTTGAGGTCTATCCACAGGTTTTCGATGCTGCTTAGGTCGGGGGATTGAGACGGCCATGGCAAAACCTTCAGCTTGCACCTCTTGAGGTAGTCCATTGTGGATTTTGAGGTGTGTTTAAGATCATTACACTGTTGTAGAAGCCATCCTCTTTTCATCTTCGGCCAAAAACTTCTATTCAAAAAGTTCAAAGGAAAGATGCATCTGGGGGTGGCGTCTGGGTTCTGTCAGAGGAGACAGTATCTTCTGATTCTCCCATTTTTTTTTATTTTTCACTTTGATTGTTGTGAGTTTTGTTTCTCATTAAAGTACAATTTATATAAAACAAAGTTCAAAGGAATATCTAAACAAGCCGGATGTATTTTGGAAACAAGTCCTATGGACTGATAAAGTTAAAATAGAACTTTTTGGCCACACTGAGCAAAGGTATGTTTGGAGAAAAAAGGGTGCAGAATTTCATGAAAAGAAAACCTCTCCAACTGTTAAGTATGGGGGTGGATCGATCATGCTTTGGGGTTGTGTTGCAGCTAGTGGCACGGGGAACATTTACCAGCAAATTCTGGAAGCAAACATCACACCGTCTGTAAAAAAGCCAAAGATGAAAACAGGATGGCTTCTACAACAGTAAGGGAGGAAAGTGTAGTGATGTGCTACACACAGAGCTAGAAATAATGATACACAGTCTGTAAGTCGCACTCGAGACTAGTTTATTCAAACTTCGCGGTGCTGGCTTTTAAGCAGTTCCCTTCTAGCCCTCTCCGGGCGGAAATGACATCAGAGGTGAATTACAAAAGTCTCTCCCCACGCACAGGCTATTTTGTGAGCTGGTTTGCTTGTGTAGAAAGTGGGTCACCACATAACCCCCTCCCCAGAACGGGCGATACACCCCCAGTGCCCACAGTCTGGATCAGTCTCTGTTTGGGTGGTCTGCCTCTGCGCCATGGTGCCTGAACCTCGACCAGCTGCGCCAAGTCCACATGGGCCAGTTTGAGTCGGTCCACCGTGAAAACCTCCTCTGTCCAGAAACCCCCCCAATGTCCAGAACGTACATGGACCCATTTTTACTGATCACCTTGAATGGCCCCTTGTACGGCCGCTGTAGCGGTGCCCAGTGTGCACCTCTTCGTACGAATACAAACTTACAGTTCTGCAGGTCGGGATCTGTCCATGCTGTGAAGTCGGTACGGGGGCCAGGTTGCTGAGCCTTTCGCATAGTCTGTCCAGGACTGCTGTGGGTTCTTCCTCTTGCTCCCTTGAGGCTGGTATGAACTCTCCTGGGACGACCAGGGTGTGCCGTACACCAGCTCGGCTGACGAGGTGTGCAGATCCTCTTTGGGTGCTGTGCAGATTCCAAGCAGGACCCAGGGAAGCTCGTCCACCCAGTTAGGCCCTTTCAGGCAGACCATCAGAGCCGATTTTAAGTGACAGTGGAAACGTTCCACTAGTCCGTTCGACTGTGGGTGGTATGCAGCTGTGTGGTGTAATTGTGTTCCCAACAGACTGGCCACAGCCGACCACAGACTGGAGGTGAACCGGGCGCCTCTGTCGGAGGTAATGTGGGCCGGTATCCCGAAGCGTGCTACCCAGGTTGCAATCAGTGCACAGGCGCAGGAATCAGTGGTGGTGTCGTTGAGCGGGACTGCCTCTAGCCATCTCGTGAACCGGTCTACCATAGTTACGAGGTACCGCGGTCCTCGCGACACTGGCAGGGGCCCCACGATATCCACATGAATGTGGTCGAACCTCCGGCGGGTGGGTTCGAACTGCTGCGGCGGGGCTTTGGTGTGCCGCTGCACCTTGGCTGTTTGGCACTGCGTGCACTTTTTGGCCCATTTGCTGACCTGTTTGTGAAGTCCATGCCACACAAACTTGCTGGAGACCATCCGGACGGTTGTCCTGATAGATGGGTGTGCCAAGTATGGAGCTGAAAACTCACCACTGCCGGGCTGCCGGGACGATGGGGCGAGATTGGCCGGTAGCCACGTCACACAGGAGGGTCCTCTCACCTGGGCCTACGAGGAAGTCTTGCAGCTGCAAACCCGAGACTGCGGTCCTGTAGCTGGGCACCTCATCGTCTGCCTGCTGCGCCTCCGCCAGTGCTGCATAGTCCACCCCCGGGACAGGGCCTGGATAGCTGGTCTGGAGAGTGCATCTGCCATGACGTTGTCCTTTCCCGAGACATGCTGGATGTCCGTTGTGTACTCGGAGATGTAGGACAGATATCGCTGCTGGCGGGCCGACCAGGGATCGGACGCCTTCGTGAATGCGAAGGTCAACGGATTGTGGTCCGTGAACGCAGTGAATGGCCTGCCTTCTAAGAAGTACCTGAAATGCCGGATTGCCAGATATAGTGCCAACAGCTCCCGGTCGAAGGCACTGTACTTGAGTTCGGTTGGCTTTAGGTGCATGCTGAAGAACGCCAGGGGTTGCCAGTGCCCCTCGATGAGTAGCTCCAGCAGCCCACCGACTGCTGTGCTGGATGCGTCCACTGTGAGGGAGGTTGGAACGTCCGTTCTGGGGTGCACCAGGATCGAGGTGTCCGCCAAGGTTTCCTTGACTTTAATGAAAGCGGCCGCGGCCTCTTCGTCCCAAGTAATGTCCTTGCCTTTACCTGACATCAGGGTGAACAAAGGGCACATGATACGGGCTGCTGAGGGGAAGAAGCGATGGTAGAAGTTCACCATACCAACGAACTGTAGCAGGCCTTTGACTGTGTTGGGCCGGGTGAAGTGGCGGATCGCGTCTACCTTGGCGGGCAGAGGTGTTGCCCCGTCTTTGGTAATCCTGTGGCCCAGGAAGTCGATGGTGTCGAGTCCGAACTGACATTTGGCCGGGTTGATCGTGAGGCCGAGATCACTCAGGCAGGAGTAGAGCTGGCGGAGGTGGGACAGATGCTCCTGATGACTACTGCTGACTATGAGGATGCCCTCCGAATAGATGAACACAAAGTCCAGGTCACGTCCCACTGCGTCCATTAGTCGCTGGAACGTCTGTGCGGCATTCTTCAGGCCGAACGGCATTCAGAGGAATCCGAACAGGCCAAACGGGGTGATGAGTGCTGTTTTGGGGATGTCTTCAGGGTGTACCAGAATTTGATGGTAGCCCTGGATGAGGTCTACTTTGGAAAAGATGCTTGCCCCATGCAGGTTTGCTGCAAAGTCCCGTATGTGCGGCACAGGGTAGCGGTCTGGAGTTGTAGCCCCGTTCAGTCTGCGGTAGTCGCCACATAGTCTCCAGCCCCCGGCTGCTTTGGGCACCATGTGCAAGGGGGAGGCCCATGGGCTGTCGGACTGCTGTACGATCCCCAATTTCTCCATCCTCTTGAACTCCTCCTTCGCCAGGCGGAGCTTGTCCAGGGGAAGCCTTCATGCACAGGCATGGAGGGGTGGTCCCTGGGTTGGAATGTGGTGCTGTACTCCGTGTCTGGGCATGGCTGCCGTGAACTGCGGTGCCAGAACTGATGGAAAGGCCGCCAGGACTCTGGTGAATTCGTTGTCAGACAGCGTGATGGAGTCCAGGTGTGGGGCCGGCAACTTGGCTTCACCCAGGGAGAATGTCTGGAAAGTCTTGGCACGGACCAGTCTTTTCCCTTGCAAGTTCAGCAGCAGGCTGTGGGCTCGCAAGAAGCCCGCCCCCAGGAGTGGTTGGGCCATGGCGGCCAGTGTGAAGTCCCACGTGAACCGGCTGGCGCCGAACTGTAGCTGCACTGTGCGGGTGCCTTAGGTCCGATTCGTGCTGCCATTTGTGGCCCTCAGGATGGGTCCCGTCGCCCTGTTGCGGGTGTCATACCCCGTCGGGGGTAAGACGCTGATCTCCGCTCCGGTGTCGACCAAGAAGTGGCGTCCCAACTGTTTGTCCCAGACATACAGGAGGCTATCTTGGTGGCCAGCTGCCGTAGCCATTAGCGGCGGCTGGTCCTGGCGTTGCCCGGGAACTTGCAGGGCGGGCAACAACGGCGGACTTCTGTGCCCCACCGCTGGTGGTAGAAACACCACTGTTCATTGGCCTCCTCACTCCTGCCTCTGGGTTGTGTGCACTCTATTGCTAGGCCTGGTCGGGCCTGCTGTTGGGCGTGTGGTTTGGTAATCTGTCCAACGGACGCCCCGCTCTCCCTCTTGGCTTTCCACAGTACGTCTGCCCGGACCGCCACCTTCCGGGGGTCACTGAAGTCTGCGTCAGCCAGCAGCAGATGTATGTCCTCGGGCAGTTGTTCTAGGAACGCCTGCTCAAAGATGAGGCAGGGCTTGTGTCCTTCAGCCAGGGCCAGCATCTCGTTCATTAATGCTGACGGCAGCCTGTCTCCCAAACAGTCCAGGTGCAGCAAGCGGGCACCTCGCTCACGCCGTGAGAGGCCAAAGGTTTCTAAGAGCAGCGCTTTGAATGCTGCATATTTGCCTTCTTCAGGGGGTGACTGTATGAAATCCCCAACCTGTGCGGCTGTCTCCTGGTCAAAGGAGCTCACCACGTAATAGTAACGTGTGGAATCTGAAGATATCTGCCGAATCTGGAACTGGGCTTCTGCTTGATCAAACCACACGCATGGTCGCAGCATCCAGAAAGTTGGCAGTTTTAGCGAAACTGCGTGAACAGATGAAGAAGAGTCGATCATCTTTGGTCCAAATCCCGTTTGGACCGTCGCGGTGACCAATGTAGCGATGTGCTGCACACAAAGCTAGAAATAATGACACGCAGTCTGTAAGTCGCACTCGAGACTAGTTTATTCAAACTTTGTGGCAATGGCTTTTAAGCAGTTCCCTTCTAGCCCTCTCCGGGCAGAAATGACGTCAGAGGTGCATTACAAAAGTCTCTCCCCGCGCGTGGGCTATTTTGTGAGCCAGTTCGCTTGTGTAGAAAGTGGATCGCCACAAAAGAACATTAATAGGCCTTAAAACAATTTAAAACACAAGTAAGAGAAGATAATACCCTTGGTCCAGATAGACTTGGTCCATGCTAAAAAAAGCAAAGGTGATATACCTAACAATAACTAGAAAAGAACCAGCAAGTAACTAAAGTCTTTCCTGTGTTTGTACAGAGAAACAAAGTACAAGAACAATTAACTAATTACACTACTGACAGCAGAAGAAAAGGCAATGGGATCTTCATTCAAAGATGTCAGAGAAAAGTAAGCAGAAAACATTAAGAGTAAAAGATTTAGAAAAACTAAATACAGAAACATAGAAAACCTACAGCACAATACAGGCCCTTCCGGTCCACAAAGTTGTGCCGAACATGTCCCTACCTTAGAAATTACTAGGGTTACCCATAGCCCTCTATTTTTCTAAGTTCCATGAACTTATCCAAAAGTCTCTTAAAAGACCCTATCGTATCCACCTCCACCACCGTTGCCGGCAGCTCATTCCACTCACTCACCACTCCTGCGTAAAAAACGTACCCCTGACATCTCCTCTGTACCTACTCCCAAGCACCTTAAACCTGTGCCCTCTTGTGGCAGCCATTTCAGCCCTAGGAAAAAGCCTCTGACTATCCACACGATCAATGCCTCTCATCATCTTATACACCTCTATCAGGTCACCTCTCATTCTCTGCCGCTCCAAGGAGAAAAGGCCTAGTTCTCTCAACCTATTCTTATAAGGCATGCTCCCCAATCCAGGCAACATACTTGTAAATCTCCTCCGCACTCTTTCTATGGTTTCCACATCCTTCCTGTAGTGAGGCGACCAGAACTGAGCACAGTACTCCAAGTGGGGTCTGACCAGGGTCCTATACAGCTGCAACATTACTCCTCGGCTCCTAAATTCAATTCCACGACTGATGAAGGCCAATACACCGTATGCCTTCTTAACCACAGAGTCAACCTGCGCAGCTGCTTTGTGCGTCCTATGGACTCAGACCCCAAGATCCCTCTGATCTTCCACACTGCCAAGAGTCTTACATTTAATACTATATTCTACCATCATATTTGACCTACCAAAATGAACCACTTCACACTTATCTGGGTTGAACTCCATCTGCCACTTCTCAGCCCAGTTTTGCATCCTATCAATGTCCCGCTGTAACCTCTGACAGCCCTCCACACTATCCACAACACCCCCAACCTTTGTGTCATCAACAAACTTACTAACCCTCCACTTCCTCATCTAGGTCATTTATAAAAATCACGAAGAATAAAGGTCCCAGAACAGATCCCTGAGGCACTAGTCACCAACCTCCATGCAGAATATGACCCGTCTGCAACCGCTCTTTGCTTTCTGTGGGCAAGCCAGTTCTGGATCCACAAAGCAATGTCCTCTTGGATCCCATGCCTCCTTACTTTCTCAATAAGACTGCCATGGGGTACCTTATCAAGTGCCTTGCTGAAATCCATATACACTACATCTACGGCTCTACCTTCATCAATGTGTTTAGTCACATCCTCAGAAAGTTCCAGCAGGCTCATAAGGCATGACCTGCCTTTGACAAAGCCAGGCTGACTGTTCCTAATCATATTATGCCTCTCCAAATGTTCATAAATCCTGCCTCTCAGGATCTTCTCCATCAACTTGCCAACCACTGAAGTAAAATATAAGTGACAAAGCTTTCTAAAAGTTTCTGGAAACTGAGAAAATGAAAGGAAAGTGGCAGATGTAACAATGCAACAAGAAGTTGAATTACCCAACCTGACATGCAGACATGCAGCTTTCGCAATAATTAATGGCAGGTACCTTGATTTCCAGGGCAGGTGGGTATCTGGCTGGATAATGGGGAGATGGTGTTGGAGAAGGAATACAATGCTGAGCTTTGGGCTCAGATGTGAGAGAATCACAGGCTTTAAAAAAAGACTGCAAGATACACATTCCTTAAGTATGCCAGTTGTTGAAAGTGAGCAACTTGATCAATTCTTTGGCTGTGTCCTATTGGGAGCCATATAGCCATACAGCATGGACACAGGCCCTTCAGCTCAACCAGTCCAAACTGACAACTGTTAGTCCTAATTTCCTGTATTCAGCCCATAATTCTCTAAATACCACACAGGTCACTATTCAAGGACTTCTTAACAGATGAGATGGTCGTGGTACCACTGACTATCACAAAGACAGGGGGCAGCCAAGAAACATCTCCAAGGGGTTCTCCATTAACCACCTGCAAAGAAGCAGCATATACATCTATGTCCAGGGAAGTGCTTGCGGATCAGCACATCGTGACCAGGCTCAGCCTGCAGTTCAGTTATACACTGTCAAACACCAAATGTCATCTGTCAGGGCCACTCTATAGGTGAGTCATAGCATAAACCCTGACTATCAGGCCCATTTTTGGATTTTCAAAAAGATTTCCAGGGTTATGGAATCTCAGAACTAAAAGGGAAAGATCAGAGAGTCCGCTATCATGCAGCTGTTCAGGATGAAGCTCGACAAGGACCTGCTCAAAGTCCACAAGAAAGTGCAAAATAATCTCATCCTTGCTGTAGCTACCTTTAAGGCAGTGTGGTAAGATTGAGACTGACTGGACTGAAGGCTTCTTTCTCTCCGCTGTGGAACGAGACGATTTGCTGGGCCCCTCAAGAATGATTATCCTTGGTTCCCTTCTCTCAGTTAGCAGTTCAGTTCACATGCACAGTGTTCCCTGCCACCAAGCTGCAGTGACCATCTCATCCTTCTGGCTGAGATGCTCACTGTGGGCAGCTCCAAGGTAAGCAGTACACTACATCTTCTCATCCATGGGTGGGATCTGAAGAGAAATCTATTAAGTTGCTGTTGATAACTGCAGAGGGGACTCACTATCACTGGCTTTGTTGGAATGAAGCCACAAACACATGCCCTCCATGAGCCTCGGAGTTGAATGGTGATTTTGAGCCAAGGCCAGGTGTTTCTCTCTGTGGGACAACACTGGTTTGGACTAACATTCATCACAGTTAATTACCAAACCAGCTTTTAGTCAGCAGACAAAGTGCTGTGATAAACATTAAAAGAGAAAAAAACAATACAGGCATTTTGTGCACAGTTTTTTTTTCTCTCTCAAAAGATACACTCAGCAAAAGGAGGGATATATTTACCTTTCAGCAGTTGAAAAAAAGTATCAAATATAAATTTCATATGAAAGCTTATTTTTCTACTTAGGAGTAACATCATATTTAATATCATAGTTAGATGCGAGCTTAAACCTGATTAAACCCATGCTATTTTCTCTTGTTTTAATTTCGTGTACTGTACTCACCCATTTTAATTTACAGTAATATTGAAAATTACTTCATCAAAGGAAGGTAATTACAGTAATTATTGAATGCCGAATTAGGTTTCTGTCCTTTGCTGAACACAATCGTGAGAGCAAAATTGAAGAAGAATCAGGAGCACAGTTCCAGCTCAAAAGGATGAGTTTCCAACCTGGAGTTACTGTGCAATGGACTTCACTTTTCTTGTGCATCATCCCAGGTATTGCTGTGCACCGTACAAATACCTCTATTCCACCTTCACCATTTAATTAGCAGAGATCTACCATTAGCATGCTCAGTTGAGATCTTTTAAAACTAATCTAATCATTTATTTTAATTACAGGTAGTTAGTTCAAAAAGAGATGCCTTGCATCTCATGTGAGAAATAATATTTGCTTAACAGCAATATACTAATTTCAATCACCATATCTGACATGAAGAAAGTTGACTGAGGGGCTAGCATATATTGTCTTTCACAAGATGTTAAATGTAGGTCTCTGGGTTCAGATTTATACAAAACTGTACTACCTCAAGATGTGCAAGGATGCTCCTACTCACCAACAATCCTTCTTGATAGGATGTATACACATTTCATCTGCTGAGTATCTGATAGCATCATTGGCCCAAAAAAATCACAAATAGCCACTTTTCAAACAAACGCCTTTTTTATTGGTTGAAATGCTCTGAAACCTCCTGGTTAACAGAAAATTCAAATCGGAAATCCCCTCTGATATTCTGGGGGGAGAAGCCAACAACTAAAATCTTGAGGTTTGAAACTCGGAAACTAAATTAGGATATATTGTTCATTCGACTAGACTTTCTTTATAATGTTCTACTCATATAGAAAGATCTGCAAAGACAGGGCAGTGCAAACCTTAACAAATACAGAACACAAACAAATTCTCAGTTGTGGCTAATGGCTTCCAGGAACAAATTAACCAGTGGAAGTACTTTAGTGGAAATGCAATTACCTTCCTTACAGAGTAACAATTACTCATTTCACCCACTGGTAGGTAGACAAGAAGTTATCAAGGAATGATACCTGGGGATCAGTGGGACATTAATTAGATTCACACCAAATGTGGCAATACAAACCGAACGCAGAAAGGAGGATCATACAGACTAAGCATAAAAGAAAAAATGGGCAGCACAGTAGTACACGTAGCATTTAACGTAACGCTTTCAGTTCCAGTGACCCGGATTAAACTGCCGCCACTGTCTCAATGGTGTTTGCAGTTCTCGTGACTGCAGGGGTTTCCATAGGGTTGCTTCAGTTTCCTTCCACATCCCAAAGACGTACAGGCTGGCAGGTTAATATTCACAGGGAAGTCACATGGTTAATATTCATAGGGAGTCACAGGAAGTCATTCCTGCCTGTGGCCATCAAACTTTACAACTCCTCCCTTGGAGGGTCAGACACCCTGAGCCAATGGGCTGGTCCTGGACTTATTTCCTGGCATAATTTACATATTATTATTTAATTATTTATGGGTTTATATTGCTATATTTATTCTCCATTCTTGGTTGGTGCAACTGTAACAAAACCCAATTTCCCTCGGGATCAATAAAGTATGACTATGGGTGGCACAGGCTCAGGGGGCTGGAAGGGCCAGTTACCGCACTGTATCTCGTAGAAACAAAGAGAGATAAATAGATGGATAGATACACACACAGACAGACAATCTACCTGGAATGCTAATTGTTCTATACTTTGGAACACGCCCACTTAGCAGAAATGGCATTGTATCTAGACTGCAACAGAGCACTCAAATTTTTTAATATCCTAAAAAGCAGGAACAACTAGGCTTCACAATCCTGAAGAAATCACACTCCCACTGTATAAAACCATAAGATATATGAGTAGAATTAGACCATTTGGCCCTTTGTGTCTGCCTAGCCATTTCATCAAATTTCATCTAATCCAATTTTCCTCTCAGCCCCAATTTCCTGGCTTCTCCCCGTTTCTCTTCATGCCCTGAACAATCAAGAAACTCTCAACCTCTGCCTTAAATATACAGAAAGACTTGGCCTCAACAGCTGCCTGTGGCAAAGAATTCCACAGATTCACCACTCTCTGGCTAAAGAAATTCCTCCTCATCTCTGTTCTCAAAGGGTGAGGCTGTGTCCTCTGGTCTTAAACTCTCCCATCAAAAGAAATATCCTCTCCACATCCACTCTATCAAGGCCTTTCACCATTCAATAAGTTTCAACGAGGTCACAACTCATTCTTCTGAATTCTAGTGAATACAGGCCCAGAGCCATCAAACACTCTTTATATACAAGTCATTCAATCCTGGAATCATTTTTGTGAACCTCCTTTGAACCCTCTTCAGTTTCAGCACATCCTTTCTAAGATAAGGGGCCCAAAATTGCTCACAATATTCCAAGTGAGGCCTCAGCAGTGCTTTATAAAGTTTTAATATTACATCCTTGCTTTTATATTCTAGTCCTCTTGAAATGAATGCTAACATCGCATTTACCTTCCTCACCACTGATTCACCCTGCAAGTTAACCTTCAGGGAATCCTGCACAAAGACTCCCAAATCACTTCAGGTTTTGTATTTTCGCTCCATTCAGAAAATAGTCACCTTTTCATTTCCCCTACCAAAGTGCATGACCATACATTTCCCGACACTGTATTCCATCTGCCATTTCTTTGCCCATTCTCGTAATCCATCTAAGTCCTTCTGTAGCCTCTCTTTCTCAAAACTTCCTGCCCCTCTGCCTATCTTCATATTGTCTGCAAATGTTACAAAAAAGCCATCAATTTCATCATCCAAATCATTGACATATAACGTCAAAAGAATTGATCCAAACACAGACCCCTGTGGAACACCACTAGTCACCAACACCCAGCCAGAAAAGGCTTTCTTTATTCCCACTCTGACTCCTACCAATCAGCCACTGCTTTATCCATACTCAGACATCCCACCCTGCAAAAACTCATTTCAGGGAGGTAGCACCATCCATTTGCCGGAGACTTCCGGGAGAGGTGGGATGTCTGCAATAGAGTAGCTCCTTAGCAGCTGGCCAGCTAGTTTAAATAACGTTAGCTATGCTAATAAATGAATGACACCTGTTAAACTCACCTCAACATGTCTTTTACAGTCTTAACCCACCATGGGCAATAGAAAAGTACTGTTGCAAACAGTGCAGCGAGCAACACTGTCATTATTTTGACCCCTATTAGGCAGGGGTACACTTTAGTGTAGTCTGGGGTGACGTACGTTTTATATTTTTTTTGGAACACTCTGCCATGGCGCACTCTCACTCGCACTTTCTCTCTCTCTCGTGGTTGCACACGTGTTCTCAAGAGCTCTCGCTTGCTTTCGCTCTCGCTCGCTCTCTCATTTGCTCTCGCCTCTCTCGTGCACATGCTCTCTCTCGTGGTCGCTCTCGCACTCTCTCTTGCTTTCTCTCGCTCGCTCTCAAAAAAATTGATTTCCGTGATATTGTGTACAATTTGCAGGCATCAGGGAGCCACTATTCATATGTGGGAGACTCCCGGAACTTCCGGGAGAGGTGGGATGTCTGCATACTAGAATCTTTCCTGTAATACCATGGGTTCATAGCTTGTTAAGCAGCCTCATGTGTGGCACCTTGTCAAAGGACTTCTGAAAATCCAAGTACATGATATCAACCAATTCTCTTTTGTCTATCTTGCTTGTTATTTCTGTAAAGAATTCCAACAGATTCGTCAGGCAAGATTTTCCCTTGAGGAAACCATGCTGACTACCGGCTATTTTATCATGTGTCTCCAAGTACCTTGAAACCTCATCCTTAATAATCGACTCCAACATCTTCCCAACCACTAAGGTCAGACTGACTGGCCTACAGTTTCATTTCCTCTGCCTCTCTCCCTTCTTGAAGAGTGGAGTAACACTTGCAACTTTCCAGTCTTCCAGAACTATTCCAGAATCTAGTGATTCTTGAAAGATCAGTACCAATGCCTCTGCAATCTCTTCAGCCACCTCATTCAGAACTCTGAGGTGTACACTATCTGGTCCTGGTAACTTATCTACTTTCAGACCTTTCATTTTCCTTCTCTCTAGTCACAGTAACTTCACACACTTCATGACCCCTGACACCTGGAATTTCCACCATACTGCTGGTGTTTTCCACAGTGAAGACTGATGCAAAATACTTATTCAGTTTGTCTGCCACTTCGTTGTCCCCCATTGCTACCTCTTCAGCAATATTTTCCAGTGGTCTAATATCCACTCTCGCCTCTCTTTTACACTTTACGTATCTGAAGAAACTTCTGATATCTTTAATATTACTAGCTTCTTACTTCCGTATTCTATCTTTTATTTCTTAATGACTTATTTAGTTGTCTTTTGTTAGTTATTAAGAGCTTCCCAATCCTCTAACTTCCCACTAATTTTTGCTTTATTATATGCCCTCTCCTTGGCTTTTATGTTGGCTATGGCTTCTCTTGTTAGCCATGGTTGTGCCATCTTTCCTTTAGAATACCTCTTCCTCTTTGGGATGTATATATCCTGTGCCTTCTGAATTGCTTCCAGAAATTCCAGCCATTGCTGTTCTGTCCTCATCCCTGCCAGTGTTCTGGCCAACACCTCTCTCGTACCTTTGTAATTCCCTTCACTCCACTGTAATACAGATACATTTGACGTTAAGCTTCTCCTTCTCATATTTCAGGGTTAATTCGATAATATTATGATCACTTTCCCCAAAGGGGTCTTTTACCTTAAGCTCGCTAATCAATTCTGGTTCATTGCACAACACCCAATCCAGAATAGCTGATCCTCCAGTGGGTTCAACCACGAGCTGCTCTAAAAAGCCATTTCATAGGCACTCGAGATATTCCCCCTCCTGTAATCCAGCACCAATCTGATTTTCCCAATCTACTTGCATATTGAAGTCCCTTATTGTAACACTGCCATTTTGACATGCATTTTCTATCTCCCGTTGTAATCTGTAGGCCAAGCCACATCTTTACTACTGTGTGGGGGTCTGTAAGAATGTTGTAAGAATAAGTGAAAGAATTGTTGTTTTCCGTAGGCTGCAACTACAGATATAGGAAACCCCTGCATTCACCTTACACAATTCATAAATCAATATCAAAATTTTGAGATAAGTAAGGAATAAAATTCACTCTTATGGAACTCATCTGAAAAAGCTAAATAAACAATTTTTTTCATCTGCTGTTTCTTGATGCACATGCAGATAACATAGAAAACATAGAAAACATAGAAAATAGGTGCAGGAGTAGGCCATTCGGCCCTTCGAGCCTGCATCGCCATTTATTATGATCATGGCTGATCATCCAACTCAGAACCCTGCACCAGCCTTCCCTCCATACCCCCTGACCCCCGTAGCCACAAGGGCCATATCTAACTCCCTCTTAAATATAGCCAATGAACTGGCCTCAACTGTTTCCTGTGGCAGAGAGTTCCACAGATTCACCACTCTCTGTGTGAAGTTTTTCCTAATCTCAGTCCTAAAAGGCTTCGCCTTTATCCTCAAACCGTGACCCCTCGTTCTGGACTTCCCCAACATCGGGAACAATCTTCCTGCATCTAGCCTGTCCAATCCCTTTAGGATTTTATACGTTTCAATCAGATCCCCCCTCAATCTTCTGAATTCCAACGAGTACAAGCCTAGTTCATCCAGTCTTTCTTCATATGAAAGTCCTGCCATCCCAGGAATCAATCTGGTGAACCTTCTTTGTACTCCCTCTATGGCAAGGATGTCTTTCCTCAGATTAGGGGACCAAAACTGCACACAATACTCCAGGTGTGGTCTCACCAAGGCCTTGTACAACTGCAGTAGTACCTCCCTGCTCCTGTACTCGAATCCTCTCACTATAAATGCCAGCATACCATTCGCCTTTTTCACCGCCTGCTGTACCTACATGCCCACTTTCAATGACTGGTGTATAATGACACCCAGGTCTCGTTGCACCTCCCCTTTTCCTAATCGGCCACCATTCAGATAATAAGCAACACACATCAAAGTTGCTGGTGGACGCAGCAGGCCAAGCAGCATCTGTAGGAAGAGGTGGAGTCGACGTTCAGATAATAATCTGTTTTCCTATTTTTGCCACCAAAGTGGATAACTTCACATTTATCCACATTAAATTGCATCTGCCATGAATTTGCCCACTCACCCAACCTATCCAAGTCACCCTGCATCCTCCTCACAGCTAACATTGCCGCCCAGCTTCGTGTCATCCGCAATCTTGGAGATGCTGCATTTAATTCCCTCATCCAAGTCATTAATATATATTGTAAACAACTGAGGTCCCAGCACTGAGCCTTGCAGTACCCCACTAGTCACTGCCTGCCATTCTGAAAAGGTCCCGTTTATTCCCACTCTTTGCTTCCTGTCTGCTAACCAATTCTCTATCCACATCAATACCATACCCCCAATACCGTGTGCTTTAAGTTTGCACACTAATCTCCTGTGTGGGACCTTGTCAAAAGCCTTTTGAAAATCCAAATATACCACATTCACTGGTTCTCCCCTATCCACTCTACTAGTTACATCCTCAAAAAATTCTATGAGATTCATCAGACATGATTTTCCTTTCACAAATCCATGCTGACTTTGTCCGATGATTTCACCGCTTTCCAAATGTGCTGTTATCACATCTTTGATAACTGACTCCAGCAGTTTCCCCACCACCGACGTTAGGCTAACCGGTCTATAATTCCCCGGTTTCTCTCTCCCTCCTTTTTTAAAAAGTGGGGTTACATTAGCCACCCTCCAATCCTCAGGAACTAGTCCAGAATCTAACGAGTTTTGAATTTAACGCAGTTGCATGTTATAGAGAATTGTTATATGGACTATTTGCTGAGAATGCAGCAAGTCCCAGCCATCCCTTCCCGCCGCCCCTCGCAGTACTGTGGATACTGTCTGTAACGACTTATAATAGGTAACAAAAAAACAAAATAGGCTTTTGCAGAAAAAGAAGCCACTCAGGCTTTACTGTCAGTGTAAGAATTGCATCCAAAGCTCTCAAAATAAATTCGGGATGAGTTTGTACAGATTGAGGGCAGCAAAGTACTCTAATTTGAACTATATGGACAGAAAGGGAGACAAAAGTTTTGAATTCTAAACTGTTAGTCAAGAATTTGAAACATGCCCTCAGCCAATGATGGATATTGATGAAAACTTGTTAGGAGACTGAGGAAATAACAGTGAATAAACAAAAGCAGAGAGCTGGTGGGGCCAAGGCTTCCATTTACAGCATGGGGAATGAGAATGCTAACTCAAATCAAGACATCAAAGGGATATTAATGATCTGTCTGAGTATTCTTTGTTCAATGATAATGTCAAAACAAATCTATTGACAAGAGAAGTTCTCTAAAGCAATTAACAGTATACTAATGAATTTTGCAGAATATTTAAAGCTAGTGCTGACCAAAACAGCATATTTTGTTCTGACAACACATACAAAAAATGCTGGTGAACACAGCAGGCCGGGCAGCATCTATAGGAAGAGGTACAGTCGGAGTTTTGGGCCGAGACCCCTCAGATTTTCAGGTTTCAGCCCAAAACGTCGACTGTAGCTCTTCCTATAGATGCTGCCTAGCCTGCTGTGTTCACCAGCATTTTTTGTGTGTGTTGCTTGAATTTCCAGCATCTGCAGATTTCCTCGTGTTTGGATATTTTGTTCTGAATCTACTTCTTATGTGCCAAAACAGAACAGGCTAAGATCAACTGATGTATAACCAGTATCATATTCTCCAAGCTCTGAGTTCCGAGTTGTGCTTAATGCATTTTGACTGTTCCCTGCTACTAGCCTGGAGTAATTCAGAATCAGGTTTAATATCACCGGCATAAGTCGTGAAATTTGTTGTTTTTGCGGCAGCAGTGCAATGCAATACATAATATAGAAGAAAAAAATAATAAATAAGTAATCAATTTCAGTATACATATATTGAATAAAAATTATGCAAAAAAAAACCCAAAAATAATATATATTTTAAAAAAGAGGTAGTGTTCAAGGGTTCAATATCCATTTAGGAATCGGATGGCTGAGGGGAAGAAGCTGTTCCTGAATCGCTGAGTGTGTGCCTTCAGGCTTCTGTATCTCCTACCTGATGGTAACAGTGAGAAAAGGGCATGCCCTGGGTGCTGAAGGTCCTTAATAATGGACACTGCCTTTCTGAGACACCGCTCTCTAAAGATATCCTGGTACTTTGTAGGCTAGTACCCAACATGGCGCCGACTAAATTTACAACCCTCTGCAGCTTCTTTCGGTCCTGTGCAGTAGCCCCCCCATACTAGGCAGTGATGCAGCCTGTCAGAATGCTCTCCACAATACATCTATAGAAGTTTTTGAGTGTTTTTATTGACATACCAAATCTCTTCAAACTCCTTATGAAGTATAACTGCTGTCTTGCCTTCTTTATAACTACATCGCTATATTGGGACCAGGTTAAGTTCTCAGAGACCTTGACACTGAGGAAATTGAAACTGTTCACTCTCTCCACTTCTGATCCTTCTATGAGGATTGGCATGTGTTCCTTCGTCTAGCCCTTCCGGAAATTAACAATCAGCTCTTTTGTCTTACTGGCGATAAGTGCCAGGTTGTTGCTGCAACACCACTCCACTAGTTGGCATATCTCACTCCTGTATGTCCTCTTGTCACCGCTCCCTAAAGATGTCCTGGGTACTTTGTAGGCTAGTGCCCAAGATGGAGCTGAGTAGATTTACAACCTTTTGCAGCTTCTTTTGGTCCTGTGCAGTAGCTCCTCCGTAATACACAGTGATGCAGCCTGTCAGAATGCTCTCCATGGTACAACTATAAAAGTTTTTGAGTGTATTTGTTGACATGCCAAATCACTTCAAACTCCTAATAAAGTATAGCCACTGTCCTGCCTTCTTTATGACTACATCAATGTGTTGGGACCAGGTTAGATCCTCAGAGATCTTGGCACCCAGGAACTTGAAACTGCTCACTCTCTCCACAACTGATCCCTCTATGAGGATTGGCATGTGTTTCTTCGTCTTACCCTTCCTGAAGTCCACAATCAGCTCTTTCGTCTTACTGGCGTTGAGTGCCAGGTTGTTGCTGTGATACCACTTCACTAGTTGGCATATCTCACTCCTGTACACACTCTCATCACCATCTGAGATTCTACCAACAATGGTTGTACCATCAGCAAATTTATAGATGGTACTTGAGTTATGCCTAGCCACACAGTTATGAGTATAGAGAGAGTAGAGCAGTGGGCTAAGCACACACCACTGAGGGGCACCAGTGTTGATCGTCAGCAAGGAGGAGATGTTATCACCAATCCGCACAGATTGTGGTCTTCTGGTTAGGAAGTCGGAGATCCAATTGTAGAGGGAGGTACAGAGGCCCAGGTTCTGTAACTTCTCAATCAGGATTGTGGGAATGATGGTATTAAATGCTGAGCTATAGTAGATGAACAGCATCCTGACATAGGTGTTTGTGTTGTTCAGGTGGTCTAAAGCTGTGTGAAGAGCCATTGAGATTGCATCTGCCGTTGACCTATTGTGATGATAGGCAAATTGCAATGGGTCCAGGTCCTTGCTAAGGCAGGAGTTCAGTCTAGTCATAACCAACCTCTCAAGGCATTTCATCACTGTAGATGTGAGTGCTACTGGGCAATAGTCATTAAAGCAGCTTACATTATTCTTCTTAGACACTGGTATAATTGTTGCCTTTTTGAAGCAACTGGGAACTTCAGCCCGTAGCAGTGAGAGGTTGAAAATATCCTTGAATACTCCCCCCAGTTGGTTGGCACAGGTTTTCAGAGCCTTACCATCTGGACCTTCCAACTTGCAAAAGTTCACTGTCTTTAGAGACAGCCTAACATTGACCTCTGAGACACAGATCACAGGGTCATCAGGTGCAGCAGGGATCTTCACAGCTGTAGTTATATTCTCCCTTTCAAAGAAAGCATAGAAGGCATTGAGTTAATCTGGTAGTGAAGCATCACTGTCATTCATGCTATTGAGTTTTGCTTTGGAGGAAGTAATGCCTTGCAAACCCGCCAGAGATGTCGCACATCCAATGTTGCCTCCAACCTTGTTCAAAATTGTCTCTTCGCCCTTGAAATAGCCCTCCGCAAATCATACCTGGTTTTCTGATACAGGCTTGGGTCGCCAGACTTGAATGCCACAGATCTAGCCTTCAGCAGACGACATAGGAAAGGCTAGATGTAGGAAGATTGTTCCCGATGTTGGGGAAGTCCATAACGAGGGGTCACAGTTTGAGGATAAAGGGGAAGCCTTTTAGGACCGAGATGAGGAAAAACTTCTTCACACAGAGAGTGGTGAATCTGTGGAATTCTCTGCCACAGGAAACAGTTGAGGCCAGTTCATTGGCTATATTTAAGAAGGAGTTAGATAAGGCCCTTGCGGCTAAAGGGATCGGGGGTATGGAGAGAAGGCCGGTACACAGTTCTGAGGTGGATGATCAGCCGTGATCATACTGAATGGCGGTGCAGGCTCAAAGGGCCAAATGGCCTACTCCTGCACCTATTTTCTATGTATCTATACCTCCTGGTTCTCCACGGCTTTTGGTTTGGGAATGTACAGTAAGTCTTTGTAGGCACACACTCATCCACACAGGTTTTAATAAAGTGCAGCATACTCATCCAGGTTCGAAGATGAATCCCTGAATACAGTCCAGTCCTATGTTCCCTCTAAGTTGTGGGCGTGCACACACGTTTTTCCATCAGCACACACAGGAAATTTATGTGTGCACAAAAGGTTAGTTACCTAAAATAATGTAGTAATTAATAATTATACTTATTCAAAATAATCTTTCAGCTAAATGTTTCTGTTAACTAGTTGGTTTTTCCAATACCACAATGCACATCACTAATTTACAGCTTCTTACCTTTCCTGTTCTGGGATCTGAGAGACAATGTTTCATGGAGTGACAAAGTTAAAGTTTTGCTAAGCCAACACCATGAAGAAAACGTCACAGTAGATACAAGTTCACTGTTGACTTTTATAAATAGTCTTTGTGTTCATTTAGAAGAAAGGTTTCCTGAAGATGAGGTACAAGAATGGTCAGCTTTTGATTTCTCTGCAATTGCAGATTGTGACTTCACATTTGGCGATGAAAAAGTTAATACCTCATGTCTAAAATATCATGATTTTCTAGCTGAAAATACTGTAATAGTTAGACAGTTTAATAATTTCAAATTTTTCATGCAAGAAAAAATTAAATCCAAACTGATTTCAAACTTTGCTCAAATGGTGGCATTTGTACTTCAAAATGAACAGTTTTGCGACCTTGCACAGTTGATGGACATTGCGGGAACCATTCATGCATCTAGTGCAGACTGTGAGCGAGGTTTTAGCCTAATGAATCAACTCAAGAACAAGCTGAGAAACCGTTTAGGTGAATGTCATTTGGATATGTTAATGAGAATCAAAAGCTATCAATTGGATGGAAGTTCTATTAGGTTAGATAGAGTTTACAAAGAATGGGTAAATGCCAAAGACAGGAGAGAGAAAAAATAACTGAGTGACTTAAATATGTATGTTATTTTGTTGTTATTCTGTGCAGTTTTATGTCAAATATTTTGTAAACCTACGTAAACTGCGCCATGTGTGCATTCAGTGCGCATATACTTTTGTCACAGGAAAAAAATTTGCACAACGTAAGATTTTTGTGCACACTGACTACTAAAAATTAGAGGGAACATTGGCCAGTCCATCAATTCAAAATTGAATTACAGTAAAAAAAAATACAATAATTAAATAAGAGGTGCAAAATAGAAATTTTAAAAAATGTCTGAAGTAGTGTTAATGGAAGAAACTGTTCCTGAATCATTGAGAATGTGCCTTCAGGCTTTTGAACCTCCTCCCTGATGGTAGCAATGAGAACAGAGCACGACCTAGGTGATGGGGGTTCTTAGTGATGGACAACACCCTTTTGAAGCATCGCTCCTTGAAGATGTCCTGGATACTATGGAGGATGATGCCCATGATGGAGCTAAGTTTATAACTTTCTGCAGCTTACTTCAATCCCGTACAGTAGCCCCCCCCCCACCCCCCACCCCCCATACCAGACAGTGATGCAGCTAACTAGAATACTCTCCACAGTACATCTGTAGGAATTTGCAAGTATTTTTGGCGACATACCAGATCTCCTCAAACTCCAAATAGCTGCTGCTGCTGCTGCTGCTGCTGCTGTGCCTTCTTTGTAGCTGCATCGATGTGTTGTTTCCTCAGATATTGCTGCCCAGGAATTTGAAATTGTTCACTCTTTCCACTTCTGATCCCTTGATGAGGACTGATGTCATACCCTTTCTGAAGTCCACATTCAGTCCTTTGGTCTGACTGATATTGAGTGGAAGGGTTGTTGCTGCGATACCACTCAACTAGCTGATATATCTCACTCCTGTATGTTCACGCATCACAGACATCACAGAATCAGAGCAAACAGACACCAACTCCATGAAAGAACAATCTAACCAGTAGAGAGACAGTGCATGACAGACTCTTCCAGTCAAAGAGCCTACGCCATCGAATTACACCATGTGACTGATTAACCTCATTTGTAGCCTCTGTAGAATCATCCCCTCTAGTCTATATTGCCATTTACTCTTCTTAACAAAATGTAATACACAATTCTTAGCACTACCTTTCATTTTCTACCTGTCCACTCAGTCCACCAGTCTTGTCTAAGTCTCCTTCAACTCTACTTTATGCTCTTCCTAGCTCATTAAATTTTGTGTGATCTATAAATTTGGCAATTGTATCTTATACTCAAGTCTAATATATATTAAGAACAGCTGTGCTCCCCGGACCAATCATTATATAATTCTATCTGACCCAGAAAGCCTTTTGTTACCTCTGTATCCCATTTTCTATCCATACTCTAATGGAACCTTTTAATTTACACCCTTCAGTCTTGCAGATAACCCACTGTGCGACACCGTATTCAATTTTTAGAAGTCTATCTCTCAACTGCTTTTCTCTCAATGACCCTCTGTAACCTAATCAAGATAGCTAGACAAAATTTCCCCTCACAAATCCATGCTGGTTTTCTCGAATTCAACCACACATTCCAAGTGACTTCAGTTCTATCCCCAATTGCTGCTCCTAGAAGTCTTACCACCATCACAGGTAAACTGTTAGTCTGTAGTTACTGGCTTTAGAGCCAATACACAATAGACAATAGGTGCAGGAGTAGGCCATTCAGCCCTTCGAGCCAGCACCACCATTCACTGTGATCATGGCTGATCATCCACAATCAGTACCCTTTTCCAGCCTTCTCCCCATATCTCTTCACTCTGCTATCTTTAAGAGCTCTAACTCTTTCTTGAAAGAATCCAGAGAATTGGCCTCCACTGCCTTCTGAGGCAGAGCATTCCACAGAACCACAACTCTGTGTGTGAAAAAGTTTTTCCTCAACTCCGTTCTAAATGGTCTACCCC
Source organism: Mobula birostris (assembly GCF_030028105.1). Lineage (NCBI taxonomy): Eukaryota > Metazoa > Chordata > Chondrichthyes > Myliobatiformes > Myliobatidae > Mobula > Mobula birostris. The sequence goes on from NC_092394.1 coordinate 60,418,407, forward strand.
TTATTCTTAAATTGTGCCCTCTGGTTCTGGACTCCCCCAACATCGGGAACATGTTTCCTGCCTCTAGCGTGTCCAATCCCTTAATAATCTTATATGTTTCAATCAGATCCCCTCTCATCCTTCTAAACTCCAGTGTATACAAACCCATTCGCTCCAACCTTTCAACATATGACAGTCCCGCCATCCCGGGAATTAACTTCGTGAACATACGCTGTACTTCCTCAATAGCTAGAATGTCCTTCCTCAAATTTGGAGACCAAAACTACACACAATACTCCAGGTGTGGTCTCACCAGGGCCCTGTACAACTGCAGAAGGACCCCTTTGCTCCTATACTCAACTCTTCTTGTTATGAAAGCCAACATGCCACTGGCTTTCTTCACTGCCTGCTGTACCTGCATGCTTGCTTTCAGTGACTGATGAACAAGGACACCTAGATCTCGTTGTACTTCCCCTTTTCCTAACTTGACACCATTCAGATAGTAATCTGCCTTCCTGTTCTTGCCACCAAAGTGGATAACCTCACATTTACCCACATTAAACTGCATCTGCCATGCATCTGCCCACTCACCCAACCTGTCCAAGTCACCCTGCAGTCTCATAACATCCTCCTCACATTTCACACTGCCACCCAGCAATCTGCAAATTTGCTAATGTTACTTTTAATCCCTTCATGTAAATCATTAATGTATATTGTAAATAGCTGCGGTCCCAGCACCCAGCCATAGGGTTATACAGCACTACAGCACAAAGGTCCTTTGGCCCACCTAGTCCACGCTGAACTGTTATTCTGCCTCGTGCTATTGGCCCACACCTGCACCATAGCCCTCCATATCACTCATATCCATACACTTATCCAAACCTCTTAAAATGTTGGATTCCACATCTACCACTTCTGCTGACAGTTCATTCAACACTCCTGTACCACACTCTGAGTAAAGAAGCCCCCACCCCCAGGTTTTCCTTAAATATTTCACTTTTCACCCTTAACCTACCAGATCCAGTTCTAGTCTACCAAGGCTCAGTGGAAAGAGCCTACTTGTATTTACCCTGTTTATACTTCTTATAATTTTGTATACCTCCAACAAATCTCCACTCATTCTCCTATGCTTACAACACTTTTTTTTTAAACCCCATCTAGAGAATAGCAGTTCTAATTTTGTAGTACCCAGGCACCACACTGAACCTACAAATATTTGGGAGAGATCGGCAATAACTTCCCTTACTTCCCCCGGTAACCAGGGATGCATCCCATCTGGACCAGGTGATTTAGCACATGTGCAAGTGCAGCTTGTTTTAGAATTATCTACTGCTTCTTAGTTTTTAGAGAGTTTCCTCTGCTGAAACTCCAGCACATTTTCCTTGGTAATGTGACGAAAAACCAAGTTATCAGAAGATTGATGCTGATGAGGGAGATAAGAAAGACAAAGGGAGAAGCGTTCAAAATGTTAATGAGAGAAGAGAGAGATTAACGAAAAGAGACAGAGTTCCGAGTATTGACAGACCGGTTGCTTTGAACCTGAACTGTTTGAAGTTTGAGGGACAGGCAATACCCCAGCAGGGGGATAAAAGGAACAGGTTCGCTAAGGCAAGACAGACACCACGAGATCATGAGATAACGAGACCCTGGAAGTACGGTGTGCCCCCACAAGTTGGTGGCAGTTTGGAGGTCTGGTCGCGGGACCGACCAATAGATGCACAGGGTGAGAAGGTACCATCGGCGGGAACCTGGTGTGTGTGTCCGCCCATGCCTGGGTGCCGGGTTCACCACGGAAGAACGATCGTATCCGGAACGGAGGGGTCACAGTCGGTGACCTCCGAAGACAGTAAAAGAGCTCGCCCGAAAGCTGACTGCGGGGAACATCAAAGGTCTGTTGAATCGAAATTTGCATTCACTCTCTCTCTCTCTCTCCAGCGGCACAACAGCGATTACTGCGAACTGTACTCAGCTGAACTGAACTCTGCGTCACTTGAGACTGATCATTTTACCCCTAGACTGCGATAGAGCTTGATTGATTCCTATTATCCTAGTTCTGTGTACATGTGTGTTTTATCATTGCTAACCTGTTGCATTTATATCCTTACGTTTAGAGTACTGTGTTACTTATTTCTTTAATAAAACTTTCTTAGTTCCAGTAATCCAGACTCCAACTAAGTGGTCCATTTCTGCTGGTTTGGCAACCCAGTTACGGGGTACGTAACAGTAAAAACTATGATTTCTGACCAATTTAACCTCTTCTCTTATAACCCTTTACAAAGTTGCATGTCATTAGTATTAAGTTTGTGTTTCCTTCCAGTCTTTCCTTTTGCTCTTGCTTGGACTCTGCTTTTTTATTTAAATTTCCCCTCAATACTTTCTATCATCATTCCTGTAACAATCTGACATTGGTCATCGGCCCTTTTTTACTGCTGTTTGTGACATCAGTGGGCTCTGGCTTTAATTTCCCTGTCCTTTAACCTGAAACATATCCATTTTATAATCCGTCCATGATCAATTGAAAGTTTGCCTGCCAGACTGATTCCAATATATTTTGGCCAGATTGAAATTGGCCCTTCCTCGATTAACTACATTCACTTTGTAAAAAAAATCTATACCCTTTTCCCTAGATATTTGTAATTTTATGATATTAAATTCATGTTATATTCATCATTTCCTAATGCTATCCCAATGATACCTGCTCCACATCTTGGCTTTTCCCATGAACCAATCCCAAGGAAGCCAATTCACTAGGGCAGAAAAAAGTTCTCCTAAACATAGTAACTTTTCCCAGGCACCACCCCTAAACCTACGTATATTTAGGGGGAGTGTCCAGGTAACGCTCTACTATCATCGGGCAGGAGATAGAGGAGCCTCAGCTCCCACATCACCAGGTTCAAGGAATGTTGTTACCATACAACCATCAGACTCCTGAACAGGCATGGATAACTTCACTCACCACAAGCCTGATATGATTCCACAAACTACGGACTCGCTTTCAAGGACTCACGTCCTCAGTATTATTTATTTATTTTTTTGCACATTTTGTCCTCTTTTGCACATTGGTTGTTTGTCAGTCTTTGGTTATGTATAGTTTTTCATAAATCTATTGCATTTATTTTCTCATAAATACCTGCAAGAAAACAAATCTCAAGGCAGCATATGGTGACATATGCACTTTGACGATAGATTTTTGGAGGCAGAGCTAAATGGCATCTCCTTTGCTTGCATCTTCGGAAACAGCTCTATTTCCATCTTTAATATCTTTATTTTTCCCTTTCAGGGTTCTTTTGAAGATCCTGACCTGGAGTTACATGCTGACTACGGTTCTTTGTGGGAATGGGACCTGCTCTCGTGGTTTCATAACTGGCCATTGTTCAGCACACCAATGGCTCGGCCTAAGGAGCTCTGGAGACCAGCGGATCGAGGGTTGGTGTCACAGCAGGAGACCCGTGTGTCATCGGGGGAGTCGAAATATCTACAGCCTGTGTGCCCGGAGACCCGAGATCTTTGAGATCTTCAGGTACAGAGCTCAAAAAAAGCAACGTAATGGACTTTTAACATCGTAAACTAGTTTGTTATGTCTCCCAACTCGATGGGAAAACAGAGACATCCCCTTCTCCCTTATTAGGGAGAGAGAGAACCTGCGGTATGTCGAATACCGGGTGAAATGCGAAGTCTTTGGGCTAACTGCAGGTCTGTGTCTTTGCTATTGCTTTGCTCACGCTTGAGTGCTCAGTGGCGGACGCCCATACTTTTTTTTGCTGGTGTAGGAAGCGGGGATTGCTGCTTGTTGCTGCTTATGCGTGGGAGGGAGGGGAGCTTGGGGAGTGGGGACTTTGGGGTTCTAACATTTAACGGTCATTCCTTGGGGCACTCCTCTGCTTACATGGGTGGTTGCGAAGAAAAAGTATTTCAGGATGTATATTGTATACATTTCTCTGACATTAAATTGGACTTTTGAACCTTTGAATTTGACTTTTTTGAATTCAGGTCTCTGCTACTGCTACAATAATATGAATCCACATGTCTAATTGTGCCTGGAGTTCACCTTTCTTATTGAAGATGTTTCTCACGTTTAAGTATGCCATTAATCTATCCTAGACCTTCTTGAATTCTCTCTTAAGTCTAGATCAGGGGTTCCCAACCTTTTTTATACCATAGCCCCCCACCATTAACCAGGGAACTGAAGACCCAGGTTAAGAACCCCTAGTCCAGATCTGGTGCTTTTAACCTCTCCCAATTTCCCTTGTGGCACAGGAGAAAATGAAAAGAGAAATTGAGAGAGGTTAAAAGCATCATAATATAAAGTATACAAAGATGCCTACCTTTGAGGTCCTGTTTCTTGATCTCTTTCCAAACTCCTTAAAATATTCTTGTCAGACATCATGCTTTTCTCTCCCTGCATTACTGTTGGCACCAACATGGATCATGACCTCTGGTTGTTCACCCTCTCTCACAGAAATATGCTCTGCAGGTTCTTAGTGATGTCCTTAATCCCAGCATCTGGGAGGTAATGTACCATCCCAGAATCCAACCTGAGACTGTAGAATGCCTTCCACTAATTTTTCCTCTCCCTCACTAACAGCCCATTGACCCATGGTGCTACAGTCTTGAAGTCAAGTTTATTGTCATTTAACTACGTACATGTATAAAATGTATATAACCATATAATGTATATAGAAATTAGAAGTTTCTCTGAACCAGGGTGTATAGTAGTACATGTAACACCTATAACACAGTATACCTTATGAACTTATAAAATCTACAGATGAATCACAAATAACCAAAATATAGCATATTAATATTAAATATTGTAAGGTAAAGAACAGATTAACCATGTAGTCTCCTGTTTGATGGCAGAAAGCCAAAGAAGATGCTGGATGAATGGGTGGGATCCTTAATAATATAGTGCTCTATATATGCAATGCTCCTGATAAATGTCCCTGAAGGAGACCCCTATGGTCCTCTCAGCTGCTCTCAGCCCTTTGTAGGGATTTCTGGTCCAGTGCTTGACTGCTTCCATACCAGATGGAGATGCAACTTTTCAGGACGCTCTCGATGGTGTTCCTGTAAAATGCAGTTAAGATGGGGGCGAGGGGACGGGGTGGAGGCCTTGCTTGTCTCAGTCTTCTTAGGAAGTGGAGGTGATATTAAGGGACCAGGTGAGGTCATCTGTGATGTTAACTCCTAGGAATTTGGTGCACTTAACTCTCTCTATGGAGGAGCCAGGTATTCGCAGAGAGGGATGGTTTGTCTGCACCTTCCTGCTCCACAATGATTTCCTGTGTCTTCTCCACATTCAGGCTTAGGTTGTTCTTCTCACACCAATCCACCAGCTACTCCACTTCATCTCTATTCTCTATCTCATCATCATTCTTGAGAAGGCTAACCACAAACTTGATGACATTGTTTGAGCTGGATCCTGTGACATAGTCATTTGCCAGCAGTGTGGACAGCAGTAGGCTGAGCACACGGCCTTGGGGAGCACCAGTGCTCAGCGTAATGGGACGAGTGATGTTGCCACCCACACAGATCAACTGTGGCCATACTGTTAAGAAGTCCAGCATCCAAATCTAGAGAGAGATGATGAAATCTAGCAAGGACAGTTTCCCCACCAGTTTCTGGGGTATGAAGGTGTTGAACACTGAACTGAAGTCTATAAACAGCAGCCTAGCATATGAGACCCTATTTTCCAGTTCGGACAGGACAGAGTAGAGGGCAGAAGCTATTGAATCATCAGTGGATCGATTTGAGCGATGAGTGAACTGGAAAGAGTCCAATGTCACCAGGAGAAGGCTTTAATGTGCTCCATGACCAGCCGCTCAAAGCATTTCATAATTGTTGATGTTAATGTCACCAGACTATAGTCCTTTAGACAGGTCACTGTCGCCTTCTTTGGAACTGGAATGATGGTTGCTGCCTTGAAAACCAAGGGGACAATGGATCCGTCAGCACCTCCATCAGCTGGGCTGCGCAGCCTTTCCAAGCCCAATGTAGTAAATTATTGGGCCCTACAGCTTTGCGTGGGTTGTCTCTGGCCAGGGTCTTCCTCTCCTCAGCTTCAGCCAGATGGAGTGTTCGCTCCCCTCGGGGGTGGGGTGCCTTCATCACCAGCACTTTTTCTGCACATCAAACTGGGTGTAGAAGACATCCAGCCTTTCAGGCAGTGAAGCATCCTGTCACTGATACACAGAGTAGACTTGTAATCTCTAATCCTCTGAATTTCCTGCCACACGCGCCTCATGTCTCTGGTATTACAGAAGTGGTTGGAAATTCTCTGAGAATACTCAAATTTTGCCTTCCTGATGGAGCAGGAAAGCACAGCTCTTGCTTCCCTGAGAGTATTCCCCGATCTAAAGGTAGCATCACGATCCCTCAGCCGTGCATGGATCTCTGCAATAAGACATGGCTTCTGATTTGCCCTCACCCGGATGTGTTTGGTGATCTAACATTCTTAGTACACTTCTCTATGTACACGGTCACAGAATCCACATATTCCTTGTTGTTAACATGGTTGCCATAGGTAGCAGCCTTCCCGAACATTGTCCAGTTTGCATTATCAAAGCAGTCCTGCAGTGCAGAGATTACACCCTCACGTCAGGCTTTCACTACCTTTAGAACTGGTCTGATCACTGGTTTCTATGCTGGAATTGGCGTTACAGATCAGTGATCTGAGAGTCTTTTGACTTTAGCACCTTCTAATGGAAACCTCTTCCCACCCATGTTCCAAAGTGACCACTGTTTAGAGAGCCAGATGGTATCAAGCGTCTGCAGGACTAGTTGCCCGCTCTTTTCTGCCATTTGCCGATCATTCAGTTCCTCTCTGACTGTGCTCTCCAGCTGGGGGAAGACAACTTCCTGAAATATAGTTTGCTCATGGTCAGGATTAATGTTGCTCAGGCTCTAAAAACCAGAGACACAGCGGATGCAGGTAACAATACATCAGATACCTATGGTTGCCCAGGACAAGGAAAACAGTCCAAAGCATCTTTGTTTACAAATTCTGGGTTATAGACAGGATCCATTTTCACAGGTGTCCATCAGTCAATTTTCTCCATCAAGTTAGAAAACAAATCACGGTATATGGTAACCATATCTCCACAATATGGTTATGAATTATATCAAAAGCATGCAAGGCTGATGAGGTAGAACTGCTACTCAAAGTGAAGAGAGGGATGAAACTAGTTCTGCTGTTTGTAGGAAAGTACGTCAGACTTCTGTATTTAATAGGCAGAACGTTCTGTCCTTAGCAAGGGCCTCACTTTTGTTCCCCTCCGTCCACACCTCAGTGAGTTCCATGCCCGCCATGACGCTTAACTCTTCTTCTGTTGCCAACGTCTCCGAGCCTATTTCTTTGGCAAGGATTCCCCTCCTCCTACTGATGACCCCCTTCTCCTGTCATCAACCCTCCTCCTCCTCCTGGACACCTCGCCCAGGCCTTCTACCTGCACTCGATCTTTTCATCTCCAACTGTCGCGGAGACATCAATCATCTCAACTTCACCACTCCTCTCTCCTGTTCCAACCTCACTCCCTCTGAACGCACTACCCTCCAATCTCTGCGCACTAATCCCAACCTCACCATCAAACCCGCAGACAAAGGTGGTGAGGTAGTAGTCTGGCAGACAGACCTCTACCTCACTGAGGCCAAACGACAGCTCTCTGACACCTCCTTTTACTTACCCCTGGAACAGGACCCCACCAAGAAACATCAAGCCATTGTCTCCCGTACCATCACCGCCCTTATCAACTCTGGAGACCTTCCATCCTCAGCCACCAAGCTCATAATTCCCACACCCCACACTGCTCAGTTTTACCTTCTCCCCAAGATCCACGAGCCTGACTGTCCCGGTAGACCCATAGTTTCTGCCTGCTCCTGCCCCACCAAACTTGTATCTGCTGACCTGGACTCTATTTTGTCACCCGTAGTTCAGTCCCTCCCCACCTACATCCAGGATACATCCCATGCCCTCCACCTCTTCAATATCTTCCAGTTCCCCTGTCCCGACCGCTTCATTTTCACTATGGATGTCCAATCCTTATACACTTCCATTCTCCATCAAGAAGGCCTCAAAGCCCTCCGCTACTTTCTGGATAATAGACCTCACCAGTTCCCCACCACCACTACCCTCCTCTGGTTGGTGGAACTGGTACTCACACTTAATAACTTCTCTTTTAGCTCTTCCCACTTTCTTCAGACCAAGGGTGTAGCTATGGGAACTCGCATGGGCCCCAGCTATGCCTGCCTCTTCGTTGGTTATGTGGAACAGTCTGTGCTCCAAACCTATACTGGCACTGCTCCCCAACTTTTCCTTCGCTACATTGACGACTACAGTGGTGCTGCTTCCTGCACACATGCTGACCTCGTCAATTTCATCGACTTTGCTTCTAACTTCCACCCAGCCCTCAAATTCACTTGGTCCATCTTGGACACTTCTCTCCCCTTTCTCGATCTCTCGGTCTCCATCTCTGGAGACAGACTGTCCACTGACATCCTCTATAAGCCTATTGACTCTCATAACTACCTCGACTATACCCTTCCCACCCTGCCACATACAAAAATGCTATGCCCTATTCCCAGTTCCTCCGTCTCTGCCGCACCTGCTCCCAGGATGAGGCTTTCTGTTCCAGGACATCTCAAGTGTCCTCTTTCTTTAAGGATCGTGGTTTTCCTTCTGCTGTCATCAATGATGCCCTCACCCGCATCTCCTCCATTTCCCGTACTTCGGCCCTCACCCCATCCTCCCCTCACCACAACAGGGACAGAGTTCCCATTGTCCTCACCTACCACCCCACCAGCCTCCAGATCCAGCACATTATCCTCTGCAACTTCCGCCACCTTCAACAGGACCCCCTCCCCGCCGCTAAACACATCTTTCCCTCTCTACTCCTCTCTGTTTTCCGCAGGGATCGTTCCCTCCGTGACTCCCTGGTCCACACATCCCTCCCACCCGGCACTTATTCCTATAAGCGTAAGTGCTACATCTGTCCCTACACCTCCTCTCTCAGGGCCCCAAGCAGTCCTTCCAGGTGAGGCAACACTTCACTTCATTTCTGTTGGGGTCATCTATTGCATCCAGTGCTCCTGGTGTGGCCTCCTCTACATCGGTGAAACCTGATGCAGATTGGGGGACTGCCTCATTGAGCACCTCCTCTCAATCCGCCACAACAGACAGGATCTCCTGGTTGCCATCCACTTCAACTCTGCTTCACATTCCCATTCGGATATGTCCAATCATGGTCTCCTCTACTGCCATGATGAGGCCAGACTCAGGTTGGAGAAGCAACACCTCATCGCGAGTGGAGTTTGTGACTGTTAGATGCAGACCATTCTATTTGGCACGGGAATTCACCATTGTCCTTGTAGTCTGTGTATACATTCCCCCCAGCGCTAATGCTAAGGAGGCGCTCTGTGAACTGTATGGGGCTATTAGCGAGCTGCAGAACGCACACCCTGATGGACTGTTTATTGTCACCAGAGATTTTAACCACGCGAACCTTAAGTCAGTGCTCCCCAAATTTCATCAGTATGTGGACTTTGCAACGAGAGGGGCGAACGCGTTGGACCTTGTTTACACAAACATTCCCGACGCGTACCAAGCGGAGACCTGCCCCCATCTCAGTTACTCAAACCACATCTCTGTTACGCTAATCCCAGCATACAGACTGCTCGTCAGACACTCCAGACCAGTTCAGAAGCAGGTGAGAACCTGGCCAGCAGCAGCCATCTCTGCTCTTCCAAGACTGCTTTGAGGCACATGTTTAGGGAGGCTGCAACCGACTTAGAGGAGTACATAGCAAGTGCATTGGTGACGTCACTGTGGCCAAGACCATCACTACATGCACTAACCGGAAGCCATGGGTGACTGCAGAGGTGTGTGCGCTGCTGAAGACCCGTGACTCCGCCTTCAGAGCAGGCGACAAGGCAGCCCTAACAACAGCAAGGGCCAAACTGTCTAAGGCCATCAGAGAGGCAAAGAGTGCACATGCCTAGCGAATCCACAGCCACTTCCAGGACAGCGGCGACACACGGTGCACGTGGAAGGGCATTCAGGACATCACCAACTACAACTGCGGTGCTCCCTTGTCTTGTCTCCCTTTCTCTTAACCATTTACACCTCGGACTTCAACTACTTAACAGAGTCTTGTCATCTTCAGAAGTTTTCTGATGACTCTGCCATAGTTGGATGCATCAGCAAGGGAGATGAGGCTGAGTACAGGGCTACGGTAGGAAACTTTGTCACATGGTGTGAGCAGAATTATCTGCAGCTTAATGTGAAAAAGACTAAGGAGCTGGTGGTAGACCTGAGGAGAGCTAAGGTACCGGTGACACCTGCTTCCATTCAGGGGGTCAGTGTGGACATGGTGGAGGATTACAAATACCTGGGGATACGAATTGACAATAAACTGGACTGGTCAAAGAACACTGAGGCTGTCTACAAGGAGGGTCAGAGCCGTCTCTATCTCCTGAGGAGACTGAGATCCTTTAACATCTGCCGGACGATGCTGAGGATGTTCTACAAGTCTGTGGTGGCCAGTGCGATCATGTTTGCTGTTGTGTGCTGGGCAGCAGGCTGAGGGTAGCAGACACCAACAGAATCAACAAACTCATTCGTAAGGCCAGTGACGTTGTGGGAATGGAACTGGACTCTCTGACGGTGGTGTCTGAAAAGAGGATGATGTCTAAGTTGCATGCCGTCTCGAACGATGTCTCCCATCCACTACATAATGTACTGGGTGGGCACAGGAGTACATTCAGCCAGAGACTCATCCCACCGCGATGCAACACTGAGCGTCATAGGAAGTCATTCCTGCCTGTGGCCATCTAACTTTACAACTCCTCCCTTGGAGGGTCAGACACCCTGAGCCAATAGGCTGGTCCTGGACTTATTTCCTGGCATAATTTACATATTACTATTTAATTATTTATGGTTTTATTACTATTTAATTATTTATGGTGCAGCTGTAATGAAAACCAATTTCCCTCGGGATCAATAAAGTATGACTATGACTATAAGAAAACACCACCTGCCTGTGCTGGTGATGCCTCCCACCCAGATGCATTGAATAACCTCTACGCTCGCTTTGAGGTGGAAAATGATGTGGCAGTGAGGAAGACCACCCCTCCTCCAAACCACCAGGTGCTGTGTCTTACCGTGGCCGATGTGAGGAGAACCCTCTGCAGCGTCAACCCACAGAAGGCTGCTGGACCAGACAATACTCCTGGCAGAGTGCTTAGAGGATGTGCAGACCAGCTAGCTGAGATTCTCACTGACATCTTCAACATCTCCCTGAGCAGCGCCATCATTCCTACGTGCTTCAAGGCCGCCACCATTGTCCTCATGCCAAAGAAGTCTTCAGTGTCCAGCCTCAATGACTACCGTCCCGTCGCACTCACATCCATCATCATGAAGTGTTTCGAGAGGCTCGTCATGAGGCACATCAAGACCCTGCTGCCCCTCTCACTGGACCCCCTGCAGTTCGCGTACCGTCCCAACTGTTCAACAGATGACGCCATTGCCATCACCCTCCACCTGGCCCTAACCCACCTGGACAAAAAGACACGTATGTTTGAATGCTGTTCATAGATTTCAGTTCAGCAGTCAACACAATCATTCCTCAGAAACTGATTGGAAAGCTGAGCCTATGGGGCCTGAACACCTCCCTCTGCAACTGGATCCTAGACTTCCTGACTGGGAGACCTCGGTCAGTCCGAATTGGAAGCAGCATCTCCAACACCATCACACTGAGCACGGGGGCCCCTCAGGGCTGTGTGCTCAGTCCACTGCTGTTCACTCTGCTGACCCACGACTGTGCAGCAACACACAGGTCGAATCACATCATCAAGTTTGCCGATGACATGACCGTGGTGGGTCTCATCAGCAAGAACGATGAGTCAGCATACAGAGAGGAGGTGCAGCAGCTAACAGACTGGTGCAGAGCCAACAACCTGTCTCTGAATGTGAACAAAAGAAAAGAGATGGTTGTTGACTTCAGGAGGACACGGATCGACCACTCTCTGCTGAACATCGACGACTCCTCTGTAGAGATTGTTAAGAGCACCACATTTCTTGGTGTTCACCGGGTGGAAAATCTCACCTGGTCCCTCAACACCAGTTCCACAGCAAAGAAAGCCCAGCAGTGTCTCTACTTTCTGCGAAGGCTGAGAAAAGTCCATCTCCCACCCCCCATCCTCACCACATTCTACACAGGTTGTATTGAGAGCATCCTGAGCAGCTGCATCACTGCCTGGTTCGGAAATTGCACCATCTCCGATCACAAGACCCTGCAGCAGATATTGAGGTCAGCTGAGGTCTCCCATTACAGACATTTACACCACATGCTGCATCCGTAAAGCAAACAGCATTATGAAGGACCCCACACACCCCTCATACAAACTCTTCTCCCTCCTGCCATCTGGCAAAAGGCACCGAAGTATTCGGGCTCTCATGACCAGACTATGTAACAGTTTCTTCCCCCAAGTCATCAGTCTCCTCAATACCCAGAGCCTGGACTGACACCAACCTACTGCCCTCCACTGTGCCTATTGTCTTGTTTATTATTTATTGTAATGCCTGCACTGTTTTGTGTACTTTATGCAGTCCTGGGTAGGTCTGTAGTCTAGTGTAGTTTTATGTTTTTTATGTAGTTCAGTGTAGTTTTTGTATTGTTCATGTAGCACCATGGTCCTGAAAAACGTTGTCTCATTTTTACTGAGTACTGTACCAGCAGTTATGGTGGAAATGACAATAAAAAGTGACTTGATATACCATCTGGGTAGTCTCCAGTCCCTTGGCATGAACATTCCCACCCCCTCCCTTCCCCCATCCCAGTTTCACTCTGCCCCCTCCTCCAGCTGCTGATCACCTCCCTGATGGTTCTGACTCCTTCTACTACCCATTGTGCTTTCCCCTATTCCTTCTTCACCTTTCCTGCCTATCCCCTCCCTGCTTCCCCTCCCCCACCCCTTGATCTTATCCCTTCCTGGTTTTTCACTTGGAATCTACCAGCCTTCTCCTTCCCACCCTCCCCCCACCTTCTTTATAGGGCCTCTGCCCCTTCCCTCTTCCGCCCTGACGAAGGGTCTCCGCCCGAAACGTTGACTGCTCGTTTCCACGGATGCTGCCCAACCTGCTGAGTTCCTCCAGCATGTTGTGCATCTGCAGAGTATTTTGTTTTTCTGTATTTAATATTATGGGAGTTTATTCACAGGTAAGAATGTCTGTAAATTGGGTGCTCTTAACCCAGGAACAAATTAAGTCAACTAACAAATAAAGTCTCAACTGAAAATACCAAACGATTCAGTTCCTTCAAATTTTACCTTCTCTTATGGAACTTTCTAATTGCAAGGTTCTTTGTTCAAACTAAACACATGGGGCTGAGAGGAATTTCCCTGAATTAATTCTAACACAGATCCTGGAGAAGTCAGATCCTGCTGCAGCTCTTGGAGAAGTCAAATGCCTCTTTGGCCTGGATGGAGGTAATTAGATGGCTGTGTTCTCAAACCCAGGATAATTTTATGGCTCTGTTCACGGGCTCAGGATAATTGTTACAAGCCTAGCACAATTAGATGGCCCTGTTGCAGTTCCTAAGGCAATTAGGTTAGGTGGCTCTGGGTCAATGTTATGCTGCCCTGATGCCTTGTCTGGGGTAATTAGATGTCTCGTTTCTGGGATGTGGTTTGGTTGAAGGGTTGGGGGTAACTAGATGGCTCTGCTGCCAGGCTTGAGGGAAGTAAATTACGTAGAATAAATGTGGCAGCTCTGGGGTAATTAAATGGCTACCAATATCAGGGGTAAGTAAATGATCATGTTGTTGGGAGTGGGGTAGCTAGCTGGTTCTTACACATCACCTGGGGCAATTTGATAACAGAGGCTGATCTGAGTGTCTGGGCACTGTCAGACACTGTCAGCTCCTGCACTTCGAGGCAACACCTCCAGACATCTGACTGGAGGTGTTGGGGATATCCATGCCTGCCTTTGGCGCAGGGATGTTGGTGCAGGCTGCTGTCCAACTTTGTGTGTTTGGGAAGCTATGATGCAATGTCTTTATTTTATATTTTATTTAGATATACAGCACAGAAATGTACTCTTCCAGCCAATGACCCACGCGGCCCAATTACACACACCTGACCAATTACCTACTAATCTGTCCATCTTTGGCATGTGGGAGAAAACTGGAGGACCCAGAGGAAACATAGTCATAGTCATAGTCATATTTTATTGATCCCGGGGGAAATTGGTTTTCGTTACAGTTGCACCATAAATAATAAATAGTAATAGAACCATAAATAGTTATTGGCTCAGGGTGTCTGACCCTCCAAGGGAGGAGTTGTAAAGTTTGATGGCCACAGGCAGGAATGACTTCCTGTGACGCTCTGTGCTGCATCTCGGTGGAATGAGTCTCTGGCTGAATGTACTCCTGTGCCCACCCAGTACATTATGTAGTGGATGGGAGACATTGACCAAGATGGCATGCAACTTAGACAGCATCCTCTTTTCAGACACCACCGTCAGAGAGTCCAGTTCCATCCCCACAACATCACTGGCCTTACGAATGAGTTTGTTGATTCTGTTGGTGTCTGCTGCCCTCAGCCTGCTGCCCCAGCACACAACAGCAAACACGATAGCACTGGCCATCACAGACTCGTAGAACATCCTCAGCATCGTCCAGCAGATGTTAATGCAAACAACAGGAATTCTGCAGATGCTGGAAATTCAAGCAACACACATCAAAGTTGCTGGTGAATGCAGCAGGCCAAGCAGCATCTGTAGGAAGAGGTGCAGTCGACGTTTCAGGCCGAGACCCTTCGTCAGAAGAAAGATGTTAAAGGACCTTAGTCTCCTCAGGAAGTAGAGGCGGCTCTGACCCTTCTTGTAGAGAGCCTCAGTGTTCTTTGACCGGTCCACGCGGTCACGAGGAAAACATACAAACTCCTTGCAGATAGTGGCAGAACTGAACCTAAGTTGCTGGCACTATAATAGTGTGAAGCTAACCACTACACTACTATGCTGCCCCACAGGAAATATCATTCCTGTTAGAGCACATGATTAAAACATTGACAAAATTAAGACTAATTTGTGATTACAATCACACAAACGTTAACAGTAATTAACTGATGTTCACAATGGGCTGTTTGGGGGTTGCAGGGTAGGTCAGATTGTTTTCAGAGCCAGGCTGTGTCTGGTGCTTTCTGTGTAACCCTGTGTTTGTGAAGTACAAAACTAAGCATCACACTCGACAGCTCTATAGAAGAATAGTCAGACTTAAAGTTATATTGCCATAGAACGCTCTCTCAATCTTGGAGAGAAACTGACTCTGAAGTCAGCCTACTTCTGTACCAACACTAATATTAGTATGGCTTGATGGAAATGATGTGAAAGGTTTATTCATAGTTCTTTTGTAAAATTCTATTGTATTTCTTTTTTCCCTGTAAATGCCGGTAAGAAAATGAATCTCTAGGTAGTATATTGGCAACATATACGTACTATAATAAATTTACTTTGAACTTTGAAAAGGTTGCTCACATTGTATGCAGGGTGATCACTTGCTCATTTGGGGTTTCACTTTCATAAACTGTCCATTATTAGGCAAACCTGGTAATAGTATTGAACCATGGATTTGTTCGGCTAGCCTTGCTGCCTACATATATCATTCCCTTCATTCTTGCCTGTGGGTATACATACAAAACAAAAATAACTTGCACATATCCCTTCATCGGGAGAGGAAAATTACTGAATTATTGGTCACTATTTCTGGAAAATTTGACTATCTGTTTTTCATGAGCTTTGCAGATCTCAATAAGCAGGCCACATACAACAAGGTGTTCAAGCAACTTGGGGTTTCAGAGCAACCAAAGCAAACCAACATTTTGAATCCATTATGTATTACGAGGAACATTCATCATGCAAAGTTTAAATGTATAAACACCCATGGTCAAGGAGTTCTTTTTAAACTCCAAGCGGCTTAAACTTTAAACGGGCCACAAGTAATAAAACATATGAATACTTTTATAGAACTCGGCAGACTTCAGGGTCAGGGTCAATAAAATAACGTTGTATGCAATGTATACCAAAGTAATTTTAATTCTGAATATTCACAAGTAGGAATGTACAGGTTGTGATGCTCCATAAAAGCAGGGCTTCTGGTTATCTAAGGGTTAATCACACTTATTAATTTCCATTCCAATCATTAACCCCACAGATAACCAAATTTTACATACTTCTTGCAAAACCATCAAATTAGCATTGCTATTCTGCTTTTGCAAAGTCACAGATATAATTTTGTAAACAATACAATGAATATGAATGCCTCGCCTTAGATTGTTCCTTTTGAAGCAATGTTTTGCACAGCCATGCGATTTATACATTCACAGACAATAAGAATTATTCTGTTCTTCAGACACCAAGCATACTTCTTAACCCCTCCACAAAATGACCAAAAAAAATAGACAAGTAATTAAGGACTGGGGTGGGAGGTAAAAACACTTTTCATCAATTATAAAAAATCAGCAGTCACGTTCTCACACCCTTTTCAAGATATCTCAATTACTTCAGAGAACCCGAAAGTGTTAAACAGATTATACCAACCATTTTTGTAGGTTGGAACTTTATGAAAACCCCTTCTTTAATTAAATGCATTTGACTGACACACGCTACAAGAAGCCACAAATATTTTACTCACATTTACTTCACCTTTTTGATAATCCTCCACACCATTTACATTAAAAATTCAAAAGGGAAACTAAGCTGTGTTTACCACAAGATGAAACCAAGTTGGAGCAGCTGTAATGCAAATACTTGCCAGAAACACTGCCCTACTGTTTATATATGCATACCAGGGAAAAACACACTACAGACTTCAGTTCATGACACTATGCATCAAGAGACTTCCAGCATGCTTGTGAAGGGATTCCCCTGTCCTAACCAACGGTGATAGAGAGAAAGAGGATGGTATTCACTGCCAATTTCAAGGTACTCACCATTACAACAGTAACTACAGCCTCATCCAATTACCATCGTATTTAATACTCAAAAGCCTCCCGTAAATCTCCAGCTGAAAGGAATAACGATAGACAACCATGCGGCCTGGAAAGCGAAGCACTGACAGAGACACAAAAGCGTCTGCAGGTCTGAGGGAGCCAGCATGCTGCTGTCAGACGTTTGTTCCTCTTTCAAGCGTTCCATCTCACGCCCACACAGTACCCCTTGACCCCGGCTTCACTGCTTTTAAGGCAGCCTGAGGCTCAAGGCAGCCAATCACAAAACCCCAAGACAGCCCACCCATCCACCCACACAAACATACATACCCACCTGATTGTACAGTACATACAGTAGGGCTACAAGTAGCTACATATTCCACAGGAAAAAAAAACAAATACTACTGCCTCCAGGTTGTTTTCTGAAAGAAAGACTGTGCAGTGCTTACACAGCCGAGGAGCCTATTTAATTGTGTCCCTCTGATTTCTATCTCTCACCATCTGTGGTAGTGGTGCACCTAGACATTTCCTGGACTTTCATCTGTATTTTTTTGCAACAATGTCAGTTTTAGTCTTTCAGTTAACCCCTTCCATTCTTGGATCCTCATACTTCATTCAGCAGTCAACAAGATTGGTTTGTAAAGAACAAGCGCTAAGTAATGATAAGTGAATACTAATTCACTTTCAGCACTTGAACAGGCTTTGAATCAAACCCAAATATATTTTAGTCAACAGCAGCACACGTAAAGAAACACTTGCTTTCTCTCCCCTTCTCCAGCCCCATAGTTACAGCTGTGGAGCTCAACACCTTGAAACAAGCCAGCAGAATTCACTCTGGATGTCATCAGATACAAATTCACATTTGCATTTTATTAAAATTATGTTTTAAGTGGTCAGGACACATACTACTTTATTCTTATTCCAAAATCGTAAATATTGAAAAGTGCAGTAATGTCAGGTACTTGGAAGCTTTCAAAATGTATATGTTAATGTATGCTGAAGCTACCCACCAGCTTTTTATTCACCAGAATACAACGCCCACTGACAAAACTCAGTACAGGCATCATCATGGAAAAACCACTGGAGGCCTAACAAGAATGGACTAACATTCCTACAGTCCCCTTTCCCATTTCCCAATGTTACTGTGAAATTTACGTAAGCACAAGAGAAAGAATCAAAGGGAACACCCCAAAAATGGGGCTGAAAGTGGTGATGGCTACGTTGTGACAAATGGTAAACCAGATTCTGAATGATGATTTGGAAAGTTGAAGGGTACAATACAGGATGGACAAGAGTGATGTCAGAAAGCTTGACACCGAAGAAGACAAGGCAGACATCCCACCTCTCCCGGGTGTTCCGGGAGCCTTCCGCATATCGATAGCGGCTCCCTGATGCCCACAAATTATTTACAATATCCCGGAAATCGATTTTTTAGAGAGGGAGAGGGTGAGGGAGAAAAGAAAGAAAGAAAATGAATGAATCCTGCTTGATCTCTCTTTGTGCTAAGTAGACCTATCAGTTTTCTCTGAGGGCAGGCTTTATAGTCAATCTCTCTCTCTCTTCCATAGTGCATCAGTTCAGTTACTGCCATCAGTAATGACACCGAAATGATCCGGACAACTGTCAGTGATGAAGTACAAAAGCCTGGCGAAGAAATTCCCAAGGCTGGTGGTGACAACCTGACTACGCGAGGCTGTCCTATATGGACGGGGTGCGCTGGCATCTTAAAGGGGATTAGAGTGGGGTTTAAGTTGGAGCAAAATTCCAAAATCGTCCACTAAGATATCTTTAAAAACGTGCTCGCAGCAAGCAAATTCTTCGGGGTTTCTTTCCTGAAACACTTCCACTCACAGGTACATCAAAGCCCGCCATGGGCTGGGTTTAAGTGTTTTCAGAAGAAAAACCGATTTTAATAAATACCCGGCCCCCACCGAGGTCTCGTAATTAGGACAGCGAACTGTTTACCTGTGCTGTGCTTTTTGAATTACACTTTATTAAATAATATGGTAATATATTGTTTTATGTGGTGTGCGTGATACATGTATTGTGGCTACACCGTGGTCCGGACGGAGGTGGTTTCGTTTGTAGACAATCAGCCAGATGACAATAAACTTGAACTTGAAGATACAGAACTTCTGAATCACTCATTTAAAATCCCCGATTCCAAAGTAAAAAAGTAAGTTCTGATCCCGATTATTGCAGGCAGTGTGTGTGTGTGTGTGTGTGTGTGTGTGTGTGTGTGTAAGACTGCGGATGCATATGCAATCGGACATTGTCCGAATGGACGTTAAGCGGCGCACACCTGTAATAAGGATACACCTTATGCTTTTATTTCTTTTAGGGACCACAACATATTAGGGAGGCTAAGCGCAAGGAAGGCTGCTCAAGTATTTCACAGTTCTTTTCAGCAGAAAACCAGAGAAGCTCGCTAGAGCTGAGGTGCACTTTACATCTTTCATCATTGAGCATAACCTGCCATTCCAGGTGTGTAAGCACACAGCCAAGCTATTCAGGAAAATGTTTCCTGATTCAGAAATAGCAAAAAACTATGCCTGCTCATCAACCAAGACAGCAGCTATTGTGAACATGGCACATTAAGAGAGAATTCAGAAGTCAGCTGTCTCACAAAACACTTGTGAATCTGATGTCTTGCAAGATTAACAAATTCATTGACACAGACTGCTATGAGGTTGAGACTTCCGGTTGAGATCTCCCTGAAATGAGTTCTTGCAGGGTGGGATTTCTGACAAGGGATAATGAATAACACATACAAAATGCTGGAGGAACTCAGCAGGTCAGGAAGCATATCTGGAGGAGAATAAACAGTTAAAGTTTTGAACTGAGGCCCTTTATTAGGACTGGAAAGGAAGGGAGAAGAAGCCAGAATAAGAAGGTAGGGGGAGGGGAGATGAACTGATAAATTGGGAGGTGATAGGTGGATAAGGTAAAGGGCTGAAGAAGGAATCTGATTGGAGAGGAGAGTGGACCATGGAGAAAGGGAAGGAGGAGGGGCACCACAGGGGGGTGGGGTGGAGATGACAGGCAGTCAAGAAGGAAGAGGTAAAAGGGGAGACGCAATGGGGAATGGCAGAGGAAAAGGGGAAAGGGAAAATTGACCAGAAATTAGACATATCAATGTTCATGCTATCAGGTAGGCAGCTACCCAGATAGAATAGGAGGTGTTGCTCCTCCAGTGTGACAGTGGTGATAATGCAGTAGAAGAGGCCATGGACTGTTATGTCAGAATGGAAATAGGGATTGCAATTAAAATGGTTGGCCACCGGAAAATCCTACTTATTGTGGATGGAGCAAAGGAGCTCAACAAAGTGGTTTCCCAATCTATTTCAGGTCTTGCCAATGTAGAGGAGGCTGTGTCGGGAGCACCAGAAACAGCAGATAACCCAAACAGATTTGACAGTACCCTGAGGGCAGACATCTGGGAAATGGAGGAGATGTGGGTAAGGGCAACATCAATGGTGGGGGAAGAGAAATCCTGTTCTGTGAAGGGAGAGGACATCTCTGATGTTCTGGAAAGGAAATGGCATTTTTACCGGAGGGAGGGTAGGAAGAAGAATAGTCAAGGCAGCTGTGAGAGTTGGAAGGCTTATAAAAAATATTGGTAGACAGCTTGTCCCCAGAGATGGAGACAGAGAGATTGAGAAAGGTGAGAGAGGTGACAGAAATGGGCCAAGTGAATTTAAGGGCAAGGTGGAGGTTGGAGACAAAGTTGATGAAAATGACAAACTCGGCATGGGTGAACAAAGCAGCATCGATGCAGTTGTCATTTTAGTGCAGAAAGAGACGGGGAGCATTTCCAGTAAGGGCTTGGAACATGATGATGGTGTGGTAGTTTTATTACTGAAAGGGAACCCAATAATATCAGTGCGTAGAACATCAGCAGTTTTAATTACTTTAAGATGAGTTATCCAAGTACATTTCACCGATAACTATATCCCTAACTTTTTCAAATCCCACTGCCCCGTCTCTTCCTCTGGTTTCCCTTCAGCTTGTTCTTGCTGATTGATGAGACACTGGGCCTTAAGTTCTGCTCAAGCTCCTAACAACACCGAGATTCTATATTCTCTGAGTCAGAGAAAGCAGCTATGAATCACCTAAGTATCAAAGCTGCATGCCAAAGTTTCACAAGTAGTCCAAGGTACTGATCCACACCCTGAGCAACCATCAACATGAGAAATCAGTAGTGTGTTTTCACCCCCCCTTAATTGCTTGCATCAGCTAGCACATACTAAAATTGGAACAATACAGCGAAGATCACCAGAGCCCCATTGCAAGGCTGATACGTGAATCTGTGGTGTTCCGTAGGGAAAAAGAGCAAACACCAGTCTTTTCTGAACATTAGTTCCCCAGGCATTATCTATCTTCAATGGAGAAAATTACATAATGGATTAAAATAAAGAAGCATGATTTCCAGGTACAAAATAAAGGGAAGTCTTACATAATGTAGCACGGTACAGTTTATGTGTTTATTAAAATGTAGTCATTGTTCTAACGTAGGACATGCAGCTAGTAATTTTGCCAAAAGATCACACCCACAAACTGTACACTGATGACAACTTGATCACCTATTTCCCTGAATACTGGCCTGAACACTGAAGGCAGTTCATTTCTAAGAAGCATAAGAAATTTTGTCAGAATCAGAATCAGAATCAGGTTTATTATCACTGGCATGTGACATGAAATTTGTTAACTTAGCAGCAGCAGTTCAATGCAATACATTATCTAGCAGAGAAAAAATAATAAATAAAATTTAAAAATAATAATAATAAACAATTAAATCGATTATGTATATTGAATAGATTTTTTAAAATGTGCGAAAACAGAAATACTGTGTTTTTGTTTTAAAAAGAGAGATAGTGTCCATAGCTTCAATGTCCATTTAGGAATCGGATGGCAGAGGGGAAGAAGCTGTTCCTGAATCACTCAGTGCGTGCCTTCAGGCTTCTGTACCTCCTACCTGATGGTAACAGTGAGAAAAGGGTATGCCCTGGGTGCTGGAGGTCCTTAATAATGGACGCTGCCTTTCTGAGACACTGCTCCCTAAAGATGTCCTGGGTACTTTGTAGGGTAGTGCCCAAGATGGAACTGACTAGATTTACAACCTTCTGAAGCTTCTTTCGGTCCTGTGCAGTAGCCCCTCCATACCAGACAGTGATGCAGCCTATCAGAATGCTCTCCATGGTACATCTATAGAAGTTTTTGAGTGTATTTGTTGACATGCCAGATCTCTTTAAACTCCTAATAAAGTATAGCTACTGTCTTGCCTTCTTTATAACTACATCGATATGCTGAGACCAGATTAGATCCTCAGAGATCTTGACACCCAGGAACTTGAAGCTGCTCACTCTCTCCACTTCTGATTCCTCTATGAAGATTGGTATGTGTTCCTTCGTCTTACCCTTCCTGAAGTCCACAATCAGTTCTTTCGTCTTATTGACGTTGAGTGCCAGGTTGTTGCTGTGGCACCATTCCACTAGTTGGCATATCTCACTCCTGTACGCCCTCTCATCACCATCTGAAATTCTCCTCTTGTCACCACCTGAGTTTCTACCCATAATAGTTGTATTGTCAGCAAATTTATAGATGGTATTTAAGCTATGCCTAGCCACACAGTCATGTGTATATAGAGAGTAGAGCAGTGGGCTAAGCACACACTCCTGAGGTGCGCCAGTGTTGATTGTCAGCAAGGAGGATATGTTATCACCAATTCGCACAGATTGTGGTCTTCCAGTTAAGAAGTCGAGGATCCAATTGCAGAGGGCGGTACGGAGGCCCAGGTTCTTCAATTCCTCAATCAGGATCGTGGGAATGATGGTATTAAATGCTAAGCTTTAGTCGACGAACAGTGTCCTGACGTGGGTGTTTGTGTTGTCCAAGTGGTCTAAAGCCGTGTGGAGAGCCATTGAGATTGCGTCTGCTGTTGACCTGGCGGTAGGCAAATTGCAATGGGTCCAGGTCCTTGCTGAGGCAGGAGTTCAGTCTAGTCATGCCCAACCTCTCAAAGCATTTCATCACTGTCGATGTGAGTGCTACCGGGTGATAGTCATTAAGGCAGCCCATATTATTCTTCTTAGGCACTGCTATAATTGTTGCCTTTTTGAAGCAAGTGGGAACTTCTGCCAGTAGCAGTCAGAGGTTGAAAATGTCCTTGAATACACCCACTAGTTGATTGGCACAGGTTTTTAGAGCCTTACCAGGTACTCCATCGGGACCTTCCGCCTTGTGAGGTGGCTCTGTTTAACTCCTTATTCAGACTGTGGCACTTCTGACAGTGCCACATACTTTATACTCCATTGGAACATCTCCGAAATGGAACAAATCATAAACCTTCTGAAATAGAGGAAAGAATATTGCAGGCTGAACCACGGCTAGTACTTACAGATGAAACTCAGTAAAATAATCAAAAAGAACTGGTCTGACCAGAGAAGGAGAACTTGTTAAGTCATGCAGATGTTATACGAAGACAATGTATAAAGACAAAGACATAAGGGAGGAGGTAGAGGAACCTGAAGACCCACACTCAACAATTTAGGACCAGTTTCTTCACCATCGGAAAGGTCCATGAACAGTACAATACTGAGACAACTTTGGTATTATCTCAGTGCAATCCTACAAAACATTCTGCGGTACAGTATCTTCAAGCATTCACAGAAAGCTCAAGACAGTGCCTGTGATCCAGTAGCATCTAAAAGTAAGGTAAAATTACACATCACACCCACATGTACACAAACTACTAATTAACCTCAAACATAAATAGAAAATCCGGAAATATTCAGCAAGTCAGGTAGCATCTGTAGGAAGGGAAACAAATAAAAGGGCAGAACCTAAAATATTAACTCTATTTCTCTCTACACATATGCTGCCTGACCAGTTGTTTATTGGCTGCAATTTCTCTCAGGGTGTTAAACTAATAGTGTCTGCAGGATTTTATTTTTTGTATTACTTAGCTGTAAGGTTTTAAGGTAGGAACCTGAAAAGAAATTGCAATTTTGAAGGCAAGTCTGAAAGTCATATAATCTCATAATCTAATCTAAGTGTCAGTGGCTGATAATGAAGGGGCTACAGGCGAAAGCTAGGCCTTCCTCAGTCAGATGAAAAGGCATCCAGTGGGTAATGTTTCACAAGATTTATTGGAGGAAACCACTTCTCTCTAGCAAGGGGAGAAGCTAATGAACGCTAGCATAAATGAAGAGTTATAAAGTGGAAAAATAAATACATTTAAGTTTATTTGATAGCTTAGCAGGATATCTCTGTGATTCCCTCAGCATTAATGAGTTTATTGCAACTATTTCCATATAGCAGCAGCTATTTTGCACAGAGAATGAATAATCAGTTTGTCTAACTTCTGGAAAAATCTCCTACTGGTTTGCCAACAGCTTGAAGACCTGTGCAACATAACATCCACATGTGCAATAAAAAGGGAACCCAAACCAAATATTCTAACGCATTAAAATTTCCAACAATGTAGGGCTTAGTACTGGGCCCTGTGTTTGTCTGAGGTCTGGTGGCAATATTGTATGGCTCTGTGGACCATGCAAACAGTTAAACTGCAATATCTTCAAAGTTAAAGCACCTTGTTTGAAAAATTGCCAGTCATCTTTTTGTGATATGACAATAAGGCCACTTGCTTGAATAAACCAGTAAAATGCTACTGTATGATCTAAGATCAGGCATTAGACAAATGTGTGGCCGCAGAACTACTTCACATTATCATTCACCAGTGAACTCACAGAGCAATAATTGCACAATATATTCTGGCTAGAGCACTCACAAGTGGAAAAACCTCTAATAAGTGAATTCAGTGAATCCATTAAATTTTATAACTGGTATCCCATGCCATTGTAGATAACAAACACTTTGCAGAGTACTCAGGTCAAGTGTGGTTAGTGAGTCAGGATGAAAAGTAAGAAAGGGAAAAAGAATGAACCAGAGAGAGTAGGAAGTAGAGAAAGACAGCAAGGGGAAAGGACATAAGGAGACAAGGACATAAACAGATGCAAGATCAGATTATACTGTCAACTGAGCATGTACCAACAGGATCATAGCTGATCAACAAGCTCTCATGCCAGCCCAATCAGCAGGTTGCTTGATCAGTGCCCAAAAGTGCATTAATCTTAATTGTGAACATTCTCCTTGATAGAACTGCACCACCATGATAAGTTTCAAAACTCTCTAAATGGAGAAATTTCTCCTTTTCATAGCACCATAGAGTTACACGGCAGCTCATATCAATGCCAAACAAAATGCCCTTCTGACTTTTCCCATTTGCCTGCATTTAGTCCATTGGCCTTCTGTCCTTTTCTATTCATTGGAATTGCACCCGCCTCCTCAGCTTCCGAGAGCAGCTTGTTCCATATACTCACCAGAATAAAATCAGGTTTATTATGTTATGTACCCCTAGGGGTCATATTTTTTATGGACTATACCTTTAAAAAGAGAGAGAGAGAGAGAGAGAGAGAGAGAGTTGTTCAACACAAGCACCTATTAAAAAGTGAGAGAGAGGCAAAGACTGCTTCGAGATAGCGTTATGGTTTCTCTGCAGCATGTTTACACTTTTGCAAGGCACTGCCAGCTTCGTGTTCTTACAGAGAGAGAATTGAGGAGCTACTTGATGGACAGCTGGTGTTCAGCATGATGAGATAAATAGAAGGTCAGCTGATAGACTCACAGACACATGGTTTTGGACACTGGATGAGCTTTGTTGTGCCCACAGAAAGGTGGGTTTTTGGAGGATTGATCAGGAGGATCGATCAGTGGCTCTCACAGTGGGGAGTTATTCGTGTGTCCAACCCTTGCCTGGGTTGATAACTCCAGCACAGAAAACAGTCCCTTTGTTGTGGTCACATTTGGTAACTTTAAAGGAAGAGAAGAGGGGAGAGGAAGGTTTGAAACAGAAGAAACCTAGTGACAAAGGGGTCACTGTTTGGACTCTCGCTCTAAGTAGCCCGTAAAGGTGAGTTTGAGTTCCATTTGAATACGAAGGTGTGACTGTCACGTAGTTAATCCACAAGAGTGGGTTCTCTGGTGAGGGGAGTACCTTTGTGAATACCACTTATGTGTTATGCTTGTTTGGGTGTGGTAGTTCACTGAAGAAAGGCACCCCTGTGGCAAATCACTGTACTTCGTATGTCGTGGAACTGGATAAGTGGCTATCACATTGTGTTTGGGGTTGGTTCCCTTAGTGATAGACTACTATTGGGGATCATCCATATGTGGATTCTGTTTATATCCTGTGGCCACCACTTTGGAATGGCCAGTAGCTGAATTCGGGTGTGGTACCACTTGTGTTGAAAGGAAATTCGTTGCAGATCACTGTTGGTGATACTTCGTGTGTGGAGTGGAACAACTTCGGAGATAAAACCTACTACTATTGTTATTCTGTATTGCTGTCGGGGAATCTGTGGAATATCGATGTAATTGCCTCCTCTCGACATTTACCCTGGATTACAAATATCTCTCTCTCATCACCTATTCCGTGGATGAACTGAACTTTCATACTTTACCATCTCAAGACTCTAAGCCTTGTACTTTATAGTCAATAGTTTGGGAGTTATATTTGCACACATATATACACGTAACACTGCTAACTTGTTTGATTTATCTAGTTATATATGACTGCATTGTGTAGTTACTAATAAATAGTATTAGTGAATAGCAATACCAGACTCCAAAGTGTTTTCTATTTCCGCTGGTTCTTTAACCCGTCACGGGGTACGTGACAATTATCACTGACATACGTTATGAAATTTATTGTTTTGTGGCAGCAGTACAGTGCAATGAATAAAATATACCATAAATTACAAAAAGAAATATAAAAAAAAATTAAGTAGTGCAAAAAAGAACAAAAGTAGTGAGGTGGTGATCAAGGAGGGTTCAGAAATCCGATGGTAAATGATATAGGCATACCAGTTTAGACTTGCTTTGACTCATCAGGCTGAGGTGAGATCAGGCTTGGGTGAGGTAAAGTATCTTGTTAATTTCTCTCTTTCTGTTCTGATTTAAAAATAGAAAACACACTGCACAATACAGGCTCTTCGGCTCACAAAGTTGTGCCAAACATGTCCTTACCTCAGAAATGACTACGGTTACCCATAGCTCTCTATTTTTCTAAGCTCCATGTACCTATCCAAAAGTCTCTTAAAAGACCCTATCGTATCCACCTCCACCACAGTTGCCGGCAGCCCATTCCACGCACTCACCACTCTGTGTTAAAAACTTAACCCTGACATCTCCTGTGTACCAACTCCCAAGCACCTTAAACCTGTGCCCTCTTGTGGCAGCCATTTCAGCCCTGGAAAAAGCCTCTGACTATCCACACGATCAATGCCTCCCATCATCTTATACACCTCTATCAGGTCACCCCCTCATCCTCAGTCGCTCCAAGGAGAAAAGGCCGAGTTCACTCAACCTGTTTTCATAAGGCATGCTCCCCAATCCAGGCAACGTCCTTGTAAATCTCTTCTGCACCCTTTCTATGGTTTCCACATCCTTCCTGTAGTGAGGCGACCAGAACTGAGCACAGTACTCCAAGTGAGGTCTGACCAAGGTCCTCATTTGG
Organism: Mobula birostris; assembly: GCF_030028105.1. NCBI lineage: Eukaryota > Metazoa > Chordata > Chondrichthyes > Myliobatiformes > Myliobatidae > Mobula > Mobula birostris. The sequence continues at coordinate 60,445,939 of NC_092394.1, forward strand.
TCCTGATTTGTTTATTCCTCATCTGTTAGGGCATAGTAGTGTAGTGATAATGGCTCCAGGCCAGGCTTTTGTACTCTGTGTGGGATGTGGGATGTCTGCGAGACCAGTCTCCCAGATAAACACAACTGCACCAAATGCACCAGGCTGCAGTTCCTAAGCGAACTGGAGCTGCAGCTTGATGACCTTCGATTCGTACAAGAGAATGAGGAGGTGTCAGATAAGAGCTACAGGGAGGTGGTCACTGTTAGATTGCAGGAGACAGGTAACTGGGTGACTTTCAAGAGGAGGAGGGGAACTGCACACCAGTGCAGAGTACACCTGTAGCCATTCCCCTCAATAATAAGTATACAACTCTAGATGTTGTTGAGGGGGATGATCTACTAGGAGGGAGCCACAGTGACCAGGTCTTGGCACTGTGTCTCAGAAGAGTAGAGGGGTGAAGAGGACTGCAGTGTTGATAGGTGATTCCATAGTCAGAGGAACAGAGACAAGGTTCTGTGGGTGTGATGGAGATACTTGGATGGTGTGTTGCCTCCCTGGTATCAGGATTAGGGATATCTCAGGTTGGGTCTGTAACGTATGGGTATACTTCCTTTAAAGCAATGACTCCCCCATCTCCCATAGCACTACATAATTTTTCTGTTGTCTGCGCATGTGCTGTTGTCTAAGTAATTGCATTGCTATCTCACTTTCACGTTAATAGACCAGATAAAGCCACCTCTTGCACATGTGCTTTTGATATGTAGTTGTACACAGCCACAATAAATTGGTGATGCTTACGAACCTGAATGTCAGAAAATATCACAAACTGCACTGACAGTTACAGGACAAAACAGCGAGAGTTAAACAGCACAAGAAGGAAACAGTGAAAGAAGTGCTGAATTTAAAGTGAAAATAATGCGGCGATGGCTCCAGTCAGAAAAAATGATGAATTTTATAGTGCTGATAAAGGATAGGAGTCGTACATGGAGAAGGTGGAACTGTATTTTAACACAAAACAATGTCCCTATGCTTCTTAGCTTAATGGGTGCAAGGACGTACAGTATCTTATGCATCCTAATAAGCCCTGCAAAGCCAGCAAGCAAAACATTCGATGAAATTATTATAATTTTACAAAATCACTTGAGCTCTAAACCACCGGTAATAGCTGAGAGATTTAGGTTTTACAAAAGGAACCAGTCAAAAAATGAAAGTATTTCTGAATACATTGCAGAACTGAGCAAACTTTCCAAGTACTGTGGCTTTACAGATGAACTTTCTGATGCATTAAGGGACAGGTTTGTATTTGGCATGCATAGTCAATGCACTCAAAAGAGGCTACTGTACGAAAGACACCTAACCTTAGAACGTGCATTAACCATTGCAATATCATTGGAGACTGCAGTAAAGAATGCAGCAGAACTACAGAAAAAGAGGTTAGAAAGTGAACTGCACAAAATGTCCCTGAAAGGTGCAAAAATCCAAAGATGTTATTGATGTGGCAAATCCTCCCATGGTGCAAATGACTGTTGGTTCAAAGAAAGCAGAAAGTATCACAGACAAGGTTACATAGAGAGAATGTACAAGGCAGACAAAAAGCACAAGAGTGAGAAGTCTCAAACACAAAACTAAGCAAATGCATGAAGTTACCAAATGTAAAACAGAATCAAACAACAGAGTCTGACAAAGGTGAACTGTCATGTCTGGGACTGCATAATATAACTGAAGCAGATCACAATATCACCTAGACCACAACAGATGTGTCTGGTGTAAAACTGAAAAGGGAGCAGGCTACAGCATCAGCTTTGTCTATAATTCCAGGGGCTGACTACAACAGATTAAGATACCATTAGAGAAGACTTCAGTGATGCTAAAGACCTACACTGGTGAAAAAGCGTCTCCCAAAGGCAAACTGAAAGTAAATGTGACGTATGGAGGCCAGACATCTCAGTTACAGCTTTATGTATTGAAAAGTGGAGGGCCAGCACTTTTCGGGTGTGAGTGGTTGAGAAAAATCCAACCAGACTTGCACTCAATCAAAGTTGTTAATGTGACATCAAAACAGGAAACAGCAGCCCCAATGGCAGCATTAACCAGAGACCGTCATAGCTGCTTAATGCTAATGAGAAGATATTTGAGAAGGGTATTGGTAAACTGAAAGGCATGAAGTCCAGAATTGAACCGGATGAAGCAGCAACACCAAGAGTCCATAGAGCACGTCCAGTGCTTTATGCACTATGTCCTAAAGTGGATGCTGAACTGCAGAGCTTGGAGGCGTCTGGAATTCTCTCCAAGAATGAGTGGAGCGGTTGGACCACGGCCATTGTCCTGGTGATCAAGAAAGGGAAGGCCAGAGCCATTCGCATATGTGGGGATTTCAAGGTGAATATCAACCCAGTGCTGCGTACTGTGCAGTATCCCCTGCCATGAATAGAAGACATTCTTGCATCTCCGGCAGGCAGGGAGAGGTTTTCAAAGATTGACTTGTCACAAGCCTATCTGTAAATGCAGATTGAGGAGTCAAGCAGGAAGTTCCTCACAATCCACACTCACAAGGGACTGTTCCAGTACAATCATCTGGTCTTTGGCATCGCAATTTGCAAAGAGCAATGGACCAAGTGCTCCAGGGTATCCCAGGAACACAATGTTACCTTGATGACATCATTGATTTGGCAAAAATGATGAAGAGCACCTCCAGATCCTTGGTAAAGTGCTTACCAGGCTGAGTGAGTATGGTCTGCGTGCAAAAGAAAGAGAAATGTGAGCTTCTCAAGAATGAAATCTCACATTGTGGACATGTCATTGACAAGCATGGCTTACATAAGTCACAAAAGAAGATTGAAACAGTGCTACAGGCACACAAACTGGAAAATGTGTCAGAACTCCGGTTGTACTTGGGCCTTGTAAACTACTACACCGGTTTCTCCCAAACATTGTTACAGTGCTGCATCCATTGAAAGCACTGTTACAGACAGGAACAACATGGGAGTGGTCAGAATGAAATGTAAAAGCATTCAAGGAAACAAAGAAACTAATAACATCCGATAAACTGCTCACCCATTATGACCAATCCCTGCCCATCAGACTGGCGTGCAATATGTCCCCTTATGGCATTGGAGCTGTTTTATCACATATTATGAAAGATGGATCTGAACGCCCGATTGCACTTGCTTCAAGATCACCGATGAGTGCAGAATGCAACTATACACAAATTAACTGAGAGGCCCTCAGTCTGAGGAATAAAGTTGTTCCACCTCTATCTCTACAGACAAAAGTTTATGCTAGTGACAGATCACCAGCCCCTTGCGTTCATTTTTAATCTCAGGAAGTGAATTCCAGTGATGACTACTACCTGGTTACAATGTTGGGCACTATTCCTAAGAGCCCATTCTTATGACATAGAGTTCACGGCTACCAAACAACATGGCTTGTCTCATCTTCCAGTACTGGCAACTGAACAAAAGTTTTCATACATTGGTGGACCAGTTGCCGGTAACAAACTCTGAAATATAAAGGGAAACAAGGAATGACTTGACATTGTCAAAAGTCTACTAAATCACAATGCAAGGATGGCCAGCTCATGGTAACCCTATGTTTCCAGAGTTCTCAGTGAGACTAGACCAACTGTCACTATGTCAAAGAATAGTGATGTGTGGATCTCGTGTTGTGGTTCCCTCTAAGCTGCATACCAGAGTGTTAGGGAATCTGTATGAAGGACACTTGGGTACAGTCAAGATGAATAGTCTCGGCCAGAACAATGTGTACTGGCCAGGAATAGATAGACAGATTGAAAACTTGGCCAAAAGCTGTACGGAATGCCAAAAAGTTCAAAATGCACCCCCACAGGCACTGTTACACCCATGGGAGTGGACTTCTTCACATTGACTTTGCTGGGACATTCATGGACTCCATGTTCCTAATTGCTGTGGATACTCAAAGTGGCCTGAGGTTATACCAATGAAGTCAACCGCCTCACCAAAGACTGTCTCCGTTCTGAGGACTATCTTTGCCAGAAATGACTTACCAGAACAAATTGTAAGTGACAACTGACCATAACATACATCATGAAGAAAAATGGCATCAGACATTTCAAGTCAGCTCCTCTCCACTCAGTAACAAATGGGCTTGCTGAAAAGTTTATCCAAACCTTCAAGAAGTCCATTAAAGCTATGGATAAGGAGGACATTTCTCTACAACATAAGGTGGACAATTTCCTTTTTGTGTATCGGAAACCTTTTTGTGTTCATGAACAGGAATCTGAGATCTCACATATGCCTCCTGAAACCAGATCTACGGATGGAAGTACAGAATAAATAGTTCAGCCAATTGTGAAGTGAAACAGCCAGGAGCTTCGAGATTGGACAGGAAGTCCTAGTGTGTGATTACCAAGAAGACAAGTGAACATCCAGTAGGATACCAACAACAACTGGACCACTGATGTACACGGTGGATGTTGGAGATCAGACATGGAGATGACATGTGGACAAAATAATGGATGCTCAACTGAAGAACGCTCCCAAGTTGACTGCATCCAACAAATCGGACACATTACAGTAACCAGACTTACCCCTCAGTGATGATGTTACTGACAGCAACGTTACACCAGAAACCAAGAACTCTGTCTTAGACAAGACACCTGCCATACCTGATGCCACTCCACAGGTTTAGAGGCGCTATTATGAAAGAATCAGAGCACCACCTAAAAGACTGAACCTTTAGAACTGTGAAGTTAGTTATGGACTGTTATTGTGAAAGCATGTTTATTTGGAATATGGGTTTATGAAAGTGAAATTTAATGTTTTATACATATACAATTTTATGTTGCATTAATCTAAAGAGGGAGGAGGTGTAATATATGGATTCATTTCTTTTACTCCACCTCCTTAGCACCATTGTTCTCCCTCCCACTGCCCTTCTCCCCACCCCCATCTCCATGTTTTTATTTAATTGATATGTAATTGTGCACAGATACAACAGGATACATGGTATTCTCAAGTCAAGGGTGAGCAACCAGAAGTTTTGGTGCATCTCAGGAGGTCTTGAAGAGAGATTTTAGGGAGCTAGGTAGAAAGCTTAAAAAAAAGAGGACCTCCAGGGTAGTAATCTCTAGATTGCTGCCTATGCCACATGCCAGAGAGAGTATTAATAGGATGACTTGGCTGGTGAATGTATGGCTGAGGAATTGCTGTAGGGTGCAGGGTTCAGATTAATGGATCATTGGGATATCTTCTGGGAAAGATATGACTTGCACAATAGGTAAGGGGTTACACCTGAGCGCAAGGGGGTCCAATATCCTTGAAGTTGTTGACAAGAGTTTTTCAGGAGGGTTTAAACTAACTTAGGAGGAGGGTGAGCACCGAAGGATGAGGTGGCTGGTTTACAAACAAAGGCAATGTGTAGTGAGACTCCAAGAAAGGAGAGGCTGATGACAGGGCAATATGGGAGTCAACAGGATGAGTTGTAATGTAAAAGGGAGACAAAATTGATAAGGGTGAATACAGAACTGAAGGTGTTTTATTTGAATGTGCACAGTATACAGAATAAGGTAGATGAGCTTGTAGCATAGATAGAGATTGGCATGTATGATGCTCTAGGTGTCACTGAATCATGGCTGAAAGAAGATTATAGCTGGGAGCTTAACATTCAAGGATACACATTGCATCGACAGGACACAGGCAGGTATGCAGAGGGCACGTCGTGGCTCTGGTGGTAAAAATGAAATTAAATCATTAGAAGGAGCTGACATAGGTCAGAAGGTGTTGAATCATTGTGGATGGAGCTAAGAAACTGCAAAGGTAAAAAAAGTTACAAATACACCCCCAAATAATAGTAATGAAGTGGTCTACAAATTACAACAGGACATAGAAAATGCATGTCAAAAGGGCAATGTTAGTCATGGGGCAGTTCAATATGAAGGTAGATTGGAAAAATCAGATTGGTGCTGGATACCAAGAGGGGTATATCTAGAATGCCTACGTGATGGCTTTTCAGAGCTACTCATAAGTTGAGCCCTCCAGGGGATCAGCTATTCTGGATTGGATGTGTGTAATGTACTGGAATTGATTACAGAGCTTAAGGTAAAAGAACCCTTGGGGGACGTGATGATATAATCACTGGTGCAGCCAATTGCTTTTAGAAGTCATATAATTAATTAAATTGAAATCACCTGTGTGCAGTCAAGGTGTTTCAGTTGATTGTAGTAAAAATACACCTGTATCTAGAAGGTCCAACTGCTGGTGAGTCAGTAGTCTGGCAAAACCACATCATGAAGACAAAACAACACTCCAAGCAACTCCACAAAAAAGTTATTGAAAAGCATAAATCAGGAGATGGATACAAGAAGATTTCCAAGTCACTGAATATCTTTGGGGTACAGTCAAGTCAATCAAGAAATGGAAAGAATATAGCATAACTGTAAATCTGCCTAGAGCAGGCCATCCTCAAAAACAGTGACTGAAGAAGGGGACTAGTGAGGGAGACCACCAAGAGACCTACAACAATTCAGGAGTTATAAGCTTTAGTGGCTGAGATGGGAGAGGCTGCGCATATAACTATTGCCCAGGTGCTTCACCAGTCATAGCTTTATGGGGAGTGGCAAAGAGAAAGCCACTGTTGGTTAAAAAAAAAAAAACCTCACATGAAATCTTGGATAGAGTTTATCTGAAGGCATGTGGGAGACTCTGAAATCAGCAGGAAGAAGGTTCTGTGGTCTGAAGAAACCAAAATTGAGCTTCTTGGCCATCAGACTAAATGCTATGTTTGGCATACACCAAACACTGCACATCATCAAAAACACACCATCCCTACATTGAAGCATGGTGGTGGCTGCATCATACTGTGGGGATGCTTCACTGCAGCAGGCCCAGGAAGGTTTGTGAAGGAAGAGGGTTAAATGAATGCAGCAAAACACTGGGAAATCCTGGAGAAAAAACCTGATGCAGTTTGCAGGTGAGGGTAGAAATAGAAATGAGGTGGCAGATAAATGCATGGCTGAAGAATTGGAACAGGGGGCAGGGATCCAGATTTCTGGATAATTGTGACCTGTACAAAAGGGACGGCTTGCACTTAAATCTGAGAGGGCCCAATATTCTTGTGGGCAGGTTTACTAGGGCTGTTTGGAGTGGCTTAAACTAATATGGCAGAGGGATGGGAGCCAGCTGGTTCACAAGTAGATGACGGGTGTAACATGAAGGTAAGGAAGGACAAGCCAATGACTGGATACAAATTCAGATAAGCAAAGAGTTAAATTTTACCACAGAGGCAAAATTCAAAAGGGCGAAGAATGCAGGACTGATGGTGCAGTATTTAAATGTGCGTAACATTCAGAATAAAGTGGATGAACTGGTGGCGCAATTCAAGATTGGTCGATATGATGTTGTGGGCATCACTGAGTCATGTCTGGAAGAAGGCCGCAGTGGGAGCTTAACATCAAAGGATATACTCTGTCTCGAAAGGACAGGCAGGAAGGCATAGGCGGTGGTGTGGCTCTGTTGGTAAAAGATGGAATTGCATCTTTAGAAAGAGGTGACATAAGGTCAGAGAATGTAGGTGGAAAAACTGCAAGGGTAGAAAAACCATTATGGGAAATCATATATAGGTTTCCAAATTTCCAAGATATGGGGTTAAGATTGCAAAGTGAGCTGTAAAAAGCATGTAATAAGAGTAATAACACAATTGTAATGGGGGACTTCAATGTGCAAGGGGATTGGGAAAATCAGGTTAGTGTCGGATCGTGAGAGGGATTTTGTTGAATGCCAACAAGATGGCTTTTTAGAGCAGCTTCTGCTTGAGCCTACTTGGGGAAAGGCCACCTTAGATTGGGTACTGTGTAATAATCCAGATCTTATTAGGGAGCTTAACGTAACGGAACCCTTAGGAGTCAGTGATCATAGTACGATTGAATTCAGACTGCTGCAATGCCCCCGGTAAAGGTTTTAACTGCTAATGTGGTAGGGTATTTTATGTAATGGTGTTTCTGTAGAAGCAGTGTTTGGGTTACTGTTAAAGATGAAGGATGCTTAGGAATGTGGGCCATCCAATCAGGAGAGTGGACTGGGGAGAAAGTTCTAAAGAAGGCTGGGGAAGCGGCTTTGTGACTGACACTGTTGGTGGGTCTTGGTATTTGGTCAGTGGAAGATGAAGAGAAAAGACGCTGGAGAGAACCATCGTAGGATTCGATCTGGTGGGGAAACGCGATTCGATGGAGCCAAGGTGGGAGGTCGACCGAGAATTGGTGAATATGGCTTTTGGAAGATTTGAGCTCCAACCTGTACACATTTGACTGTTTAATAATAATGGGCCCTTTTTTGGTTTTTTTCTTTCTTTTCTTTATTAACTTCAGTTAAGTTAACATTCACAAATATATTTCTTTATAATTGTATGCAGTGGGCGATCTGTTATTTCATACCAACAGGCTATTGCAGGGCAGTAAATCACACAGCATTCACACAAACCGGGGTTTGGGTGGGTGAAACATCCCGATCTCACAGATACGGTGGGACCAAAGTCATATACACCCTAGATGTACGAAGCCGGCGAAAGCTGGGTTCTTTGCTATGGAATCCAGTGGCTGTTAGTGAGGGGCTAACAGGCTGCATCTCCAGAGATACCCAGTAAAAGGGAGTTTCAAAGCAATTTGAAAGGGAGAGGCACAAGTCACATGTATCAGTATCGTAACAGAATAAAAGGAATTACAGAAGCATGAGAGAGGAGCTTGCCTAGGTGGATTAGAGGATACTGGCAGGGATGACGGCAGAGCAGAGGTGGCTCAAGTTTCTGGGAATAGTTCACAAGACACAGAATAGGTATGTCCCACAGAAGTAGTAGTTACAGGAAAGCTAATGGCATGGATAGAAGAATGGACAACAGGCAGGAAGCGGCAAGTGGAAATAAAGGGAGCCTTTTCTGGTTGGCTGCCGGTGACTAGTGATGTTCCTCAGGGGCTAGTATTGGGACTGCTACTTTTCACATTGGTTGTTTATGATTTAGATAATGGAACTGTGGCAAAGTCTGCGGATCATATGAAGACAGGTGGAGGAGTAGATAGTCCTGAGGAAGAAATGCAATTGCAGCAGGACTTGAACAAGTTAGAAGAATGGGCAAAAAATTGGCAGAAATGTATGATAATGCATTTTGATAAAAGGAACAATGGTGTGGATTATTATCTAAATGAGGAGAAAATTCAAACATCAGAGGTGCAAAGGGACTTGGGAATCCTTGTGCAAGACTCCCAGAAGGTTAATTTACAAGTTGAGTCTGTGGTAAAGAAGGCAAATGCAATATTGGCATTTATTTCAAGGGGAATAGAATATAAAAGCAAGGAGATAATGCTAAGCCTTTATAAGACACTAGTCAGGCTGCATTGGAGCACTGCCAATAGTGTTGGGCCCTATATGTCAGTAAGGATGTGCTGTCATTAGAGAGAGTCCAGAGGAGACTCACAAAGATTATTCCAGGAATGAAGGGGTTAACAGATGAGGACCATTTGGCAGCTTTGAACCTGTAGTCAATGGAATTTAGAGGAATGCATGGAGATCTCATTCAAACCTACTGAATGTTGAAAGGATTAGATAAGATAGATGTAGTGAGGATCCAGAACTAGAGGGCACAGCTTCAAAACTGAGGGACAACTTTTTAGAACAGAGGTAAGGAAGAACTATTTTAGCCAGAAAGTAGTGATTCTGTGGAATGCTCTGCCACAGACTGCCGTGGAGGCCAAGTCATGGGTATATTTAAAGCAGAAGTTTATAGTTTCCTGATTGGTCAGAGCATCAAAGGATATGGTGAGAATGCAGGTGTATGGGGTTGAGAGGGATCCGGGATCAGCCTTGATGGAATGGTAGAACAGTCTCGATGGGCTGCAAAGCCTAATTCAGCTCATATGTCTTACAGACTTGGGAGATTTGTTTTCCAGCAAGATAATGACCCCAAGCATAAAGCAAAAGCTTTACTGGAATGGCTTAAAAACAAGAAAATTAATGTCCTGTTGGTGATGGTCGAGAATATTTTTCAATCAGCACTGTATCTTATGGTCTTGCCATGACATGGTATCTGCATTCTGGTGCCACCTTCAGGTGATACTTGCACAACAGGCAGTATTGGTAAATTCTCAATTGATTTCTTCATTAATACTGATTTCATATGCTTAGAGTAGAAAGTTGCAACATTAATGATTTCAACATATAATAGATATAACATTATGTGCATAGCCCATTTTAGAATTTTGTACAGAATACAATAAATGGTCCAGAATAACCAAACCTGTTTCCATACATGAACCACTTTGCACAGATTTGAATTGAATTGAACTGACTTTATTTTTTTTACATCCTTCACATAAGACCATAAGATATAGGAGCAGAAGCAGGCCATTTGGCCCATCGAGACTGCTCTCTCATTCAATCATGGGCTGATCCAAATCTGTTCAGGCCTTTTAACATTCAGAATGTTTCTATGAGATCCCCCCTCATTCTCCTGAAATCCAAGGAATACAGCCCAAGAGCTGCCAGACATTCCCCATATGGTAACCCTTTCATTCCTCGAAACATTCTCGTGAATCTTCTCTGAACCCTCTCCAGTCCCAGTATATCCTTTCTAAAATAAGGAGCCCAAAACTGCACACAATACTCCAAGTGTGGTCTCACGAGTGCTCTATAGAGCCTCAACATCACATCCCTGCTCTTATATTCTATACCTCTAGAAATAAATGCCAAAATTGCATTCACCTTCTTCACAACCAACTCAACCTGGAGGTTAACCTTTAGGGTATCCTGCACAAGGACCCCCAAGTACTTTGCATCTCTGCATTTTGAATTCTCTCCCCATCTAAATAATAGTCTGCCCATTTATTTCTTCCACCAAAGTGCATGACCATATACTTTCCAACATTCTATTTTATTTGCCACTTCTTTGCCCATTCCCCTAATCTATCAAACTTTCTCTGCAGGCTCTCTGCTTCCTCAACACTATCTTCCTCCACCTATCTTTGTATCATCAGCGAACTTAGCCACAAATCCATTAATCCCATAGTCCAAATCATTGACAAGCATCGTAAAAAGCAGAGGTCCCAACAATGACTCCTGTGCAATTCCACTAGTAACTGCAGCCAAGGAGAATAGGATCTCTTTATTCCCACTCTGTTTACTGCCGATCAGCCAATACTCCACCCACGCTAGTAACTTCCCTGTAATTCCATGGGCTCTTATCTTGCTGAGCAGCCTCATGTGCGGCACATTGTCAAAAGCCTTCTGAAAATCCAAGTACACCAGGTCTACTGCACTTCCTTTGTCTACGCTGCTTGTAATTTCCTCAAAAAATTGCAGTAGGTTTGTCAAGCAGGATTTTCCTTTCAGGAAACCATGCTCTTGACATGTGCCTCCAGGTACTCCATAATCTCATCCCCAACAATCGATTCCCCAACAATCGATTTCCCAACAACTTCTCAACCACTGATGTCAGGCAAACAGGTCTATAGTTTCCTTACTGCTGCCTCTCACCCTTCTTAAATAGCGGAGTAACATTTGCAATTTTCCAGACATCCAGTACAATGCCAGAATCTATCAATTCTTGAAAGATCATTGTTAATGCTTCCATAATCACTCCAGCTACTTCCTTCAGAACCCGAGGGTGCATTCCATCAGGTCCAGGAGATTTGTCCACCTTCAGACCATTAAGCTTCCTGAGCACCTTCTCAATCATAATTTTCACTGCACATACTTCACCTCCCTGACACTCTTCAATGTACAGTATACTGTAGATGTCTTCCACTGTGAAGACTGATGCAAAATACGCATTCAGTTCCTCTGCCATCTCTGCGTCTCTCATTACAATATTTCCAGTGTCATTTTCTATCAGTCCTATATCTACCCTCAACTCGCTTTTAGTATCTTCTTTGATATTACTCACAAGCTTCCTTTCATAATTCTCCTTTTCCTTCCTAATGATCTTAGTTTCCTTCTGTAAGTTTTTAAAAGCTTCCCAATCCTCTATCTTCCCACTAGCTTTGGCTTCTTTGTATGCCCTCTCTTTTGCTTTTACTTTGGCTCGGACTTCACTTGTCAGCCACAAGTACCCTTCTTCGAGTCGAAAATTTCTTATTTGGAATATATCTGTCTTGCACTTCCCTCATTTTTCCTAGAAACTCCAGCTTTTACTGCTCTGCTGTCCTTCCTACTCGTGTCCCTTTCCAGTCAACTTTGGCCAATTCCCCTCTAATGCCATTGTAATACCATTGTAATACCAACACATTGGAATTTAGTTTCTCCTTCTCAAATTTCAAAGTGAACTCGATCACATTGTGATCACTGTTTCCTAAGGGTTCCTTAACCTTAAGCTCTCTTATCACCTCCGGATCATTGCACAACACCCAATCCAGCACAGCCAATCCCCAAGTGGGTTTAACAACAAGCTGTTCTAAAAAGCAATCCCTGAGTCATTCTACAAATTCTCTCTCTTGAGGTCCAGTACTGGCCTGGTTTTCCCAATCTACTTTGGGAATCCAATGGGAAGCAGAGTTGAAGTGGGTGGCTAAGTATGGGCTCCCTCACTTAGTGGTCCCACCACTAAGCACATCTTTCCCTCTCCACTTTCCGCAGGGATCGGTCCCTCCCCACGGATCTCCCACCCAGCACCCATTCCTGTAAGCGTAAGTATTACACCTGTCCCTACACCTCCTCTCTGCCACTATTCAGGGCCCCAAATAGTCTTTCCAGGTGAGGCAACACTTCACTTGGGAGTCTGTTGGGGTCATCTATTGCATCCGGTGCTCCTGGTGCGGCCTCCTTTACATTGGTGAGACCTGACGCAGATTGGGGTACCACTTTGTCGAGCACCTCCACTCCGTCTGCCACAACAGACAGGATCTCCCAGTAGCCACCCACTTCAACTCTGCTTCCCATTCCCATTCAAATATGTCCATACATGGCCTCCTCTACTGCCATGATGAGGCTAAACTCAGGTTGGAGGAGCAACACCTCATATACCATCTAGGTAGTCTCCAGCCCCTTGGTATGAACATAGAATTCTCCAGCTTCTGGTAATTCCCTCCCCCTCCCTTCCCCTATTCCTATTTCACTCTGCCCCCTCCCCCAGCTGCCTATCACCTCCCTCATGGTTCCGCCTCCTTCTACTACCCATTGTGTTTTCCCCTATTCCTTCTTCACCTTTCCTGCATATCACCTCCCTGCTTCCCCTCCCCCACCCCTTTATCTTTCCCCCTTACTGGTTTTTCACCTGGAACCTACCAGCCTTCTCCTTCCCAACCTCCCCCCACCTTCTTTATAGGGCCTCTGCCCCTTCCCTCTTCCATCCTGACAAAGGGTTCCAGCCCGAAACATTGACTGATCATTTCCATGGATGCTGCCTGACCTGCTGAGTTCCTCCAGCGTGTTGTGAGGATATTGCACCCCTTTGGGTTGAGGTGTAACCCGTCCTTTTTGTACTGGTCGTACCTCCCTCAGAAGAGGGCCCAATGATCCAGGAATCTGAAGCTCTACCCACTACACCAGGAGAAGTAAAAATCATGGGGAGTAAAAATCTTTACGTTACGACTCCGTCTAAATGTGCAATGTGTGATCATAGTAATTTATAATAAATCGAACAGTCAATGTAACACAGAAATACACTCAAATCAGCGTGAGTTAATCAGTCTAATGGCCTGGTGGAAGAAGCTGTCCCGGAGCCTGTTGGTCCTGGCTTTTATGCTGCAGTACTGTTTCCCAGATGCAGGTGAAATAGTTTGTGGTTGGGTTGACTTGGTCCCCAATGATCCTTCGGGCCCTTTTTTTCCACACCTGTCTTTGTAAAGGTCCTGAATCACGGTAAGTTCACAACTACAAATGCGCTAGGCTGTCCACACCACCCTCTGCAGAATCCTGCGATTAAGGGAGGTACAGTTCCCATATCAGGCAGTGATGCAGCCAGTCAGGATGCTCTCAACTGAGCCCCCGTAGAAAGTTCATAGGATTTGGGGGCCCATAGCAAACTTCCTCAACCGTCTGAGGTGAAAGAGGCGCTGTTGTGCCTTTTTCACCCCACAGCTGGTGTGTACAGACCACGAGGTCCTCGGTGATGTGGTTGCCAAGGAACTTAAGAGCTGTTTACTCTCTCAACCCCAGATCCATTGGCGTCAATAGGTGTTAGCTAGTCTCCATTCTTCCTGTAATCCAAAACCAGCTCCTTTGTTTTTGCGACATTGAGGGAGAGGTTGTTTTCTTGACACCTCTGTCAGAGAGATGACTTCTTCCCTGTAGGCCACCTCATTATTGTTTGAGATTAGAGCTGTGGGTGACAATAGACAATAGGTGCAAGAGTAGGCCATTCAGCCCTTCGTGCCAGCACCGCCATTCACTGTGATCATTGCTGATCACTCACAATCAGTACCCCGTTCCTGCCTTCTCCCCATATCCCTTGACTCCACTATCTTTAAGAGCTCTATCTAACTCTTTCTTGAAAGCAATTCTTGGCAATACAGTCAGGAGTATACAGGGAGTAAAGGAGGAGACAGTACGTAGCCCTGAGGGGCTCCACAGCTGCACAAGGCAAGGTCATTTGGTCTTTGAGCTGCACAAGGCAATGGTCTTTGAGCTTCCTGTTGAGCCTGGATGGAATTATGGTGATGGAATGCTGAACTGTAGTCCAAGAACAGCATTCTCACATAAGCATTCTTCTCCTCCAGACGTGTCTGTAGAGCGGTGGCTATTGCGTTGTCTGTTGATTGGTTGTGTCAGTAGGAGAATTGTAGGGGGTCCAGTGTGGGTGGCAGCAAGCTGCAGATGTAATCCTTGACCAGCCTCTCAAAGCATTTGCTTATTATTGATGCAAACACTCTTACTAGCTCTTCCTTCAGTTAGTCCTGACGAAGGGTCTCGGCCCGAAACGTCGACTGTACCTCTTCCAAGAGATGCTGCCTGGCCTGCTGTGTTCACCAGCAACTTTGATGTGTGTTGCTTATTATTGAGATGAGTGCAACAGGATGTCAGTCGTTCAGGCATGTTAACTTGGTCTTTTTTTGTGCAAGGTGGATAATTTGAAACAAGAGGGCACTCTACACTGGGAGAGGGAGAGATTAAAAATGTCTGTAAATACACCTGCCAGTTGTGCTGCGCACATCCTGAGTGCTCGCCCTGGGTGCCATCCCATCCTGCAGCCTTGCGATTGTCCATTCATTGGAAACATCTGCATACCTCATCCTTACAGATGACCAGATTGCAGGTTGTAGCAGTGGCTTTTCTCAGAGGCTCAGAGTTTGCAACATTGAACCGAGCGTAAAAGCGATTGAGCTCATCTAGGAGAGAGGCTGGGACGGTGGCGGCACCACTATGTTTGGTTTTGATGTCTGCGATAGTGCAGCCCTCGCCACAAGTCACGTGTGCTATTTGTTGTGAATCTTGACTCAACCTTGTCCCTGTATTGTTAACTTTGCATAGATCGTAGCTGCTGTTCTTGAGCTCCAGCTGATTGCCGGCAATGTATGGTCTATGTCGCACGGAACTATTGATCCAGGGTTTCCGGTTCAGAAGACCCTGACCGACTTCTGGGGGACAACATCGTCGATACACTTCCGGATGAAGCATGTGATTCTATCCGTGAACTCGGGAGACATCCTCATCGTGGAAGACATTCCAGTCAACGTCATCGAAGCAATCCTGCAGCATGGTCGGACCAACAGTGGACAGTTTTAACCATGGCCACCTCTTGCTTCAGCTTCTGCCTGTGCGTCAGCAAAAGCAGGATCGAAGAGTGGTCTGATTTTCCAAAAGCTGTGCGAAGGAGAGCTTTGTAAGTGTTGTGGAACGGAGTGTAACAGTGGTTAAATATCTTATCTCCATGAGTGTTCAAATAATGATTTTCTTTTCAGCTGACTAAGCCAAAACCATAAAGTAAACCCAGCCTCAACATTGAACACTCCAAGAAACAAAGCAAGCCAGCTTCCTGGTTCCTTGACTCAAATGCCTGATCTGGACCAAGCCATTTTTTAAACAAAAATTCACAGCCACAGTGGTGTTGTTGGAAATTGATTTAATATTCTGATGAAGTTTATTAAAAATGCACACTTGTTTGCTCATTAGGTTGCTGGGTGGTTAAACAGAAAAAAAAACTGTCAATACTGGTGCTGACTCAGAAGCACTCTTGAAGGGGCAAGTGCTGATAATGCAAAGCCTGATTCACCAATGAATAACACCAGACAAATCGCTGTGTGGAAATGGCTGAATTCCTCTTCTGGATGACAACATAGTTAATTTACTTCTCAACAGAAACAGGTCAGCTCATTCTGCAAGGACAAACATGTGAAATACAATCGATTTGAAAAATAACTCCAGAGTGCTGGACATCACTGAATTACCTTAATCTAAGAGAAAGTGAAAGTAAATTTATTATCAAAGTAAGTATGTAGTACATCACCATCCAGTTTCCTCTTTCAATGAGGAGGTTAATTGGTCATTGCAAATTGTTCTGTGATTAGGCTAGGGTTCAATATGTGGGTTGATGTGCGGCATGGCTCGTTGGGCCTGAGGACCTGTTCCATGCTCTATCTCTAAATTTAAAAAAATACTACCACTTGGCATTCACAGAACAAAGAAATACAATAGAATCAATGAAAACTACATACAAAGACTGATAAAAAACCAATGTGCTGTAGAAGAGACTGACAGACATAGAACATGAGATGTAGAGTATGGAAAGTAAGTACACATGTTGCAGCAACACACACAAAATGCTGGTGGAACGCAGCAGGTCAGGCAGCATCTATAGTGAGAGGTACAGTCAATGTTTCGGGCCGAGTTGTAGTATCAGTTCAAGTTGAGCTGAATGAAGGTCATATGAATGGTGATTACATGTATATGAATGCTCATTATTGTACATAGGTGGAAATACCTAAGATGGTATTATTGGCCCAGAGTTTCAAATATTAGTACAAAATTCACCAACAGCCTGATGTATGTTGATCACAAAAGCAACAAAGGGGGTAAAAATTAGAACTACTAGTCATGGGGTTGATAGGGGAGATTTAGGATACAGTAAGATATGACAGCCTGATCAGCTGGGCAGAAAAAATAAAAACTGGATTTAATCGTGAATAGGTTGAAGTGTTGTATATGGCTCCATCAGTGAAGGAAACATACAATAAATAAGAGGAGGGGTGTGGAGAACCTGAGAGACCTTGGAGTGTGTGTTCACCGATCTATAAGAATAGGACAGGATGATAAAGTGATGAAAAGGACTTAAGAATCATAGTTAGAAATAGGAGTAGGAAAGTAGGCCATCTGACTCTTTGAACTTACAGGATGCTTTCCATTACAGGTCAAGCATAAGCTATAAGAGAGCAATAATGTCATGGACTTGAATACAACAAGGGCTCAGCCACAACTTGAGGACATCAAAAAGGTCTTGTAACCACAATGCAAGACAAATCCAATTGCACTAGAATGTGTGGAGATGTGTTGACAGGGCTGAAAAACTGAAGCAAGGGCGTAGGATAGTGAGGCTGGGTTTGTTTATTTCAAATAGATGGGGCAGAAGGGAGACGATTCAGTTACATTCAATTTAAATAGGCAGGACCAATTTCCTTTAGCATAGAGATCAAAACACGTGGCACAGTGGAGAGATGACTGTTATATTTTTCATACATAAAGTGTTAGCGGTCTGGAACTTACTGCCTGAAAGGATGGTAGAAATTCTAATCACTTAAACTTGGATCTGATGACCTGTAATCTGCAGAGTAAGAAACTCTGTACTGGAAGGTGTGATTAGCTTGGTGGCTCGTCTGATGTTGTGACAAAGAAATTGTTTTCGGACCTTTATTCTGAAATATAGCCCTGCTGACTTTTATTTTGATAGCGCTGCCACCTTTAATTTTAAAATTCAATTGGACCACATCAGGCATGCAGTCATTTTGATTTCGTTCAGATTTTTGATCAGACTAAAATACAAAAACACAAACCTATGTTGTCTTTCTTTAACTTGTGCCATTAAAAATGCAGTTCATAAAGGAGAACCTAGCTGAGCAATATTTTGCAGTAATATTACATAGAAGTTTACTCTTGATTATTGCTATAGTGTTTGAACAGCATTGGTAATTTAAGGAATGTTTACATGATGTTAATCTTTTTTCAAATTTTAGAGCTTTTACTTATGTTGTATTTAATATATAATGTAAGTCTAACTTCACATATTCCTAATTTCTTATGAATGTGTGACTTAATCGTAAGTTTGCTGCATTAAGCATTTTTCTGGTTAAGGAAGGACATCCTGGCTGTGGAGGAGGTGCAGCGTAGGTTCACTAGGTTAATTCTTGGGATGTCTGGACTGTCTTACACAGAGAGGTTAGAGAGACTGGGCTTGTACACGCTGGAATTAAGGAGATTGAGGGGGGATCTGATTGAGACATATAAGATTATTAAGGGATTGGACAAGATGGAGGCAGGAAATATGTTCCAGATGCTGGGAGAGTCCAGTACCAGAGGGCATAGTTTAAGAATAAGAGGTAGGTCATTTAGGACAGAGTTGAGGAGGTACTTCTTCTCCCAGAGAGTTGTGGAGGTGTGGAACGCACTGCCTCAGAAGGCAGTGGAGGCCAATTCTCTGGATGCTTTCAAGAAGAAGCTGGATAGGTATCTTATGGATAGGGGAATCAAGGGTTATGGGGACAAGGCAGGAACCAGGTATTGATAGTAGAAGATCAGCCATGATCTCAGAATGGTGGTGCAGGCTCGAAGGGCCAAATGGTCTACTTCTGCACCTATTGTCTATTCTCAGTTTTACTCTTACTCACTTGTATGTGTGACTGCTGCCCAAATAAAGCACAAAAAGCTAGGACTCTGTATCCTGACTCAGAGTCAAAGAAAGGTACAGCAAAGATAAAGGCCATTTGGCCCATCTAGTCTATGCCATACCATTTAAACTGTCTAGTTACGTCAACATGCATCTAGAATATCTCTCCATAGCATTGCCATTAATGTACCTATCCAAACTTCTCTTAAATATTGAAATAGAACTCGCCTGCACCACTTGCACTGGCAGCACGTTCCACGTTCTCACAACCCTCTGTCCCTGACTAGTAACGCCATCCCTTCCCCTTAACCGCTCCCACTCTGTTGATCAAAAACCATATTTAGGAGCAGAATTAGGCCCTTTGACTCAAGGAGTCTGCTCCACCATTCCATCATGGCTGATCGATTTTCCCTCTCAGCCCAAATCTCCTCCCTTCTCTCTGTATCCCTTCATTCCTCTGACCAATCAAGAATCTATCAACCTCTGCCTTAAATATACCCAATGAGTTGGTCTACAGCCACCTGCGGCAACGAATTCCACAGATTTACCACTCTCTGGCTGAAGAAATTCCTCATCTCCATTCTAAAAGGATGCCCCTCTATTTTGAGGCTGTATCCTCTGGTCTTAGACTCCCCCACAGGAGGAAACATCCTCTCCACATCCACTCTATTAAGGTCTTTCACAATTTGATAGGTTTCAATGAGGTCACCTATCATTCTTCTGAAATCCAGTGAATACAGGACCAAAACCATCAAACGCTCATCATATGACAAGCCATTCAGTCCTGGAATCATTTTCATGAACTCCCTTTGAACCCTCTACAGTTTCAGCACATTCTTTCTACAATAAAGGACCCAAACCTGCTCAAAATACTCCAAGTGAAGCCTCACCAGTGCCTTATATCCTTGCTTTTATATTCTAGTCCTCTTGAAATGAATGCTAACATCACATTTGCCTTCCTCACCACTGGCTCAACCTGCAAATTAATCCTTAGGGAAAGATTAATTTGCACAAGGAATCCCAAGTCACAATGCAACTCAGAAGTTGGAATTTTCTCTCCATTTAGAAAATATTTTTGGCCATCAGACTAAACGCTATGTTTGGTGCAAGCAAACACAACACATCATCAAAAACACACCATCCCTACTGTGAAGCATGGTGGTGGTTACATCATGCTGTGGGGATGCTTCACTGCAGCAGGCCCTCGAAAGCTTGTGAAGGTAGAGGGTAAAATGAATGCAGCAAAATACAGGAAAATCTTGTACGAAAACCTGATGCAGTCTGCAAGAGAACTGCGACTTGGGAGATTTGTTTTCCAGCAAAATAATGACCCCAAGCATAAAGCCAAAGCTTCACAGGAATGGCTTATAAACAACAAAGTTAATGTCCTGGTGTAGCCAAGTTAGAGTCCAGACCTCCAGCCAATTGAGAATTTGTGGCTGGACTTGAAGAGGGCTGTTTACTCATGATCCCCATGCAATCTAACAGAGCTTGAGCAGTTTTGTAAAGAAGAATGGGGAAAAATTGCAGTGTCCAGATGTGCAAAACTGATAAGAGACCTATCCACACAGACTCAAGGCTGTAATTGCTGCCAAAAGTGCATCTACTAAATACTGACTTGAAGGGGGTGAATACTTATGCAATCAATTATTTTGTGTTTTATATTTGTATATATATAAATTAGATCACTTTGTAGAAATCTGTTTTCACTTTGATACAAAAGAGACTTGTTCTGTTGATCAGTGTCAAAAAAGCCAAATTAAATACACTGTGATTCACTCTTGTAAAATAATAAAACCTGAAATTTCCGGAGGGGGGCGCGGTGTGAATACTTTTTATAGGCACTCTATATCCTTGTGCCTCTTCTGGCCACAAGTTCCATTTCTGCTATCCTCACCTTCCTTGATCTGCAGGATATTCCCTCAGCATCATTGGTATATCCAAACAGGAACAGGTGATCTACCAGCTTCCTAACCCACTAGCCATAAAAAGGTGTGCTGGAGTTGAATCCGTTGTGACTGGGATGATTACAGACACGCTGAGAGTATGTACCACCATGTTCAGGGACAGCATCTATCCCCACTGTTATAAGACAACGGTTCCCTCGTGCAATAAGATGAACTCTTGACCACATGATCCACCTTGCCTTACACTTTAGTTTCTACCTGTACCTTCTTTGTAGCTGTAACATGTTATTATACACTGAATTAGTGTTTAACCTTGAACTCCCTCAATGCACAGCTGTAATGAATCAATCTGCATATCTTGGTACATGTGACAAATAAACCAATTATCAATTTACCCACATCCATTGATTCTGCCTTTCCAGCTGAGGCTACACAGTTATCAGATCCTTCTGTAATACAATGATAGTTAGGGCTTTTCCTGCTTCTGTTCTGAAAAAGACAGTTGCATTGAAGTTCAGTGTGATTGCCACATGCACAGAGGATATTATTCAAGGACTGCTCTCTCAGTGCAGGTCTTGTTTCAGGGTTGACACAATTCTTTGAAACTCTGTCTAGTCACATCCTTCAAGCAGTCGATTTAGATAGATCATGCTTGGCTTCATCACTAGAAACCATAAAACTGCCAAGTGTTTTCATACATCTGCAAAATGCGTGAGTCACTAAATTCTAATAATGTACATGCAGAAATGGTATTTCCACTGCCTGAGATGTATAGAACTAGCAGTCAACAATCTGGCAGCTCATTCCACACTCCCACCACTCTCTGTCTGAAGAAGCCCCCCCCTAATGTTCCCTTTAAACTTTTCCCCCTTCACCCTTAACCCATGTCCTCTGGTTTTTTTCTCCCCTAGCCTCAGTGGAAAAAGCCTGCTTGCATTCACTCTGTCTATACCCATCATAATTTTATATATCTCTATCAAATCTCCCCTCATTCTTCTACGCTCCAGGGAATAAAGTCCTAACCTATTCAACCTCTCTCTGTAACTCACTTTCTCAAGTCCCGGCAACATCTTCGTAAACCTTCTCTGCGCTCTTTCAACCTTATTAATATCCTTCCTGTAATTTGGTGACTAAAACTGTACACAATACTCCAAATTCAGCCTCACCAATGCCTTATACAACCTCACCATAACATTCCAACTATCATACTTAATACTTTGGTCAATGTACCAAAAGCTCTCTCTACGACCCTATCTACCTGTGACGCCACTTTTAGGGAATTTTGTATCTGTATTCCCAGATCCCTCTGTTCTACTGCACTCCTCAGTGCCCTACCATTTACCTTGTATGTTCTACCTTGGTTTGTCCGTCCAACGTGCAATACCTCACACTTGTCAGTATTAAACTCCATCTGCCATTTCTCAGCCTATTTCTTCCAGCTGGTCCAAATCCCTCTGCAAGCTTTTAAAACCTTCCTCACTGTCCACTACACCTTCAATCTTTGTATCATCAGCAAATTTGCTGTTCCAATTTACCACATTATCATCCAGATCATTGATATCATCATCATCAGATGCCGTGCCCAGTTTGAGCTTTGACTGCCATGGCCCACACACTCCTGTTTCGGGTCAAGTGGATCAATTTATTGGTATTCATTTCCAGTTCTCTGGCTACTGTCTCCATCATCATTTGTCCTTGTCTTTCTCTTGCTTTCTTCCCTTCAATATTTCCCATAATTACCGTGCATTCTAACTCCTCTTTCCTAATCACATGTCCAATGAAGTTACGTTGCCTTTTCATGATCTCATACATTATTTCTCTTTTTGTGTTTGCTCTGTTCATGACATCTTCGTTAGATATTTGTTTTGTCTATGATATTTTTTGCATCCTCCTCAAAAACCACATCTCTGCTGCTTCAATTCGTTTCCTCATGCACAACCACGCACAAAGCCATGTTGACTCTCCCTAATAAGTCCATGTCTATCCAAATACTTGTAGATCCTATCTCTTAGTACTCCTTCCAATAACTTACCAACTACTGACGTCAAACTTACCGGCCTGTAATTTCACAGATTACTTTTAGAGCCTTTTTTAAACAACGGAACAACATGAGCTATCCTCCAATCCTCCGGCACCTCACCCGTAGATACCGACATTTTAAATATATCTGCCAGGGCCCCTGCAATTTCAACACTCGGGAGGAGAAAATGACGACGCGACACAGCTCAGAGCGGCCACTCTGGTGGTGATGTCTGTTTTTTGTCAAGTAGAGTGCCATGCAAAATCCTGATTTGATGGTTCCAAAGGTGCTGCATCAGCAGGTTTGCAGCGCTTGGAGGTTCATAGCAGGGAGAGTTTCTCCCTTCTACATGACATGATGGGGCTATCAGGACTTGAGACTTTTTTTTTTACCGTGCCCATGGTCTGCTCTTTATCAAATTACGGTATTGTTTTGCACTGTTGTAACTATATGTAATAATTATGTGGTTTTGTCCGTTTTAGTTTTGGTTTGTCCTGTGTGTGGTATCATTCTGGAGGAACATTGTATCATTTTTTAATGCATGCATTTCTGAATGACAATAAACGACGACTGAGTGTCCTCATAATCTAGTCTAGTCTCCTTCAAGGTCCGAGGGAATACCCTGTCAGGTCCTGGGGATTTATCTACTCTGATTTGCCTCAAGATTGCAAGCACCTCCTCCTCTTCAATCTGTATAGGTTCCATGACCTCACTACTTGTTTGCCTTATTTCCATTGACTCCATGCCAGTTTCCTTAGTAAATACAGACGCAAAAAAACCCATTTAAGATCTCCCCAATTTCTTTTGGTTCCATAAATAGCCGACCACTCTGATCTTCACGAGGACCAATTTTATCCCTTACTATCCTTTTGCCCTTAATATACCTGTAGAAGCTCTTTGGATTATCCTTCACCTTGAATGCCAAAGCAACCACGTCTTTTTTGAGCCCTCCTGATTTCTTTCTTAAGTATTTTTTTGCACTTTTTATACTCCTCAAGCAACTTATTTGCTCCCGCTTTCCTATACATGTCATACATCTCTCTCTTCTTCTTTATCACATTTCCAAAATCCCTTGAGAACCAAGGTTCTTTATTCTTATTCACTTTGCCTTTAATCCTGGCAGGAATATACAAATTCTGCACTCTCAAACTTTCTCCTTTGAAGGCCTCCCATTTACCAATCACATCCTTGCCAGAGAACAACCTGTCCCAATTCACACTTTTTAGATCCTTTCTCATTTCTTCACATTTGGCCTTTTTCCAGTTTAGAACCTCAACCCGAGAACCAGATCTATCTTTATCCACGATCAAGTTGAAACTAATGGTGTTATGATCACTAAACTTCTCTCGGGATCAATAAAGTATATCTATCTATCACCAAAGTGTTCCCCTACACAAAGGTTCCCCTAGTCACCTGTCTGAACTCGTTTCCTAATAGGAGATCTAATATTGCATCCTCTCTAGTTGGTACCACTATATATTGATTTAGAAAACTTTCCTGAACACATTTTACAAACTCTAACCTGTCTAGACCTTTAACAGTATGGGAATCCCAATCAATATGTGGAAAATTAACATCCCCTGCTATCACAACTTTATGTTTGCTGCAGTTGTCTGCTATCTCTCTGCAGATTTGCTCCTCCAATTCTCACTGACTATTGGGTGGTCTATAATACAACTCCATTAATGTGGTCATACCTTTCCTGTTTCTCAGCTCCACCCATATGGCCTCGGTAGACAAGCCCTCTAATCTGTCCTGCCTGAGCACTGCTGTAACATTTTCCCTGACTAGCAATGCCACCACCCCACCCTTCATTCCTCTGCCTCTATCACGTCTGAAACATCGGAACCCTGGAACATTAAGCTGCCAGTCTTGCCCCTCCTGCAGCCAAGTTTCACTAATGGCTATAATGTTGTAATTCCATGTGTCAATCCACGCCCTCAGCTCATCAGCCTTCCCCACAATACTCCTTGCATTGAAATAGACACACCTCAGAAGATTACCACCACCACACACAGCCCTTCTATTTGTGCAACACACATAAAAGTTGGTGGTGAACGCAGCAGGCCAGGCAGCATCTCTAGGAAGAGGTGCAGTCGACGTTTCAGGCCGAGACCCTTACTCACTCTTCCTTCAGTTAGTCCTGACGAAGGGTCTCGGACTGAAACGTCGACTGCACCTCTTCCTAGAGATGCTGCCTGGCCTGCTGCGTTCACCACAACTTTTATGTGTGTTGCTTGAATTTCCAGCCTCTGCAGAATTCCTGTTGTTTGCCTTCTATTTGTGACTTTGAATGAACTTTTAACATCATTTATTTTCACCCCACTCCACTATCTGCTCTGGCACTCTGGTTCTGTTGACTTTAAAATCTTATCTAAAACCTTAGCATTGCGATTAGAAACTGTGTTACCTTTTATCATAAAAGAGGATCAAATGGGTTTTGTAAAAGGCCGTAGATCAGCTAACAATGTCAGAAGATAACTTAATGTGATTCAGGCAGGTCAGCAACAGGCAGTGGACAGCTTGGTGGTTTCCTTAGATGCAGAAAAGGCCTCTGATCGTGTCGAATGGCCATATCTTTTTTTCACTTTAGAACAATTTCGTTTGGGCAATAATTTTATTAAGTGGGTGAAGGTTCTTTATAATGACCCTTTGGCTGCAATTCTCACTAATGGTATTAGGTTGGATAATTTTAGTATTCGGAGGGGCAGCCGGCAGGGCTGCCCTTTATCACCACTACTTTTTGCACTAGTGATCGAGCCATTGGCTGAGGCTATTCGGCGAGACCCCAAAATATCTGCTCCAGACATAGGACTAAAGTCACATAAAATTACATTTCAAGCAACTCACACAAAAAATGCTGGTGAACGTAGCAGGCCAGGCAGCATCTATAAGAAGAGGTACAGTCGAGGTTTCGGGCTGAGACCCTTCATCAGGACTAACTGAAAGAAGAGATAGTAAATGCTGGTGAACGCCTGCTGCGTTCACCAGCATTTTTTGTGTGTGTTGATTGTATGCAGATGATGTTCTAATTTTCTTATCAAACACTGCTATATCAGTGCATTACCTTATACAATGCATCAATTCATTTAGCGCTTTTTCAGGTTATAAAATCAACTTTACTAAATCAGAGGAATCTGCAGCAGGTACCTGACACTCAGGGTGTTTTCCCCTTTAAATGGTCGCAGACAGGTTTTGTTTACTTCGGCATATTTATCACACCTACGTTTGATCAATTGTTCAAAGCTAACTTTGCACAGTTATTTGACAAAATCAAACAGGGTCTTGAGTGATGGAGCACTCTTCCCATTTCTTGGCTTGGCCGAATATCCTTGCTCAAAATGAACATTCTTCCTCGTCTGCTCTACCCAATATGAATGATTCCAGTCATTTTTACCCAACGAATACAAACGTTTGTACTTAAAAAAAATAAATGGCCCATTTGTTTCTTTCACCTGGAACAAAAACAGACCCTGCATTAAAATGTCTAAGTTACAGCTTCCCAGTACTCTAGGGGGTCTGGATTTTCCAGACATCAAAAAATATCAATTAAGTTCCTTTTTATCTTATGTGGTTGACTGGGTTTGCAGGGCTCCCTCCTCAATTTGGCTAGACATTGAATCCTCATAAGCAAAATGCCCTCTTATTGATTTGTTTTTCCTCAATAAGATGAAACTAGTTAAGGAATATTGTCGTAATCCAATAACAATTAATACAGTCACGTTTTGGAGGGCGGTGCGACAAACTGAGGGCAACGCAGCGAAAATATCAACCTTCACTCCAATAACTGGCAGTCCAGGTTTTCAGCCTGGCATCATGGATTCTGGATTTAAACTTTGGATTTCTAAGGGTATTTTCCATCTGGGAGATTTGTTTGATGAAGGAACGATGATGTCTTTTAGCCAACAAACTTATTTGTAAGGCCAATGATGTTGTGGGGACGGAACTGGACTCTCTCACGGTGGTGTCTGAAAAAGAGGATGCTGTCCAAGTTGCATGCCATCTTGGACAATGTCTCCTATCCACTACATAATGTACTGGGTGGGCACAGGAGTACATTCAGCCAGAGACTCATTCCACCGAGATGTAGCACTGAGCGTCACAGGAAGTCATTCCTGCCTGTGGCCATCAAACTTTACAACGCCTCCCTTGGAGGGTCAGACACCCTGAGCCAATAGGCTGGTCCTGGACTTATTTCCAGGCATAATTTACATATTACTATTTAATTATTTATGGTTTTATTAATTTAATTATTTATGGTGCAACTGTAACGAACACCAATTTCCCCCGGGATCAATAAAGCATGACTATGACTAATTCAAAAATACATATCTTCACATATGAATTACAAGTAAAAAGCTGCTCTGTTCCTTGCCTGTGCGACCATTTCATAAAATCATAATTGAGCTGTTTTTAAGCTCAACCCCACATTCACACCTACCCACAATAATCTTTCATCCCCATCTTTATCAAGGATTGGCCTACCTCTACAAGTGACTATGGAGAGGATAGTTCTTCTTATGGGAGTATATAGAACTAGGAGTCACTGCTTAAAAAAAAGGACATCCATTTAGGTCTTGAGTCTTTGGAACTACCTTTCTTTTAGAGTACCACATTTACTCTGACAAAATGTGTTTAAATTTAAAAGTAACAGAGAGGATATGTTTGAAATCAGCATGACAAAGGCACATTAAGTAAACACTGATGACAAATAAATGCAGTATGCTGTCTGATAGAATGTGTCACATTCAATTAATATCAAAGTCAATAACAAGCCAACTGCTGGGCATCAGAAAGTTTTGAGTGACCGGTTATTATCATCAGCATTATGAAAGTCTGAAGTTTACATTGTTTATTGTTTACTTATTCATTCTAAAGTATACAAGACCCTTGGTTTACTAAATAGAAGCATAATGACAAATATAACTCACAAAAACAGATCATGACAAATATTAATATTTTAATATGAAACCCAACCAGCCTTCAATCTGCCCACTTGTGAACTGAACAGAAGGAGAGCAAGGAGTGAGGTCCCAGGAGGCAGGATGAGACTGGCCACTTCTGAATTAAAACAGAAACAGACGTTGTCACAATCATTTAGCAGATGGAGGGAGAAACAGATTCAACGTTTTATATCAATGACTCCACCACAGAACTTCTGATTTAACCTGAGTTTCAGTTTTAACAATGACTTGTGAGGTTTCTCTGGTCCTGGGAAATATGGCACCTAGTGAGAATCAGCTTTACTATCAATGATGTGAGATTTGTTGTTTGGCAGCAGCAGTAAAACACAAAGACAGATGACAGAAATAAATAAACAGTACAAAAACTGATGCAGTGTTCATGGTAGATGGTATCTGATGGTGGAGTGGCAGAAGCTGCTCTTGAAACATTGAATATGGGTCTTCAAGCTTCTATGCCTCTGCCCTGATGCAGCAGGGAAA
This sequence comes from Mobula birostris, assembly GCF_030028105.1. Taxonomy (NCBI): domain Eukaryota; kingdom Metazoa; phylum Chordata; class Chondrichthyes; order Myliobatiformes; family Myliobatidae; genus Mobula; species Mobula birostris. The sequence goes on from NC_092394.1 coordinate 60,474,060, forward strand.
TGCAGCAATAATGTCAGTCTGCAGGTTTCTGCTCCAACTCTAAATTAGCCCTTTAAACACATAATTGCACATAATTTGGAGCCTTATGTTTTAGATTTTCAAACACAACTGCTCAAGGAAGGCCATTAAACAAATATAGAATTATATTGTTTTTTATAATGCTTTTTTAAAAAAAGTTATTTTTATTGAGGGAATGACACAATACAGAATACGTAATGCAATACATTTTCGTCCATTTTGCTTTTATATCTTACCCCTAAACAAAACTCCCCTCACCCGCCCTCCCCGAACATACCACGGCAGCTAATATGTTTACAATACAACACTTCACAAATACAAATACAGACATTTCACAGCCATACCCTCACATTCCTTCAAGACAAAGGCCCACACACATCCACAACACGTCAGATGATCCAGAATACACTCATATTACAATGCATCAACCACCGTATGAGGTAAACCATATGCGCGTTAAAAGGGGGCAAATCCCCAAGTACAATCAAATGCCCTCAACTGGTAGGTAATTCCTTAAGACTCTCAAAATATTACAAGAAAGGTCCCCATTTCAAATAGAACTTTTTCACAGACCACTTCAGAGTAAATTTAATCTTTTCTAGTTTCAGAAAAAACATTACGTCCTCTAACCAAGCAGCAGCAGATGGGGGAGTGGCAGATTTCCAGACCAGCAAGATTCTCCTACAGGCCAAAAGCGATGTAAATGCAATGATATCCGACTGGCTTGCATTTAAACCCAAAGCATCATCTGCCACACCAAATACAGCTATAAGCGGGTAAGGTCTCAGTGTCACCTCCAAAACCTCACTGATAATTTTAACAATCAGTGCCCAATAACCGGTTTCTTATAATTCTGATAGAATATTATAATCTAAGAGAGAATGCAAGCTTCATTTTGCATCACTTCCAGTTAGTTACTTCAAAACTGTTAAAAGCAGACTATGCTTTGAAGATTTATAAACACAGTCTACTGTACTGCTTCCAACATAACTATGGTCATCATTCCAACAGAGCACTCGTTAAGACTGCATCTAGATATGTCATGTGTCGGATGAAAATCCCTCAGCAAATTCACACACTTCTGTTGCTCTGACTAGAGCAGCATGATATTTCAGATTTTGAAAACATCACCTTCCCTCAGACTATTCTTACTTTCATAAACAGAGAATTAATTGTTCCCAGGATGTCAGTGAATACCTTTGCTGTGGGCTCCCAGTAATTTCAGACTTGTAATAAATTAACTTTCAAGAATAAATGTCCTAAATGAGGAACTGGAGGGATGGGTTAGTAAATTTTCCGATGACACAAAGGTTGGGGGTGTCGTGGATAGTGTGGAGGGCTGTCAGAGGTTACAGGGGACAACAATAGGATGCAAAACTGGGCTGAGAAGTGGCAGATGGAGTTCAACCCAGATAAGTACAGAACAGAATAGCCCAGCACAGTACAGGCCCTTCGGCCCACAATGTTGTGCCGACCCTCAAACCCTGCCTCCATATAAGCCCCCACCTTAAATTCCTCCATATACCTGTCTAGTAGTCTCTTAAACTTCACTAGTGTATCTGCCTCCACCACTGACTCAGGCAATGCATTCCATGCACTAACCACTCTCTGAGTAAAAAACCTTCCTCTAATATCCCCCTTGAACTTCCCACCCCTTACCTTAAAGCCATGTCTTCTTGTATTGAGTAGTGGTGCCCTGGGGAAGAGGCGCTGGCTATAAGTGTGAGGTGATTCATTTTGGTAGGTCAAATATAATGGCAGAATATAGAATTAATGGTAAGACTCTTGGCACTCTGGAGGATCAGAGGGATCTTAGGGTCCGAGTCCATAGGACACTCAAAGCTGCTGCGCAGGTTGACTCTGTGGTTAAGAAGACGTATGGTGCATTGGCCTTCATCAACCGTGGAATTGAATTTAGGAGCCGAGAGGTAATGTTACAGCTTTATAGGACCCTGGTCAGACCCCACTTGGAGTACTGTGCTCAGTTCTGGTCACCTCACTACAGGAAGGACGTGGAAACTATAGAAAGGGCGCAGAGGAGATTTACAAGGATGTTCCCTGGATTGGGGAGCATGCCTTATGAGAATAGGTTGAGTGAACTCGGCCTTTTCTCCTTGGAGTGATGGAGGATGAGAGGTGACCTGATAGAGGTCTATAAGATGATGAGAGGCATTGATTGTGTGGATAGTCAGAGACTTTTTCCCAGGGCTGAAATGGCTAACACAAGAGGGCACAGTTTTAAGGTGCTTGGAAGTAGGTACAGAGGAAATGTCAGGGGTAAAATTTTTTATGCAGAGGGTGGTGAGTGCGTGTAATGGGCTGCTGGCGACGGTGGTGGAAGCGGATACAATAGAGTCTTTTAATAGACTTTTGGATAGATACATGGAGCTTAGAAAAATAGAGGGCTATGGGTAACCCTAGGTAATTTCTAAACTAAGTACATGTTCGGCACAGCATTGTGGGCCGAAGGGCCTGTATTCTGCTGTAGGTTTTCTATGGTTTTTCTAATAAGGTAGGAGTGCAGTTTTCTAAAAGCCTGTCAAGAGGCCAAGCAAGCAGCACTGCCATCTTCAACTGCAAACTTTTAACAAATCTAATTTAATCTTTAGACATACACAAAGTTTACTGAATTGACAGTTTCTTTCTTCTTGCACGCACTTTTCATCAGTGTGATTATCAGTATAACCACACAGACATAGTAGTAGTAAAATACATGTGAATTTTTATAACAAAATACTGACTGCACATAACTGCAAACTCAAAATTTACCTGTTATATCAAAACTATCAACATCCACCATTATCATTTTGTGAAAATAGCAGTAATTTCCAGAGAGAACATTTGCACACCTAAATAGAGAAATATATAAGTTTCCGCCAGCGATTCCTTGCTAATCCAGAGAATGCACCGTTTTATAGCAATCTCCAGCATAAAGAAAGGAAATTAGTAAGCTGGTATTTACAAACTATTCTTGTTGCTATACACCCTGAAAATATTACACTTTGCAGTATACAACTGAGTTTCTAATGATAGATTAGGCTTACCTAAATTTCTCATTAAAATAAATCTAATTCTGTCTACTTAAGACTCCAATTTCCTTAGGTAAATATTCAAACATAAAATACCTTAATTTCTTTTAATTAGCTTTAAAATAATGATTAAGGAAGTTCAGATTCTATTTTAAATCTATGCATATATTTTAACTTTACACTTTAAAATTCTCTGTCTAAATATCTTTTAAACATTGCAATGAACTTGCTTTCTGCCACTTTCTCTGACAGTATGTTCTATGTGCAAACCACCTTTCATATGAAGAACCTATCATGCAGATCAGTGCTAAATGCACTCACTTTAAACCGATACCCTATAGTTTTGTATTCCCCTAATGTGGAGAAGAAAAAGTGTGTGACCATTCACCTTATCCACACCCCTCATGCTTTTTATAAGTTCATCCCCCCATCCACCTGTGCTCCAGTGAAAACAGTCGCAGCCCATCCGGTCTCTCCTCATAGCTCAAACTCTCCAGTCCTAGTAACAAGCTTATGAATCTTTTCTACATGCAATACTCAAAAGGCACTCTCACGTGCATCTTGCTACAGCCCAAGACATCCCAGCTCTTGTATTCAATGCCCTGACCAACGAAGGCAAGTGTGGAAAAAAATCCTGTTTAATTATTTCTTTTGGTGAGGTCCAGCCATTGCAACTGCTCATAATATATGATGCATTTAATAAAATGATAGGGTTAAATTATTTGAATGAACATTTTTCCATAAAACTTACATTAAAAAAATTTGTCTTGTTCCTCTCATAAAAGAGTCCTTGTGCTGGCATATGCTTCAACTGTTGCCATGGAACAGTGACGCCTAGCAACACATCTCGAGCCCAGTTCAAATTCTGCAGAAAAACCAAAATGATGCAAGTTACAAATCAAGTGATTTAAAGATAACTAGAGACTTTGCCTAAAAGTGGCACCTGATTAAAAAAAATGTCTATAGCATTAAAAAAGAATACATAATGAGATAAAGTAAAAAAGCTGTGTCCTGTGGCTTCCAGTGTTCAGCCATTCCCAAACAATTCTCATCCGGACTTAGCTGGACACACGTTTGGAAGTATTTTAACGGTGTTCTTAATTAAACTGTGAAATTTTGTTCAGACTTAACTTTTTAAAATCACTTACTGAAGTTATTTAAATTGCTGTTAATAGGTTTTAAGTGTCATGTCAATACATTTTAAAATAGTGGATCTTAAGTTTCCTTCCTTCAAGTCAAACAAAACTCCATTAATCCAGCAGGCATTAAAGACTAGCTTTAAATATTAGCTTAATTTGTCGCATGTACATGGAAACATGCTGCACGGTGAAATGCATCCACCACCAACAGAGCCCAAGGATTGTGCTGGGAGCATCTTGCAGGTGTGGCTATGCTTCCAGGGCCAACATAGCATACCTACAACTCACTAGCATTAACTCATGTCTTTGGAATGTAGGAGGAAACCAGAGCAACTAGAGGAAACCTACGTGGTCATGAGAAGAATATACAAACTGCTTACAGTCAGTAGCAGAAATTGATCATGGGTGCTATAAAGCATTGCAATAATTGCTGCACTACCATGCTGCCAGACTAGCAAATTCTCCAGACTGTTGATTTTATTAATTTCCTTTTAAATTGTATTCAGCTCTCCAATATAATAATTTTTCCTTATGAACCTAGTCATTTTCCAAGAGTGCAGAAACCAGGACCCCATGCATTGGAGGAAATGAAGAAAACACAAGCCGGGTGCTAAATTCTTGAGATTTCCAAACAATCAGCAGAAAATCAATAGTTTCACTGTACTATAAATCTGTGTTTATGCGCAAATCCTTATTTGCACTATATAAATAATAGTTTTAAAATTGAACATTTTACTTCCTGGTTTGCTGTCGTATAACTCAGGTGATTTAATAAGACAAAGAGTCCACACCACTGCTGCCTTCCTTCAGGCTATCTGGGGACCAGGCCTCTGGACTCCATCAATCAAGGCCACTTCCCACTGAAACTTCACTGCGCCTTGCTGTGACTCCGAAATGCTTTTGGCCTAAGTAGTGAGCTCACCTAATCTACAATCAACTGAGTCAAAGTGTAATCACCAGAGAGCAGCAAACATTTTCAACCACGTTCTGCCAAAAGTGCCAATGGATAGTCCACCTGGGCTTCTGCCTGAGATCCCTACCATTCAATTTAATTCACTTCACATGAACCAGCTGAGATCACTGCAAACAGCAAAGGACCAGACAACATCCTGGCTGTAGCACTGAAGACTTGCTCCACTCCAACCAAACTGTTCCAGTGCAGTTACAACTCTGGTATCTGCTCAAAGCCAAAAACTGCACAGCATTGTCCTCTTCATAAAAAGTAGCGTAAACATAGGTGAACACGAGGAAATCTGCAGATGCTGGAAATTCAAGCAACACATCAAAATGCTGGTCGAACACAGCAGGCCAGACAGCATCTATAGGAAGAAGCACAGTCAACGTTTCCGGCCGAGACCCTTCGTCAGGACTAACTGAAGGAAGAGCTAGTAAGAGATTTGAAAGTGGGAGGGGGAGGGGGAGATCCAAAATGATAGGAGAAGACAGGAGGGGGACGGATGGATGTGGTAAACCGTATATATGTTGTAATTGGGTTAACTGTCTGGACACGCCCCTCTGCTGACTGCCCCTGTGGCTCCTCCCACAGACCCCTGTATAAAGGTGATTCTGCAATGCCCCTCCCCCTCAGTCCGGGGGCAGACACTCACCATGGAGGTCGTATTGTACAGCGAATAAAAACCTTTCAGTATTTTACCCAACTTCAGTCTTTTGGAGTTATTGAAGGTGCTTCAATGGATCTAAGGGCTGGAAAGTTGATTGGCAAAAGAGATACAAGGCTGGAGAAGGGAGAGGATCATGGGACGGGAGGCCTAGGGACAAAGAAAGGGGGAGGGGAGCACCAGAGGAAGATGGAAAGCAGGCAAGGAGTTATTATGAGAGGGGCAGAGAGAGAAAAGAGAGAGAGAGAAAAAAAAGAAAGAAAGAAAGAAAGAAAATAAGTAAATAAATAAGGGATGGGGTACGAACGGGAGGAGGGGCATTAACGGAAATTAGAGAAGTCAATGTTCATGCCATCAGGTTGGAGGCTACCCAGACGGAATAAAGGTGTTGTTCCTCCAACCTGAGTGTGGCTTCATCTTGACAGTAGAGGAGGCCGTGGATAGACATATCAGAATGGGAATGGGATGTGGAATTAAAATGTGTGGCCACTGGGAGATCCTGCTTTCTCTGGCGGACAGAGTATAGGTGTTCAGCGAAACTATCTCCCAGTCTGCGTTGGGTCTTGCCAATGTATAGAAGGCCACACCGGGAGCACCAGACGCAGTATATCACCCCAGCCGACTCACAGGTGAAGCGTCGCCTCACCTGGAAGGACTGTCTGGGGCCCTGAATAGTGGTGAGGGAGGAAGTGTAAGGGTATGTGTTGTACTTGTTCCACATACAAGGATAAGTGCCGGGAGGGAGATCGGTGGGAAGAGATGGGGAGTTGCGTAGGGAGTGACCCTTGCAGAAAGGTGGGGGGGAGGGAAAGATGTGCTTGGTGGTGTGATCCTGTTGGAGGTGGCGGAAGTTATGGAGAATTATGTGTAATCCAACTAACCATGGATGGCCCAGGACGTGCGATAAATTAAGATAATGTTTAAATCTTTAAGCAATCTGCATTTCCTTTCAAGTTGCACACTATCCTGACCTGGAAGTATATTACCAGTTGTACACTATTACTAGATCTGCAACACTCTGGGAGTAACATTAACTAGGAGGACTGCAGCAGTTCAAAGTGGCAATTTGACCCCCCCACCACCCTCCTTTTCAAGGGTGATTAAGAAGGGATAAGGATGGATAATAAACACTGGCCTCACCACGACATTCCTAAAGGAGACAGCAGGATCTGAGAGTATTATCCAAGTAGAATGCTGTATCTGTGATTTACTCAGAGCATAAGAAATATATTCATTCTAGTAAAGAACAAAACAGAAATAAGTGGAGATAATTGTGATTATCCAATGCATGTTCACAGATTGATTTCTGGCAGAGAATACATTATCCAATAAACAAAAATTAAGTAGACCCTTTACAGTTCATTAAAATAAAACCTGAAATATGAAAAACTCTTTCATATAACAATTACAGCATGGAAACAGGCTATCTTGGCCCTGCTAGACCGTGTCGAACTCCTACTCTCACCTAGTCCCACCATCACTTTCAGAGTCAAAAACCATATCACAATTACAGCACGGAAACAGGCCATCTCGGCCCTGCTAGTCCCGTGCCAAACTCTTACTCTCACCTAGTCCCACCATCACTTTCAGAGTCAAAAACCATATAACAATTACAGCACGAAAACAGGCCATCTCGGCCCTGCTAGTCCGTGTCGAACTCCTACTCTCACCTAGTCCCACCATCACTTTCAGAGTCAAAAACCATATCACAATTACAGCACGGAAACAGGCCATCTCGGCCCTGCTAGACCATGCTAAACTCTTACTCTCCGGAAACAGGCCATCTCGGCCCTGCTAGACCATATCGAACTCCTACTCTCACCTAGTCCCACCATCACTTTCAGAGTCAAAAATCATACAACAATTACAGCACGGAAACAGGCCATCTCGGTCCTGCTAGTCCATGCTGAACTCTTACTCTCACCTAGTCCCACCATCACTTTCAGAGTCAAAAACAGTGGGTCAAGCAGCATCTGGGGTTGGGGAGAGATACCTAAAACAGGGGTAACATTCTCAAAGCAAAGGGGTCAGCCATTCAGAACACATGAGAAGAACTTTCTTCACCTGATGAATTTTTAGAAGTAAATTTCTGAATTCTCTTCCTTAAAGACAATGGAAGCTTAGTTGCTGAATGTAATCAAAACAGAAATGGATATACTTTTGGATATAAAATGAATCTAGAAGATGGGGTTAAGTCAAGAAAATTATGTTGCTGTTGGAAATGCTCAGCCATGGTCTCAATGAACCAGAGCACAGCGTTAAGTGTCCAAATAGCTGACTTCCATTTCTGTCTAAGTTCTTACTTGCAACAGTAGCACATCCCTTCCATTACCAATTTTTGTCATTTAGAGTCACGACAAGGGATACCAGCTGAGACCCAATTAATCTGGATTCTACTGCACTCCCATCAAGTATACAGTGAACTGACTTTCAGAGTAGTTAGATACATGATGTGGTTTAACTACAAGCATTCAAATGCCTCAAAAATACTTTATATATAGATACTTGAAGTTGCTCTGTACAAGTTGCACAGAAATCTTTAATTCCACTGAAACAAGAGTATGTCACAATCAAATCCATTTCAATACAGTAATTACAAGTACTCATCAAGAATCTATTTTTGTGCTTTTTGACCCTCCTACTTCTAATACTTCAGCTTTGAAAAGAAAACTCCTGTAATGTTAGGAGAATTGGCTAAGAATTACCAGAAATTGCCAGGGTCCGGGATGCCTCTAACCGGGTGCACAACATCCTGGTACGAGAGGGAAAGCAACCAGAAGTCGTGATACATGTTGGTACCAACGACATAGGCAGGAAGAAGGATGAGGTCCTGAAGTGTGAGTTTCGGGAATTAGGCAGAAGGCTGAAGAACAGGACCTCAAGGGCGACGTTCTCAGGATTGCTGCCAGTGCTACGTGACAGTGATGGTAAGAATTGGAGGAGATGGCAGTTGAATGCGTGGCTGAGGAGTTGGTGCAGGGAGCAGGGTTTTAGATTTTTAGATCATTGGGATCTCTTCTGGAGAAGGTGGGACCTGTACAGATTGGATGGGTTGCACCTGAACTCGAGGGGGAGCAATATCCTTGCAGGTAGGTTTGCTAGCATGGTTCAGAAGGGTTTAAACTAATTTGCGAGGGGGATGGGACCCAGAGCGATAGAGCAGTGAAAGAAGTGCATGGAGTAAAGCCAGATCTAACATACAGAGAGGCTTTGAGGAAAGAGAAGCAGAATAAATGGTGTAAAGACAGTAAGGTAGAAGGGCTGAAATGTGTGTACCTCAATGCAAGAAGCATCAGGAACAAAGGTGATGAACTGAGAGCTTGGATACATACATGGAATTATGATGTAGTGGCCATTACAGAGACTTGGCTGGCACCAGGGCAGGAATGGATTCTCAATATTCCTGGATTTCAGTGCTTTAAAAGGGATAGAGAGGGCAGAAAAAGGGGAGGAAAGGTGGCATTACTGGTCAGGGATACTATTACAGCTACACAAAGGGTGGGTAATGTAGCAGGATCCTCTTTTGAGTCAATATGGGTGGAAGTCAGGAACAGGAAGGGAGCAGTTACTCTACTGGGGGTATTCTATAGGCCCTCTGGTAGCAGCAGAGATACAGAGGAGCAGATTGGGAGGCAGATTTTGGAAAGGTGCAAAAATAACAGGGTTGTTATCATGGGTGACTTTAACTTCCCTAATATTGATTGGCACCTGATTAGTTCCAAGGGTTTAGATGGGGCAGAATTTGTTAAGTGTGTCCAGGATGGATTCCTGTCACAGTATGTGGACAGGCCGACCAGCGGGTATGCCATACTAGATCTAGTACTAGGTAATGAACCGGGTCAGGTCACAGATCCCTCAGTGGGTGAGCATCTGGGGGACAGTGACCACCGCTCCCTGGCCTTTATAATTACCATGGAAAAGGATAGAATCAAAGAGGACAGGAAAATTTTTAATTGGGGAAAGGCAAATTATGAGGCTATAAGGCTAGAACTTGCGGGTGTGAATTGGGAAGATATTTTTGCAGGGAAGTGTACTATGGACATGTGGTCGATGTTTAGAGATCTCTTGCGGGATGTAAGGGATAAATTTGTCCCGGTGAGGAAGATAAAGAATGGTAGGGTGAAGGAACCATGGGTGACAAGTGAGGTGGAAAATCTAGTCAGGAGGAAGAAGGCAGCATACATGAGGTTTAGGAAGCAAGGATCAGCTGGGTCTATTGAGGAATATAGGGAAGCAAGAAAGGAACTTAAGAAGGGGCTGAGAAGAGCAAGAAGGGGGCATGAGAAGGCCTTGGCGAGTAGGGTAAAGGAAAACCCCCAAGGCATTCTTCAATTATGTGAAGAAAAAAAGGATGACAGGAGTGAAGGTAGGATCGATTAGAGACAAAGGTGGGAAGATGTGCCTGGAAGCTGTGGAAGTGAGCGAGGTCCTCAATGAATACTTCTCTTCGGTATTCACCAATGAGAGGGAACTTGATGATGGTGAGGACAATATGAGTGAGGTTGATGTTCTGGAGCACGCTGATATTAAGGGAGAGGAGGTGTTGGAGTTGTTAAAATACATTAGGACGAATAAGTCCCCGGGGCCTGACGGAATATTCCCCAGGCTGCTCCACGAGGCGAGAGAAGAGATTGCTGAGCCTCTGGCTAGGATCTTTATGTCCTCGTTGTCCACGGGAATGGTACCGGAGGATTGGAGGGAGGCGAATGTTGTTCCCTTGTTCAAAAAAGGTAGTAGGGATAGTCCGGGTAATTATAGACCAGTGAGCCTTACGTCTGTGGTGGGAAAGCTGTCGGAAAAGATTCTTAGAGATAGGATCTACAGGCATTCAGAGAATCATGGTCTGATCAGGGACAGTCAGCATGGCTTTGTGAAGGGCAGATCGTGTCTAACAAGCCTGATAGAGTTCTTTGAGGATGTGACCAGGCAGATAGATGAGGGTAGTGCAGTGGATGTGATCTATATGGATTTTAGGAAGGCATTTGACAAGGTTCCACACAGTAGGCTTATTCAGAAAGTTAGAAGGCATGGGATCCAGGGAACTTTGGCCAGGTGGATTCAGAATTGGCTTGCCTGCAGAAGGCAGAGGGTGGTGGTGGAGGGAGTACATTCAGACTGGAGGATTGTGACTAGTGGTGTCCCACAAGGATCTGTTCTGGGACCTCTACTTTTCGTGATTTTTATTAACAACCTGGATGTTGGGGTAGAAGGGTGGGCTGGCAAGTTTGCAGATGACACAAAGGTTGGTGGTGTTGTAGATAGTGTAGAGGATTGTCAAAGATTGCAGAGAGACATTGATAGGATACAGAAGTGGGCTGAGAAGTGGCAGATGGAATTCAACCTGGAGAAGTGTGAGGTGGTACACTTTGGAAGGACAAACTCCAAGGCAGAGTACAAAGTAAATGGCAGGATACTTGGTAGTGTGGAGGAGCAGAGGGATCTCGGGGTACATGTCCACAGATCCCTGAAAGTTGCCTCACAGGTGGATAGGGTAGTTAAGAAAGCTTATGGGGTGTTAGCTTTTATAAGTCGAGGGATAGAGTTTAAGAGTCGCGATGTAATGATGCAGCTCTATAAAACTCTGGTTAGGCCACACTTGGAGTATTGTGTCGAGTTCTGGTCACCTCACTATGGGAAGGATGTGGAAGCATTGGAAAGGGTACAGAGGAGATTTACCAGGATGCTGCCTGGTTTAGAAAGTATGCATTATGATCAGAGATTAAGGGAGCTAGGGCTTAACTCTTTGGAGAGAAGGAGGATGAGAGGAGACATGATAGAGGTGTACAAGATAATAAGAGGAATAGATAGAGTGGATAGCCAGCACCTCTTCCCCAGGGCACCACTGCTCAATACAAGAGGACATGGCTTTAAGGTAAGGGGTGGGAAGTTCAAGGGGGATATTAGAGGAAGGTTTTTTACTCAGAGAGTGGTTGGTGCGTGGAATGCACTGCCTGAGTCAGTGGTGGAGGCAGATACACTAGTGAAGTTTAAGAGACTACTAGACAGGTATATGGAGGAATCTAAGGTGGGGGCTTATATGGGAGGCAGGGTTTGAGGGTCGGCACAACATTGTGGGCCGAAGGGCCTGTACTGTGCTGTACTATTCTATGTTCTATGTTCTGAAACTGTTGATAAACCTGAGGCTGCCTCTGCTTCTCCATATTCCCCTCACACGTCCTGCCAAGCCGGCTAACTGGCACAGTCTGCAATGCATATTGCATAAAATAAAAAAATAAGTGTGGGCACAGTATTATCGGGAGGAGGAGAAGATGGTGACGCGACACAGCGCGCGCGGCATCTCTGGTGATGAATATCTGTATCTGTCAAGTAGGAGGCCGTGCACAATTCTGATTTGATGGAGGCATACCTGAGAGCATGGAGGAACATCTGGTGAAAATTCTGAAATGCCTGCTTCGCTGCCGCTGCTACTGTGTGATCCGAAATCTCCGGAGGGGAAGGCCCCAAATCCTCAGCTCTGCTTGGCGGCTGGGGCCGGGGTCAAAGCGCTCGGCAGAGATGGTGCTCGGCACTCGGTGTCGGAGGGCTGGTCAGAGGCTCGAAGTTTTCGGACAGACTCAGAGTTGGACTATGGTCGGGTGCTTCCAGGATGCTGCATCGGCAAGATTGCGGCGCTGGAAGCTCATGGCAGGGAGAGTTTCTTCCTTCTACCATCTGTGTAGAAGACGGGACTTCAAGACTTTTTTTTAACTGTGCCCATGGTCTGCTCTTATCAAATTACGGTATTGCTTTGCACTGTTGTAACTATATGTTATAATTATGTGGTTTTTGTCAGTTTTAGTCTTGGTCTGTCTTGTGTTTCTGTGATATCATTCTGGAGGAACATTGTATCATTTTTTTAATGCATGCATTTCTAAATGACAATAAACGAGGACTGAGTGTCCGCATAATCTAATCTAATCTAAAACAAAAGAGCCATTAATGTAGCCAAAATCTCTCCCACATAGTAGAACTAAGTCACAAACAGAAATTACACACTCTGCTACTGGTGTGCAGATATTTCAACAAGGCATTTTAGGTTCTTATTTGCGAACCATCCCTTACAGAGACTCCAACCGAACCAACATCAAGCCTGGATGTGCTATCACCTCCAATCTATGCCCAAAATTCCCGCAGCGAGTCCCAGTAATCAGCGTGGTGACCATAAATCGGAATTCTATAGGTCCAACTTCCACGAGTGCTTACTGAGGGGTAATGCTTTCTGATTAGATAATTAATATCTGTACAATACATATTACACAGAAGGTGCTTGAATAGCATTTCAATAACGAAGCAACCAAGTGGGATGGAAAATGGTGTTTAGAATACTTACCTGCAGAAAGTAACATTTCCCAATCCTGGATAAACCTCAGTCACTTTCAGATGCCAGAGAAAAGTAAATTTTGATGAAGGGAGGGGTTGATAGGAAGCTGCAGGCCATGACAACAATTATTGTCAGTATCGCAGCTAAACGGTTCATCGAGGGAGAGAGGAAGAGGAGAGCCATCCGCAGTACCACCGATGCGGCAGAGAGGGCCTCAAGATGGCTGTGGCTCAAAAGAGGGAAGCCATGGAGTCATAGCCAGAGTGGGAACCAGAGTGCCAGAGCTGACAGTGTGGCTGGGGTGAAAATAAATGATGTCAAAAGTTCAAGCAAATCCACTAATAGAAAGGTTGTGAGTGGTGGTAAAAATCCTCTGAGGTGTATATATTTCAATGCTAGGAGTATTACGGGGAAGGCAGACGAGTTGAAGGTGTGGATTGACACGTGGAATTATGATGTTATAGCAATTAGTGAAACTTGGCTACAGGAGGGGCAGGACTGGCAGCTTAATATTCCAGGGTTCCGATGTTTCAGATGTGATCGAGGCAGAGGAATGAAAGGTGGGGGAGTAGCATTGCTTGTTAGGGAAAATATTACAGCAGTGCTCAGGCAGGACAGATTAGAGGGCTTGTCTACTGAGTCCTGAGAAACAGGAAAGGTATGGTCACATTAGTGGGATTGTATTACAGACCACCCAATAGTCAAAGAGAATTGGAAGAGCAAATCTGCAGAGAGATAGCAGGCAACTGCAGGAAACATAAAGTTGTGGTGGTAGGGGATTTTAATTTTCCATATATTGATTGGGACTCCCATACTGTTAGGGGTCTAGATGGTTTAGAGTTTGTAAAATGTGCTCAGGAAAGTTTTCTAAATCAATATACAGAGGGACCAACTAGAGGGGATGCAATATTGGATCTCCTGTTAGGAAACGAGTTAGGACAAGTGACCGAAGTCTGTGCAGAGGGGCACTTTGGTTCCAGTGATCATAACACCATTAGTTTCAACTTGATCATGGACAAGGATAGATCTGGTCCTAGGGTTGAGGTTCTGAACTGGAAGAAGGCCAAATTTGAAGAAATGAGAAAAGATCTAAAAAGTGTGGATTGGGACAGATTGTTCTCTGGAAAGATGTGATCGGTAGGTGGGAAGCCTTCAAAGGAGAAATTTTGAGAGTGCAGAGTTTGTATGTACCTGTCAGGATTAAAGGCAAAGTGAATAGGAATAAGGAACCTTGGTTCTCAAGGGATATTGCAACTCTGATAAAGAAGAGGGAGTTGTACGACATGTATAGGAAACAGGGAGTAAATAAGGTGCTTGAGGAGTACAAGAAGTGCAAGAAAATACTTAAGAAAGAAATCAGGAGGGCTAAAAGAAGACATGAGGTCGCCTTGGCAGTCAAAGTGAAGGATAATCTAAAGAGCTTTTACAGGTATATTAAGAGCAAAAGGATTGTAAGGGATAAAATTGGTCCTCTTGAAGATCAGAGTGGTCAGTTATGTGCGGAACCAAAGGAAATGGCGGAGATCTTAAATAGGTTTTTTGCGTCTGTATTTACTAAGGAAACTGGCATGAAGTCTATGGAATTAAGGGAAACAAGTAGTGAGATCATGGAAACTGTACATATTGAAAAGGAGGAGGTGCTTGCTGTCTTGAGGAAAAATAAAGTGGATAAATCCCCGGGACCTGACAGGGTGTTCCCTCAGACCTTGAAGGAGACTAGTATTGAAATTGCAGGGGCCCTGGCAGGAATATTTAAAATGTCGCTGTCTACAGGTGAGGTGCCTGAGGATTGGAGAGTGGCTCATGTTGTTCCGTTGTCTAAAAAAGGATCGAAAAGTAATCCAGGAAATTATAGGCCGGTAAGTTTAACGTCGGTAGTAGGTAAGTTATTGGAGGGAGTACTAAGAGACGGAATCTACAAGCATTTGGATAGACAGGGACTTACTAGGAAGAGTCAACATGGCTTTTTGCATGGTAGGTCATGTTTGACCAATCTATTGGGAGTTTTTCAAGGAGGTTACCAGGAAAGTGGATGAAGGGAAGGCAGTGGATATCGTCTACATAGACTTCAGTAAGGCCTTTGACAAGGTCCGCATGGGAGGTTAGTTAAGAAAATTCAGTCGCTAGGTATACATGGAGAGGTGGTAAATTGGATTAGACATTGGCTCAATGGAAGAAGCCAAAGAGTGGTAGTAGAGAATTGCTTCTCCGAGTGGAGGCCTGTGACTAGTGGTGTGCCACAGGGATCATTGCTGGGTCCATTGTTATTTGTCATCTATATCAATGATCTGGATGATAATGTGGTAAATTGGATCAGCAAATTTGCTGATGATACAAAGATTGGAGGTGTAGTAGACAGTGAGGAAGGTTTTCAGAGCCTGCAGAGGGACTTGGACCAGCTGGAAAAATGGGCTGAAAAATGGCAGATGGAGTTTAATACAGACAAGTGTGAGGTATTGCACGTTGGAAGGACAAACTAAGGTAGAACATACAGGGTTAATGGTAAGGCACTGAGGAGTGCAGTAGAACAGAGGGACCTGGGAATACAGATACAAATTTCCCTAAAAGTGATGTCACGGGTAGATATGGTCGTAAAGAGAGCTTTTGGTACATTGGCCTTTATTAATCAAAGTATTGAGTATAAGAGCTGGAATGTTATGATGAGGTTGTATAAGGCATTGGTGAGGCCGAATCTGGAGTATTGTGTTCAGTTTTGGTCACCAAATTACAGGAAGGATATAAATAAGGTTGAAAGAGTGCAGAGAAGGTTTACAAGGATGTTGCCGGGACTTGAGAAACTCAGTTACAGAGAAAGGTTGAATAGGTTAGGACTTCATTCCCTGGAGCATAGAAGAATGAGGGGAGATTTGATAGAGGTATATAAAATTATGATGGGTATAGACAGAGTGAATGCAAGCAGGCTTTTTCCACTGAGGCAAGGGGAGAAAAAAACCAGAGGACATGCGTTAAGGGTGAGGGGGGAAAAGTTTAAAGGGAACATTAGAGGGGGCTTCTTCACACAGAGAGTGGTGGGAGTATGGAATGAGCTGCCAGGACGAGGTGGTAAATGTGGGTTCTTTTTTAACATTTAAGAATAAATTGGACAGATACATGGATGGGAGGTGTATGGAGAGATATGGTCCGTGTGCAGGTCAGTGGGACTAGGCAGAAAATGGTTCAGCACAGCCAGGAAGGGCCAAAAGGCCTGTTTCTGTGCTGTAGTTTTTCTATGGTTTTTTTCTATAAGTAGCTAGCCATCTGGACACAAGCTTGGATCTGATCAGCCCCGGCTGGGTCACCTGGAGGAGGTTGTATGATGTTGAAAGACCCGAAACACCCGATGATTCCAGGAACATCACTGAAGATGTGCTAGAAGCATCAATAGATGTATGTACACAGCAGGTTAAACTATTCAGAAAGACATGCTGGGGATGAGATTTACTATCCTCTCCTGTTTATGATCAGAAATGCCTGTGAGGTACCGTGTACAAGAGGAGTTCCACTGTAATCATTTGAAAATAAACTCTTTGACTGGGCCATCTGAAATAAAATTGGTTTACAGTTGCAGAAATGAGTCAAAATCTGTGGTAAATTGGGATTATACATTCAGAATTAATATGAACCAAAAACTCAGAGTGAGTTGGTCTCAGATCTGAAGTTGTTCTCCAACCGGTAGAAATTGACAGGTGAACTCTAATGGCAACAGTAATATGACATTCAACATCAAAGTCTTATATTCTCCATGATTTATTTAACTTGACTTTTCCAAAAGCACAAGAATCAACCTACATAGAAAATACCCATGTCAGTAGTTTCTAAACAATATTTTCCTGAAGTGACCAATAGTATTTTTCTTTTAACACCAATGCTGACTGAAGAAGCTTGCTGTGCCGTTACACGATAAAATACAGAAAGACACGTGCTCAAGGCTGAAAAAGCTTTCAGGAAAAAGAAAGCAGGGCTTGTTCAAGGACCCACATGGCAGACTGGTCAAAGAGGTGCGTCAGATTAACCCTGCTACAAAGACACAGATGCATGTCGTACTAGACATGCTGTGTAGTGACTGAGAGAAGTGTGAGCAACACACACAAAATGCTAGAGGAACTCAGCAGGCCAAGCAGCATCTATCGAAGAGTATAATTGACCTTTTGGGCCGAGACCCTTCATCAAGACTGGAGAAAAAAAGATGAAGAATTAGAGTAAGTAGGTCGGGGGAGCAGAGGAAGAAACACAAAATGATAGGTGAAATTGGAAGGGGATGAAGTAAAGAACTGGGAAGTTGATTAGTGAAAAAGACAGCTGGAGAAGGGGGAATCTGATCGGACAGGACAGAAGGCACAAGAAAGAAAAAGGGAGGAGCACCAGAGAGAGGTGTTGGGCAGGTAAGGAGATAAGGTAAGAGGGGGAAATGGGAATAGGGAATGGTGAACGGGGGGCATTAAGGGAAATTCAAGAAATCTATGTTCATGTCATCAGGTTGGAGGTTACCCAGACAGAATACAAGATGTTGTCCCCCCCACTGATCTTCCTCCTGGCACTTATCCTTGCAAGTGGAATAAGTTCAACACCTCCTCCCTCACTACCATTCACAGCCCCAAACAGTCCTTCCAGGGGTGCTCCTGCTGTGACCTCCTGTATATATGTGAGGTCCAACGTAGATTGGGAGACCACTTTGCTGCACCTATGCTCCATCCCCCAGAAAAAATGGGATCTCCTGGTGGCCACCCACTTCCCATTCCAACATGTCAGTCCATGGCCTCCTCTACTGTCATGATGAGGCCACACTCAGGTTAGAGGACCCTCTCTCATCTTATCTCCTTACCTGCTCCTCCCTTTTTCTTTCTTCCATGGCCTTCTGTCCTCTCCTCTCAGATTCCCCCTTCTCCAGTCCTGTACCTCTTTCACCAAACAACTTCCTAGCTCTTTACTTCACCCCTCCCCCTCAGGTTTTACCTATCACCTTGCGTTTCTTCCTCCCCTCCCCCCACCTTCTAACTGACTCATCTTTTTTTCCCAAAGGGTCTCGGCCCGAAATGTCGACTATAATCTTCCATGGATACTACATGGCCTGCTGAGTTCCTCCAACATTTTGTGTATGTTGCTTGGATTTCCAGCATCTGCAGATTTTCTTTTGCTTGTCAGAGCAGTGTAAGCAAGCTGGAAATTATAAACACAGGATCCAAATTCAAGCAGCGAATTGGCTCAGTGGCAGAAATCTAATGCTAAGGGCATTTTTGTGAGTGAAAGCTGTTACTGCCAGGGTTTCAGTCACAATACTGAGAGCTCAGTCCCCACATTTTGCAATACATAATGATTTTGAGAAATACAGCAGGTGATCATAATAAAGAGTCTGCACATAAGACCAAAACTGACAGTATGAATGACAGTGAAGAGATTTAGACTACAGGAATTAACAACTTCCAAGTTACATGGACAGCAAAATAGAAGTGCTAAGTAATGCATGTAGGGAGGCAAAATAAGGCAAAGGGAATATACCAAAAAAAAACAGGAAGTTGAAAGGCAGGGAGTGTTGGTTCACAAAGATAATGAGCGATATATGACCACAAGACATCGAAGCAGAATTAGGCCATTTGGCCCATTGGCTCTGTCCGTCATTTCATCATGGCTGATCCATTTTCCTCTCAGACCCAATCTCCTACCTTCACCCTGTAACCCTTCACACCTAGACAAATCAACAACTTATCAAGTTCTGCCTAAATATACTCAATGATTTAGCCTCCACAGCTGCCTGTGGAAACAAATTCCACAGATTCACCACCTTCTGGCTAAAAGAAATTCCTCATCCCTGTTCTAAAAGGCTGCGCCCTCTGAGCCTAGACTCCCCCACCATAGGAAACATCCTCTACACATCCACTATATCAAGGTCTTTCAACATCTGAAAAGTTTCATTGCGACCCCCTCCCCCCCATTCTTCTGAATTCCAGTGAGTATAGGTCCAGGTCATCAATTGATTCTCATATGGTAACCTTTTCATTCTCAGAATCATTCCTGTGAACCTCCCCTGAACCCTCTCCAAGGTCAGTACATTCTTTCTTAGATAAGGGGCTCAAAACTGCTCACTATACTTCAAGGACAGGCCCTACCAGTGCCTTATAAAGCCTCAACGTTACATCCCTGCTTTAATATTCTAATTCTCTCAAAATGAATGCTAACATTGCATTGGCCTTCCTCATCACCGATTCAGGCTAGAATTAAGCTGAATTGCATTTTTTTTAAATCAGCACTCAGCAAATATGTCAAATGGCCTCCTTCTCCATCAAAAAACTTATCTATACCCGTCATAATTTTGTATGCTTCTCTATGATCTCCCAATGTTCTCCTGCACTCCAGGGAATAAAGTTCTAACCTATTCAACCTTTCCCTATAACTCAGGTCCTCGAGTAACAGCAACATCCAAATTTTCCCTGAACAATGCCTTATAGAACTTCAATATAACCTCTCAACTCCTGTACTCAGTGCCTTAATTTAAGAATGCTAACATACCAAGAGCTCTCTTTATGGCCCTATCCACCTATGATGCCACTTTCAAGGAATTATGGATCTGTACTCAAGGTCCCTTGGTTCTATCACACACCCCAGTGCCCTTACCATAAGTGAGTTTTAGTCTAACATCCTCCCAAACTGTAACACCGTACACATATCTGCATTAGACTCTGTCTGCCTTTTCCAGCACATTTCCCCAGCTAGTCCAGAACACTTTGCAAGCTTTGATAGCCTTCCTCACCGTCCACCTTGCCCTCCAATCTTGGTGTCATGTCCTAGCACAATGTAGCTTTTACACTTAGCATCCACAAAACGGAAGTCTTTTACCAACCAGCCTCTGTTGTACACTACCCTCCACAAGTAGACAGTGAAAAATGTGGCAAATGGTGGAGCCACTTCTCAATGAAAACAGAAATTCATTGATGAAATTCACCATTTGTTCCAGTCTGTGGACATTGCAAGATTTTTTTTATTTGTTTAGAGATACAGCACCATAACAGCCCCTTAGTAGATTTATTTGGCGAATTAACCTACTAACTTGTATGCATTTGGAATACAGGAGAAAACTGGGACACCTGGAGGAAACACACATGGTCACGGGAAGAACCAACTAAAACTTCTTGACAGACAGTGATGGAATTGAACCCAGGTCACTGGCACTGTAATAGTGTTACTCTAACCATGATGCCCAAAGATGAAAACATCAAACCCAGCAAAAAAAATTATGGTTGACCAGGTAATAGTTATCCCTCCTAAAAGCATCTAACATACAGACTACCTTCAACAGATAGCTCATAACACTCATGGGAACAGTTACACTACATGTTAACACTGGGAGCTGACAAAAGAGATGCAAGATACACGCACAAACAAACATACACCAAACAAAACTACTTACATTCAGTTACATTTTACAATGCAGTTACTAACAAGAGAGTAAAGATAGTTTACAGATTATAATTGCTCAGCTTCAGCAATGTAGTATTGCATGTACGTACACATCAAACTGATTGTTCTTGAGAAAGCTACACATTGCTAGAGCAGATGGCAGTAGCAGACGGTGGAATCACTTTGCAGGTTCCTGCTGTCCACCATGCTGTCAATATGAGCCACGTCCACTGCGGGAAAGAATGGACTCACCTCAAGGTGCCCTAGCACTATGTCCATTATGTGGCACTTCTCATGCACCACAACTGGTGAATCATGTACTAACTAGGACTAAAAGGACCAAAGTGAAATCGATGCACATGTTTGGGATGATTTAGACAAGTGCAGGAGGATGCAAAACCACACTCCTTCGTCTTCTCACCACATTCCCCAGCCAAAACCACAACCTTCTGGCACAAACTGAGTTTGTGTTAAACTTCAAGGTGCAGAGAAAATAGCTGATAAGTTTCAGATTTGAGATGTTAGGAAGTATGGACAGGTGAACTGGGAGATCTGGTTTATAAAGCTTGGTTTATGCCTTAACCAAATTTGAGCAAGATCAGATGTCTGCACATTTGTGACTTCTAGCAATTTGAGAAACCTTCTGTCATATCATCTAACATAGCCTGAGCAGTTGTATTAGTAATGGTTGGCAGTGCCCAAGAAGAGTAATATTTGAGCAGCCTTAACGACTATTGTCCAGTAGCACTCAATCTACAGTGATGAAATCCTTTCAGAGGTTGGTCACGGCTAGAATCAACTCCAACCTCAGCAAGGACCAGTGCAATCTCCTCCCGGGAGTGGGGAGAAGATGGCCGCACAACAGCAGCGCGCGTGGCCACTTCAGTGATGATATCTGTTACCTGTCAAGTAGGGGACCGTGCACAATTCTGATTTGATGTAGACAGATGTGAGAGCACGGAGGAACATCTGGAAAACTTCTGAAATGCCCGCTTCGCTGCCACTGCTACTGTGTGGTAACCGGAATCTCTGAAGCTGAAGGCCCCAAAATCCTCGGCTTTGCATGTTTCAGCGGCCGGGGAGAGGTCCAAGGCGCTCGGCAGAGGATGGCGCTCCAGAGGCTGTATTGGAGAGGCTGGTCTGAAGATCGAAGTTTTCGGACGGATGGACTCAGCGTCGGCTGTGGTCGGCTGCTTCCAAGGCATCGGCAAGTTGACGGAGGTTTATGGCAGGGAGTTTCTCCCTTTTGCCGCTTGCTATCGGGGACTCGGGAGTCAATCGACTCGGGACTTTGAGACTTTTTTTTTTTACTGTGCCCATGGTCTGTTCTTCATCAAATTATGGTATTGCTTTGCACTGCTGTAACTATATGTTATAATTATGTGGTTCTGAAAGTGTTAGTCTTTGTTCTGTCCTGTTTTCTGTGATATCATTCCAGAGAAACATTGTATCATTTCTTAAAGTTGCTGGTGAACGCAGCAGGCCAGGCAGCATCTCTAGGAAGAGGTACAGTCGACATTTCAGGCCGAGACCCTTCGTCAGGACGTCCAATGACTTTTGAATCATCATTACTAATGCCATCACAATCTCTAACGCTACCTCTTTCAGAACCCTGGGGTGCAGTTCATCTGGTCCAAGTGACTTATGCACCCTTAGGTCTTTCAGCTTTTTGAGCACCTTCTCCCTTTTAATAGTAACTGCATTCACTTTTCTTCCCTCACACCCTTCAACATCTGGTACACTGCTAGTGTCTTCCACAGTGAAGACTGATGCAAAATACTCATTTAGTTCACCTGCTATCTCCTTGGCCTCCATTATTATTTCTCTGGCCTCATTTTCTAGTGGTCCTACATTCACTCTCATCTCTTTTATTTCTTTATTACATACTTGAAAAAGTTTTTACTATCCACTTTGATATTGCTTGCTAGCTTGCTTTCATATTTCATCTTTTCCTTGCTAATGATTCTTCTAGTTGCTCTCTGTAGGGTTTTAAAAGCTTCCCAATCCTTTATCTTAGCACTAAATTTTGCTTTGTTGTATGCCCTCTCTTTTGCTTTGACTTCCCTTGTCAGCCACAGTTGTACTACTTTGCCATTTGAGTATTCCTTTCTTTTTCCTGCACCTTCCTCGTATTTCCCAGAAACTCACGCTCCTTCGGCCCGCTGTCATCTCTGCCAGCATCTCCTTCCACTGTAATTTCTTTTACTCCTCTAAAATACTGCTACATCAGACTTCAGTTTCTCTCTATGAAATTTCAAGTTGAACTCAATCATATTGGGATAACTGACTCCTGAAGGGATCTATTACCTTAAGCTCCCTAGTTACCTCCGGTTCATTACATAGAACCCAATCGAGTACAGCTGATCCCCAGTAAGCTCAACGACAAATTGCTCTAAAAGGCCATCACATAGGCATGCAACAAACTCACTCTCTTGAGATCCATTTCCTACCTGATTTTCCCAATCATGTTAAAGTCTCCCGTGACTATCATAACATTGCCTTTTGACATGTATTTGCTATTTCCCGTTGTAATCTGTGGTCCACATCTCAGCTATTGTTGGAAGGACTGTATATAAATGCCATCAGGGTCCTTTGGACCCTTGCAGTTTCTTAATTCAACCCACAAGGATTCAACATTTTCTAATTATTTGTCACATTCTTCTACTGATTTGATGCCATTTTTTACCAGCAGAGCTACGCACCCCCTCTGCCTACCTTCCCATCCATCTGATACAACATGTAACCTTGGTCGTTCAGCTCTCCATTACAGCCATGCTTCAGCCACAATTCAGTGATGGGCACAACATCATACCTGACAATCTGTAATTGTTCAACAAGATCACCTACATTATTTCTTATACTCCATGCATTGAGGTATAACACTTTGAGTACTGTATTCGCTAGCATTTCTCATTCTCCATTACTATTGCACTGATACTCACCTTGCCAGCTGTAATTATGTCCCATCATCTGCCTGCCCTTCCTGACAGTCAGATTGCACACTATCTTGGCTTTTATACCATCTGTCCCATCACTCCGGTTCCACCCCCTGCCAAATTAGCTTAAACCCTCTGCAACAGCTCTAACAAACCTGCCCACAAGAATACTGGTTCCCCTCGGGTTCAGATGCAAGTCGTCACTTTTGAACAGGTCATACCTCGCCCAGAAAAGATCCCAACGATCCAAGGATCTGAAGCCCTGCCCCCTGCATGAGCTTCTCAGCCACACATTAATTTGCCAAATCATCCTATTTGTATCCTCACTGGCGTGTGGCACAGGTAGCAATTCAGAAATTACTAATCAGCAGGTCCTGTTTCACACCTTTCTAGCTACCTCTCTAAATTCTCCTTTCAGGACCTCTTTGCTTTTCCAATGTGATTGGTACAATATGTATCAAGAAATCTGCCTGCTCACCATCCCTCTCCAAAATGTTGTGGATGCGATCTGTGACGCCCTTGATCATGGCACCTGGGAGGCAAAATACTGTCCTGGTATCCTGTTCACATCGAGAATCTCCTGAATGTTTCCCTGGCTATTGAGTCACCTAGGACTACAGCTCCCCTCTTCTCCTCCTTTCCCTTCTGCACCACGGACCCATGCTCAGTGCCAGTAACCTGGTCTCCATGGTATTGCCTTGGGAGATCATCCCCCACAACAGTATCCAAAGGGGTACACCTATTATGAGGAAAATGGCCACTGGGGTGCTCTGCGCTAACTGCCTATTCACATTTCCATTTCTCCTGAGTCACCCAGCGACTCACCTCCTACAATGTAAGGGTGACTACTTCCCTATAACTCTGATTGGTTATCTCCTCACTCTCCCTTATAACATACAACATAGAACAGAGAAATCTACAGCACTCTGTAGATGTTGCACCTGCCAGAAATCTTGTTGCTGTGGCTTGCTCCTGTTGCTCATAGGCCCACTGCTCTGCTCCTCTATACCCATGACTGTGTGGCTAAGCATAACTCAAATGCCATCTATGAATTTGCTGATGATACAACCATTGTTGGCAGAATTTCAGATGGAGACAAGAATGCATACAGGAGCGAGATATACCAACTAATTGAGTGGTGCCGCGGCAATAACCTGGCACTCAACGTCAGTAAGACGAAAGAGCCGATCGTGGACTTCAGGAAGGGCAAGACAAGGGAACACAAACCAATCCTCAGAGGGATCAGAAGTGGAGAGAGTGAGCAACTTCAAGTTCCTGGGTGTCAAGATCTCTGAGGACCTAACCTAATCCAAATATATTGATGCAGCTATAATGAAGGCAAGACAATGGCTATATTTCAATAGGAGTTTGAGGATATTTGGTTTGTAATCTAAAATACTTGAAAACATCTACAGATGTACTATCTTTATAGGCGCCCGTTAGTCTCATGAGACCATGGATTTGCGCCTTGGAAGGTTTCCAGGGCACAGGCCTGGGCAAGGTTGTATGGAAGACCAAGTAGTTGCCCATGCTCCACACCACCGATGTTGTCCAAGGGAAGGGCATTAGGACCCATACAGCTTAGCACCGTTGTCATCGCAGAGCAATGAGTGGTTAAGTGCCTTGCTCAAGGACACACACGCTGCCTCAGCCAAGGCTCGGACTAGCGACCTTTAAATCACTAGACGAACACCTTCACCACTTGGCCATGCGCCAACACAATGTACCAGCAACACACACAAAAAGTGCTGGTGAACACAGCAAGCCAGGCAGAATCTATAGGAAGAGGTACAGTCGATATTTCAGGCCAAGACCCTCCGTCAGGACTAACTGAAAGAAGAGATAGTAAGAGATTTGAAAGTGGGAGGGGGAGGGGGAGATCCGAAATGATAGGAGAAGACAGGAGGGGGAGGGACGGAGCTAAGAGCAGATGTACCATGGAGAGCATTCTGACAGGCTTAGGGTTAGGGTTAGGGTTAGGGTTAGGGTTAGGGTTAGGGTTAGGGTCACTGTCACTGTATGGGGAGGAGGGGCTACTGCACAGGATTGAAAGAAGCTACAGAAAGTTATAAAATTAGTCAGCTCCATCTTAGATACTAGCCTCTATTGTATCCAAGTCATCTTTAAGAAGCAGCGTCTCAGAAAGGCAGCACCCATTATAAAGGACCCCCATCGCCCAAGTCTTCTCATTATTACCGTAAGGAAGTACAGAGCCTCAAGGCACAGACTAAGCAATTCAGCTACAGCTTCTTCCCCTCTGCCATCCAATTCCTAAATGCACTTTGAATGCACGAGAACTACCTCACATTTTTATTATTTCTGTTTTAGCACTATTTTCAATTTAAATATTTAATATACTTACTGTAATTGATTTACTTCTTTTCTATATCATGTATTACAATATACTGCTGCTGCTAAGCAAACAAATTTCACAACACATGCCTGTAATATTAAACGGGATTTGGATTCTGACCAACTTCTCTTATCAAGAGAGCAGCAGTCTCCACACATTGAGTAGACAGACAGTCTGGTTTAATGTCCAAGCTCAATTGTCACAGCCATACTTTGTCACCGCAGATCAAAACAGCATCAACATTAGCCAGGGCTGAATTCTAGAACAGCAGGAAGAAGCCAGGACCCAGAAATGGACAGGGTCCCTGATTCACACAAGCCGAAAGTGGGGGGGGTGGGGGGGAGATATCTGGTCAACATGGGATCACACAGAGGAAAGCAGCAAATAACATCAAAACAAATTGTGTGATTTCCCCTGAAGGCCTAGCAGTATACTTTCTGGCCATTGTCTAATAACCCCTGTTGGAACAAGCTTCCATTCAGAAAGAGTCAAGTTCAGTCTCTTGGAATCAAGCCAAAAGAAAACACCCTTTCTCTCATATATGAGAAATAACTGACCTGCTGAGGTACCAGCGGGCTGGGGAAATCCACCCTGCTACATATTCAAAGCGGGTTTAGAAACAAAAATCAGCAAGAGAAAAAATCCAGAAATTCATACAATCCGAGAATTTATAATATTGCTAAGTAGCCATCAACCCCAACACACACAGGGTTTGGTAGTGGTTAGGTTAGAGTAAATCAAAAGCTACTTTGATTCCAGCTGTATAATGGGATCTAATTTGCACAGCGGAAGTACTGTACTGACATTTTCAGTGCCTTGCACTTCCCACAAGGACATACAGGTGCTGTCCTGGATTTGCCTGGCAAGCTGATAGCCCACTCTATCGGGAATTTGGCAAGGACAACAGCAGCAGAGGAAAGCTGCAAGCAGCAGCCATAAATAATTGGAATACATCTGCTGAGTGGCATTTTGGGAGATCTGGCTCCTAGATATTTACAAGAATCAGTTACAACTATTGTTATTATGGTATTATGCCAAGTTTGGTAATATAAATACATTTAATAAGTGGATTTTAAAAAGACTTGATAATTCTCAAGTGCTATTTTGGTTTCCTCATTTATCTTCATTTCTATTCTCACCTTTTATTTAGTTTCAACTTTTCTCTGCACCTATTATCACACTGCCCATTGCTGGATAGGAAAGACAACAAAAAAAATTCCAATCAATCTTATTTTTACTCAGGATACACTTTTTAAAATACTTTATTTAGGAATCACAATTTAAGACAGGCAATGTACCTTCTGGTACGCCTACAGTTTCTACCCTGAGAATTCTTCAGAGTCAGCATAACATATTCAAGAATCTCATCTTATTACTCATGTTTCCACACACATTTTCAGAGTCTTATCTCTAAATCCTCAACAGTAATCCTAGCTAACGACTAATATTGTTAAATTCAACAGCTCTTACTGATCAGCTCATCAGCTTCAGAGAGAAACAAAATGTCAAGGCGATCAGGGACAGAATTGAGTAGAGAGCTTAAGGTAAAAGAACTCTTAGGGGCAAGTGATCAGAATATGATCGAATTCGCTCTGAAATTTGAGGAGGAGAAGCTAAAGGGACTCTATAGTTAGGGGGTCAGACAGGTGATTCTGTGGACGCAGGAAAGAAACTTGGATGGTAGTTTGCCTCCCAGGTGCCAGGGTCCGGGATGTTTCAGATCGCATCCAAAATATCCTGCAGCGGGAGGGAGCCAGAGGCTGTGGTACATATTGGTACCAATGACATAGGTAGGAAAAGGGAAGAGGTCCTGAAAAAGAGTACAGGGAGTTAGGAAGGAAGTTGAGAAGCAGGACCGCAAAGGTAGTAATCTCAGGATTACTGCCTGTGCCACACGACAGTGAGAATAGGAATAGAATGAGGTGGAGGATAAATGCATGGCTGAGGGATTGGAGCAGGGGGCAGGGATTCAGATTTCTGGATCATTGGGACCTCTTTTGTGCAGGTGTGACCTGTACAAAAAGGACAGGTTGCACTTGAATCCCAGGGGGACCAATATCCTGGTGGGGAGGTTTGCTAAGGCTACTGGGGAGAGCTTAAATTAGAATTGTTGGGGGGTGGGAACCGAACTGAAGAGACGGGGGAAGAGGAGATTGGCTCACAAATAGAGAAAGCTTATAGACAGTGCAAGAGGAAGGATAGGCAGGTGAGAGAGAAGGGATGCACTCAGATTGAAGATTTGAGATGCGTCTATTTTAACGCAAAGAGTGTTGTGACCAAAGCGGAAGAGCTTAGAGAGTGGATCAGTACTTGGAGATCTAATATGGTGGCCATTACAGAGACTTGAATGGCTGAGGGACAGGAATGGTTACTTCAAGTGCCGGGTTTTAGATGTTTCAGAAAGGACAGGGAGGGAGGCAAAAGAGGTGGGGGCATGGCACTGTTGAACAAAGATAGTGTCACAGCTGCAGAAAAGGTGGACTCCATGGAGGGATTGTCTATGGAGTCTCTGTGGGTGGAGGTTAGGAACAGGAAGAGGTCAATAACTTTACTGCATGTTTTTTATAGACCGCCCAATAATAACAGGGATATCGAGGAGCAGATAGCGAAACAGATCCTGGAAATGTGTAATAATAAGAGTCGTCGTGATGGGAGATTTTAATTTCCCAAATATCGATTGGCATCTCCCTAGAGCAAGGGGTTTAGAATGGGTGGAGTTTGTTAGGTGTATTCAGGAAGGTTTCTTGACACAAAAAGGCATTGATCATGTGGATAGTCAGAGGCTTTTTCCCAGGGCGGAAATGGTTGCCACAAAAGGATACAGGTTTAAAGTGCTGGGGAGTAGGTACAGAGATGTCGGGTAAGCTTTTTACTCAGGGAGTGGTGAGTGTGTGGAATGGGCTGCAGGTAACGGTGGTGGAGGTGGATACGATAGCGTCTTGTAAGAGACTTTTGAATAGGTACGTGGAGCTTAGGAAAACAGAGGGCTACGGGTAAGCCTTGTCATTTCTTAGGTAGAGACATGTTCGGCACAACTTTGTGGGCCGAAGGGCCTGTATTGTGGTGTAGGTTTTCTATGCTTTCTAAAGTCAGATGTATCAGTACTACAACAGAGTAAAGGGAATTACAGAGGCATGAGAGGAGCTGGCCAGAATTGATTTGGAAAGAACACTGACAGGGATGATGGCAGAGCAGCAATTGCTGGAAATTCCAGAAACAACTTGGAAGGCACAGGATACATACATGCCAAAGAGGAGAATTAAGGGTTGTCGGGTAAAGGCAGGTAGGTGGAGATGAGTCCACGGCCAGATCAGCCATGATCTTATTCAATGGCAGAGCAGGCTCAACGGTCCAGATGGCCTGCTCCTGCTCCTATTTCTTATGTTCTTATGTTAAGAAGAGGAAGAAGTATTTTAAAGGCAAGATGACACAACCGTGGCTAACAAGAGAAGTCAAAGTCAATATAAAAGCTACAGAGAGGGATATAATAAGCAAACATTAGTGGAAAGTTGGGGATTGGGAAGCTTTTAAAAACCAGCAGAAGGCAACTTAAAAAGTCATTATGGTAAAGATAGAATATGAAAGTAAGCTAATAATATTATCGAGGATACCAAAAGTTTCTTCAGATACATAAAAGTGTAAAGGAGAGGCAAAAGTGGATACAGGTGTCCCCCGCTTTTCGAACGTTCACTTTACGAAACCTCACTGTTACAAAAGAGCTACATTAGTTCCCTGTTCTCGCTAACAGAAGAGGTTTTCACTGTTACGAAGAAAGGCAGAGCACAAAAAAAATCAGCGCGCGCCCCGAGCAACCGCTCTGCCCCGGATTCAGAACGGCATTCTCGCCGGCATTGCTTAAACACGTGCCTGTGAGCAGCCGTTTGCAAGATGAGTTCTAAGGTATCGGAAAAGTCTAAAAGAGCTCGTAAGGGTGTTACATTTAGCGTTAAACTAGACATAATTAAGCGTTTCGATCGTGGTGAACGAAGTAAGGACAAAGTGAGTTTGGCTTGTGGAAGTTGACGAAGATGATATTGAAGAGGTTTTGGCATTCCATGACCAAGAACTGATAAATGAAGAACTGATGCAGTTGGAAGAGGAAGGGATAACAATCGAAACCGAATGCAGTAGCGAATGGACCAAAAGTGACGTCGAGGCAGGCAGACATAGAAGAAGATGACCTGCCTGCCCTAATGGAAATAGACGACGATGAGATGACACCACAGTGTCCCACCACCCCAACCCCCAGGCCGCGGACAGATACCGATTCGCAGAGAATGCAGCGGTAGCCGGGAGGCACACAGCACATCTTTAAGAAAACAGCCGAAATAAAATAAACATGCTAATTAATTAGGTGCCGCCCGGCACGTAAATGTCCACCCAGATCAGAGGGGACCAGGCAGCACTTAATTAAATAGCTTGTTTATTTTGGCTCTTTTCTTAAAGATGTGCTGGGTGCGTCCCGGCTACCGCTGTACCCCTGCATGCTTCACGGATTGGTATCGGGTCGCTGCCGGGAGACTGGGGGCCACGACACCACCCCAACCTCTAACGATTCAGCCTAACACATCATCATCAGTGTGCTCGGCGCTGTCTTCCCGATTCCCATAAGTGATACTACACTGTACATACATTATTTCTACTTTATATAGGCTGTGTATTTTTACATGTTATTTGGTATGATCTGGCAGCTTCATAGCTTAAAGGTTACTGGAGAGCGCTTGCACCGTGTTTTTGCCAACAGCGCTTGCGTGAGATTTTCTGCCGACGGCGCTTGCGTGAGATTTTCGCTACGGAAAACAGTGCAGTATTTCTACTTGATATAGGCTGTGTATTTATCATATCATTCCTGCTTTTACTATATGTTACTGTTATTTTAGGTTTTATGTGTTATTTGGCATGATTTGGTGGATTATTTTTGGGTCTGCAAACGCTCACAAAATTTTCCCATATAAATAAATGGTAATTGCTTCTTCGCTTTATGACATTCCGGCTTAGGAACCGTTTCATAGGAACGCTCTACCTTCGGATGGCGGGGGAAACCTGCATTGAACCGCTGGAAAACTATGCTGGAGAGGTAGTAACGGGGGACAACGAAATAGCAAACTGAATATTTTCCATCAATCTTCAATGTGGAAGACACTAGCAGAATGGTGGAAATTCCACATGTCAGAGAATATGAAGTGTGTGAAGTTACCATAAGTAGAGAGAAGGTTCTTGGGAAACTGAAAGGTCTGAAGGTCACCTGGACCAGATGGTGTACAGCTCAGGGTTCTGAAAGAGGTGGATATCATGGAGGCATTAGTAATGATCTTTCAAGAAACACCAGATTCTGGAATGGTTCCGAAAGACTGGAAAATTGCAAATGTCACTCCACTCTTCACGAGGTAGAAGAAAGGAAACTATAAGCCAGTTAGTCTGACCTCAGTGGTTGGGAAGATGTTGGAGTCAATTATAAAGGATGAGGTCTCAGGGTACTTGGAGGCACATAACAAAATAGGCTGCAGTCAGCAAGGTTTCCTCAAGGGAAAATCCTCCCCGGCAGATCTATTGGAATTCTTTGAAATAGTTACGACATTATAGCCATTAGTGAAACTTGGCTACAGGAAGGGCAGGACTAGCAGCTTAATGTGCCAGGGTTCTGGTGTTTCAGACATGATAGAGGCAGAGGAATGAAGGTTGCTAGTCACGGAAAATGTTACAGCAGTGCTCAGGCAGGACAGATTAGAGGGCTTGTCTACCGAGACCATACAGGTGGAGCTGAGAAACAGGAAAGGTATGACCACATTAATGGGGTTGTATTACAGACCACCCCATAGTCAGCGAAAATTGGAGGAGCAAATCTATAGAGAAATAGCAGACAACTGCAGGAAACATAAAGTTGTGATAGTAGGGGATTTTAATTTTCCACATATTGATTGGGATTCCCATACTGTTAAAGGTCTAGACAGGTTAGAGTTTGTACAATGTGTTCAGGAAAGTTTTCTAAATCAATATATAGAGGTATCAACTAGAGAGGATGCAATATTAGATCTCCCGTTAGGAAACGAGTTCGGACAGGTGACGGAAGTGTGTGTAGGAGAACACTTTGGTTCTAGAGATCATAACACCATTAGTTTCAACTTGATCATGGATAAAGATAGATCTGGTCCTCAGGTTGAGGTTCTAAACTGGAAAAAGGCCAAATTTGAAGAAATGAGAAAGGATCTAAAAAGCGTGGATTGGGACAGGTTGTTCTCTGGCAAGGATGTGATCGGTAAGTGGGAGGCATTCAAAGGAGAAATTTTGAGAACGCAGAGTTTGTATGTTCCTGTCAGGATTAAAGCCTTGGTTCTCAAGGGATATTTGAACTCTGATAAAGAAGAAGGGAGAGATGTATGACATGTATAGGAAAGAGGGAGCAAATAAGGTGCTTGAGGAGTATAAAAAGTGCAAAAAAAACTTAAGAAAGAAATCAGGAGGGCTAAAAGAAGACATGAGGTTGCTTTGGCAGTCAAGGTGAAGGATAATCCAAAGAGCTTCTACAGGTATATTAAGAGCAAAAGGATAGTAAGGGATAAAATTGGTCCTCTTGAAGATCAGAGTGGTCGGCTATGTATGGAACCAAAAGAAATGGGGGAGATCTTAAATGGGTTTTTTTGTGTCTGTATTTAAGGAAACAGGCATGGAGTCTATGGAAATAAAGCAAACAAGTAGTGAGGTCATGGAACCTATACAGATTGAAGAGGAGGAGGTGCTTGCAATCTTGAGGCAAATCAGAGTAGATAAATCCCCAGGACCTGACAGGGTATTCCCTCGGACCTTGAAGGAGACTAGTGTTGAAATTGCAGGGGCCCTGGCAGATATATTTAAAATGCTGGTATCTACGGGTGAGGTGCCGGAGGATTGGAGGATAGCTCATGTTGTTCCGTTGTTTAAAAAAGGCTCTAAAAGTAATCCGGGAAATTATAGGCCAGTAAGTTTGATGTCGGTAGTAGGTAAATTATTGGAAGGAGTACTAAGAGATAGGATCTACAAGTATTTGGATAGACAGGGACTTATTAGGGAGAGTCAACATGGCTTTGTGCGTGGTAAGTCATGTTTGACAAATCTGTTGGAGTTTTTCGAGGAGGTTACCAGGAAAGTGGATGAAGGGAAGGCAGTGGATGCTGACAACATGGATTTCAGTAAGGTCTTTGACAAGGTCCCGCATGGGAGGTTAGTTGGGAAGATTCAGTCGCTAGGTATACATGGAGAAGTAGTAAACTGAACTGAATTGGCTCAATGGAAGAAGCCAGTGAGCGGTACTGGAGGATTGCTTCTCTGAGTGGAGGCCTGTGACTAGTGGTGTACCACAGGGATCAGTGCTGGGTCCATTGTTATTTGTCATCTATATCAATGATCTGGATGATAATGTGGTAAATTGGATCAGCAAATTTGCTGATGATACAAAGATTGGAGGTGTAGTGGACAGTGAGGAAGGTTTTCAAAGTCTGCAGAGGGATTCGGACCAGCTGGAAAAATGGGCTGAAAAATGGCAGATAGAGTTTAATACAGACAAGTGTGAGGTATTGCACTTTGGAAGGACAAACCAAGGTAGAACATACAAGGTAAATGGTAGGGCACTGAGGAATGCAGTAGAAAAGAAGGATCTGGGAATACAGATACAAAATTCCCTATAAGTGGCGTCACAGGTAGATAGGGTCGTAAAGAGAGCTTTTGGTACATTGGCCTTTATTAATCAAAGTATTGAGTATAAGAGCTGGAATGTTATAGTGAGGTTGTATAAGGCATTGGTGAGGCCGAATTTAGAGTATTGTGAGCAGTTTTGGTCACCAAATTACAGGAAGGATAGTAAAAAGATGGAAAGTGTGCAAAGAAGGTTTACAAGGGTGTTGCCGGGATTTGAGAGAAATTGAGTTACAGAGAAAGGTTAGGACTTTATTCCCTGGAGCGTAGAAGAATGAGGGGAGATTTGATAGAGGTATATAAAATTATGATGGGTATAAATAGAGTGAATGCAAGCAGGCTTTTTCCACTGAGGCATAGGTTAAGGGTGAAGGGGGAAAAGTTTAAAGGGTACATGGGGGGGGGTGCTTCTTCACACAGAAAGTGGTGGGAGTGTGGACTGAGCTGCTAGATGAAGTGGTAAATGCGGGCTCACTTTTAACACTTAAGAAAAACTTGGATGAGAGGTGTATGGAGGGATATGGTCCAGGTGCAGGTCAGTGGGACTAGGCAGAAAAATGGTTCGGCACAGCCAAGAAGGGCCAAAAGGCCTGTTTCTGTGCTGTAATGTTCTATGCTTCTATAGTAACAAGCAGGATAGGCAATGGAGATTCGGTTGATGTTGCGTACTTGGATTTTCAGAAGGCCTTTGAGAAGGTGCCTTACATGAGGCTGCCTCAGTAGAAGAAATGAAAGGGTTGACTATTTTGTAAATGGAGAGAAATTACAAAAAACCGAGATGCAAAGGGACTTGGGAATCCTTGCGTACGATTCCTTAAAGGTTGACTCTGAGAGGAAGGCAAAGCAATATCAGCATTCATTTGAAGAGGATAAAAACAAGCAAACTTTATGAAGCACTGGCGAGGCCTCACTTGGAGTATTGTGAGCAGGTTTGGGCCCCTTATCTTACCAAAGAATGTGTTGAAACTGGAGTGTTCAAAGGAGGTTCACGAAAATGATTCAAGCATCGAATGGCTTGTCGTATGAAGAGCGTTTGATGGCTCTGGGCCTGTATTCACTAGAATTCAGAAGAATGAGGGATGACCTGCTTGAAACCTATCAAATGGTGAAAGACCTCGATAGAGTGGATGTAGAAAGGATGTTTCCCATAGTGAGAGTGTCTGACCAGAGGACATACCCTCAGGATAGAGGGGTGCCTTTTTAGAAAGGAGATGAGGAAATTCTTTAGCCAGAGAGTGGTAAATCTGTGGAATTATTTGCCAAAGGCAGCTGTTGAGGCCAAATCTTTATGTATATTTAAGGCAGAGTTGATAGATTCTTGATT
Organism: Mobula birostris; assembly: GCF_030028105.1. Taxonomy (NCBI): domain Eukaryota; kingdom Metazoa; phylum Chordata; class Chondrichthyes; order Myliobatiformes; family Myliobatidae; genus Mobula; species Mobula birostris. The sequence goes on from NC_092394.1 coordinate 60,508,859, forward strand.
GGTCAGTGTATGAAGGGATACGGGGAGAAGACAGGAGATTGGGGCTGAGGTGAAAATTGGATCTGCCATGATGAAATGGAAGAGCAGACACAACGGCCCAAATGGCCTAATTCTGCTCCTATATGTTATGAGCTTATAAAGTTAGATGGAGTTCTCAGCCCAATTAAACGTGATCTCAACATCATTCAAAATGAAGCTAGTGTAACTGCAAATCTAAGATCAAAAATGTTGTTGATGTGAACATTTATAATATGCAGCACTTTTATAATCTAATTTTAATTACATCAGATATTTATCACCAATTCTGATATTACCCATTTGATTTAGTGTAGATTTTGATTTGAAATAATGTCCTAAGCCTTTTGAAAGTGTTGTAAAAGACTATTAATGATAAAGTCCGTTAAATGCATCAAGAATCAGCTCTCAGCAAGATAAACAATCTTCGACTGTCCACTCACAGAAGGAATTTCATGATTTTTACCCAGTGACAAAGAAGGAACAGCGATATGTTTCCAACTCAGAATGATAAGTGACTTGGAGGGGGATTTCCAAGTGGTGGTGTTCCCAGGTATCTGCTGTTCTAATCCTTCTAGATTAGGGGTCGCCAACCCGTCGATCGCGATCGACCGGTCGATCTTTGAGACTTTCCCAGTAGATCCCGAAGAAAAATCAAAAATAAATACACAAATACTGTTGTAATGTGAGCATTATAAAAGTAAGTAATACTAATTAGGATAATGGTAATTTAGCAATATTTTCGCTAAAAAGCTGTTTGTAAAGAGGGATTGTTTCCGGGTTGCGGGGGTTTAGTTCCGTTCTTTCTGCCCAGTGCGCATATGTGTAGTTCCCCCGCCATGCACCGCATTTTCAGCGTAGCCTGTGCTGCATCAAAGTGACCAATCAGATTAGATAACAGTACAGACTGTTGCAAACATCAATATACGGCAGTGTCCCCAACCTCCGGGTCGCAAAGCAGGCAGTGGTGCAGTGGTAGTCGGGATGCAGACAGCACACTTTTAAGAAAAAAAGCCGAAATAAACAAGCTAATTAATTAGGTGCTGCCCGGCACGTAAATGTCGGCTCAGATCAGAGGCGATGCAATCGGCAATCGCTCGTGATGTCCTGATAGCATGGCGGAGGCTCCACGAAAGAAGGTGAAAACATACAAATTCCATCCAGAATGGGAAGAAGAATATCTATTTACCTTGATGAAAGACAAGTGTGTATGCATATTGTGCCACCAAACACAAGCACTGACTAAAAGAGGGAATCTGGAGCGGCACTGCAACACCAACCACCAGGAATTTAAAGACACCTACCCCCCAAAGAGCGCAATTCGTGCCTGGAAAGTTGAGCTGAAATCGGGGTTGAAGGCCCAGCAATCGTTTTTCACAAAACATGCTGCTCAAAATAAGGCTGCTATTGAAGCATCATTTCGTGTAAGTCACCTTTTGGCTAGACACAAGAAGCCTTTTACAGATGGCGATTTATTCAAGGAAGCAATGGTCATTACCGCAGAGACTGTTTTTAATGACTTTAAAAACAAAAACGGCATCACAACCGCAATACATAATATACCGCTTGGCCCTGCAACAGTGACAAGGAGGGTAGAGTCACTGTCAGAGGACGTGGATCGACAAGTGTTAAAGGACTTGTCACTCTGTGAGTATTTTTCACTGCAGTTCGATGAATCCCTGGATGTAATGCAAACAGCTCAGTTTGTTGTATTTGTCAGAATGGCTTTCCAGGATTTTACGACAAAGGAGGACTTCCTCACTCTTTTGCAATTAAAGGAAAGAACGAGAGGTGAGGATAATTACAATGAGTTTAAAAAAATATGTCCATGAAAATGACATCCCCGTTCATAAACTGGTGGCAATTACTACTAATTGAGCAATGAGCGGTGTGTGCGTTAGTTTTATAGCACTAAAAGTCAGTGCCTACTTCGGGTCAACTTATCTATGTGAAATTGCATTTTCACAGATGAAAATTATTAAATCTAAGTACAGGAGCTGACTTACTGACAGACACCTCACTAGGGTTGCCAACTTTCTCACTCCCAAAGAACAGACACAAGTAGCAGTCAAATCCTGGGACATTTGTGTTTACCCCGAGAAAGACTACCATGACGATGAAGCCTTGCGCGGGCACCCGTGTGTGCGTGCGCGTACATGCCGGTTTTTTTTTACCCCACAAATTGGTTTTGGCTTAATTTTCATTATTTCTACTTTATATAGGCTGTGTATTTATCATATCATTCCTGCTTTTACTATACGTTAGTGTTATTTTAGGTTTTATGTGTTATTTGGTATGATTTGGTAGGTTATTTTTTTGGGTCTGCGAACGCACAAAATTTTTTTCCATATATGTTAATGGTAATTGCTTCTTCGGCGTAAAGCATTTCGGCACGAAAGGTTTCATAGGAACGTTCTACCTTAGCGGGGGGATATACGGGACAGTTGGCAACCCTACACCTCACAGACTGTCTCAGACTGGCTGTCTGTAGTTATGAGCCAAATTTCAGGGAACTAGCAGTAAGTATTCAGCCCCAGTCATCACACTGAGTGCAACCGTCAATTTGTATTCATTTATTTTTCGTGTTGAAATAAAATTAAATAATGAAACCTAGAATTAAAGGTGTGAAGTATTGTAATATTCTTAAAGAAAGACAGTTATGGCCTGTTTGATATGCTAGTTACAGTGTTTTCTTGTTTGAATTAATTTGAAAGTTTGACGAAAGTATTTTGTGTAATTCAAATACAATTTGTTCAAATACAATTTGCCCAAATAAAAGGCCTCAAATTGGAAGTACAATCTGAGCTGTGTTCTCTCTGAACGATTTAGTAGGTAGATCTTGCCTTTCACTGAGGTTGAGGTAGGGGATCTTGGGCTTAAAAAGGTTGGTGACCACTATTCTAGATGGTAGTGGTTGTGGATCTGGAAGGTGTTGCCTTAGGAACTTTGGTGTGTTGTTGCAGTGCATCTCGTAGATAGTACACACTGCTGCAACTGTTCATCGATGGTGGAGGGATTGGATGCTTGTTGAAGGGGTACCAATTAAGTGGGCTGCCTTGTACTGGATGGTGTCGAGCTTCTTGAGTGTTGATGGAGTTGCACTCATCCAGGCGAGTGGCAAGTATTCCATTATTCCATTACACTTCTGACCTGAGCCTTGTAGATGGTAGACAGGCTTTGGGGAGTCAGGAGGTGAGTTTTACACCAAAGGATTCCTAGCCTTTGACCTGCTCTGGTAGCCACAGTGTTTATATGGCTAGACCAATTCAGTTTCCTGTCAATGGTAACCCCCAGGAAGTTCACTGTATACGTGGTAGCTGTGATTGGTAGTTTGGCAAGCCATGGGAAACAGAGGATGAGAGTCAAGTTTTCCCTCTGTACATCCTGGATGCAACAAAAAGTGAGAAAATTATTGTTTTTCAGTGACCAAAGGCTGAGAAAGAACCAGGATGAATTATGAGGTGACATAACCGAAAGAGAGAAAAGGAAATAAATTGTTCATTTTTCAAGTGGATTAAACTCATTAATGGCTCCTTAAGGTTGTCATAGCCAGGGTGGTAGTGGGGATAAGCTCTCAATACATATTAAATGCTCCCTATCATCACCAGCATGTGTCCTGAAATTTGTTAACGTAGCAGCAGCAGTACAATGCAATAAATGATAATATAGAAAAAACGTAAATCAATTCAAGTACATATATATTAAATAAGATTAAAATAGTGTAAAAACAGAAATAATATATATTTAAAATCATGAGGTAGTGTCCATTTAGGAATTGCATGGCAGAGGGGCAGAAGCTGTTCCTTAATCATTTAGTGTGTGCCTTCTAGCTTCTGTACCCCCTAGCTCCTTCCTGACAGTAACAATGAGAAGAAAGCATTCCCTGGGTGACGGGGGTCCTTAATAATGGAGATTGCCTTTCTGAGGCACTGTTCCTTGAAGAGATCTTGGATAATATGGAGGCTAGTAGCCAAGATGGAGCTGACTAGTTTTACAACTTTCTGTAGCTTCTTGTGCATTAGATACTCCCCTCCCCTCCCCACACACCAAACAATGACGTAGCCTGTCAGAATGCTCTCTGTGGCACATCTACGGAAGTTTAAGTGTTTCAAGTGACAAACCAAATCCCTTCAAATTCCTAATGAACTGTAGCCACCGTCTTGCCTTCTTTTTAGCTTACTGATATATGGGGACCAGGTTAGATCCTTAGACACCCAAGAACATGAAATTGCTCACTTTCTCTACTTCTCATCACTCTATAAGGATTGGTTCATGCTCCTTCGTCTTCATATATCTCACTCCTGTATGCCCTCTCATCTGCATCTGAGGTTCTATCAATAATGATTGTATCATTAGCAAATTTATAGATGGCATTTGAGCTATGCCTAGTCACACAGTCATTGGTATAGAGATGGTAGACTAACACTGTGTTGATCATCAGCAAGGAGAAGATATGATCACCAATCCGCACAGATTGTGGTCTTCTGGTTAGGAAGCTGAGGATCCAATTGCAGAGGGAGGCATAGAGGCCAGGATTCTGTAGGTTTTCAATCAGGACTGAAGGAATTATGGTGGTATACGCTGAGCTGTCGTCAATGAACAGCATCTTGCATTGTCCAGGTGATCCAGGCGTGCAAAGAGCCATTGAGATTGCATCTGCTGTAGACCAATAGTGGTAATAGGCAAATTGCAGTGGGTCCAGGTCCTTGCTGAAGCAGTTCATTCCAACCATGACGAACCTCTCAAAGCATTTCATCACCGCAGATGTGAGTGCTACTGAGCAATAGTCATTAAGGCAGCTCACACTACTCTTCTTAGGCACTGGTATAATTGTTGCCTTTTTGAATGAGGTGGAACTTACAATCGTAGGGAGGAGAGGTTGAAAATGTCCTTGTTCCTTTTCACTCCTGGCCATTTATGGCATCTCCAAGCATGAATACTTGAAAACGCAGAGAGAAAACCATTCTGATTATATTTCTCACCAACTACCAGTGACAAAAATCAGTGCTTTTTGAACATAACCACATGCAACTGCTGCTATTTAAAAACTGTTCATTCCAAGCATGTTGTAGTGTCTAACAGCCACAAGAGTACATGCTACTTAGAAACTGTTCGGCAACAGTCCCCCGCCCCAATTAAGCAGCACAGGGTTCATTTTCTTCATTAGTATTTTTTTGCTCTTTATTAGCTGTCTTAAATAAATGGCTGCTTCAATTCACTGATGGACTAATTAACTGGAACCCACTGTTTTAAGAATTTGCTGCGATGTGACATAACAGCATGAAGAAAACACAGTAGCGCCTCCTCTTCCTCATGAGTTTGCGGAGGTTCAGCATCACGTCTAAAACCTTGATGAACTTCTATAGATGTGTAGTAGAGAGTATATTGACGGGCTGCATCACAGCCTGGTATGCATATACCAATGGCCTTGAATAGAAAATCTGACAAAAAGTAGTGGATATGGCCATGGTGGCCATCCTGAGTAAAGCCCTTCCCACCATAGAGCTTATCCACACAAAACGCTGTCACAGGAACACTGTATCACAGAGACACAACACTCACTGCTGTCATCAACAAGGTGGTGCAGGGGGCCTCAGAACTCACACCACCGGGTTCAGGAAGAGTTATTACACTTCAACCACCAGGCTTTTGCAACAAAGGGGATTACGGTGATGAGTAGACTGATGGGACTGAAGGCTAACAAATCCCCAGGTCCAGATGGTCTGCATCCTAGGGTACAAAAGGAGGTGGCTCTGGAAATTGCGGATGCATTGGTGATCATTTTCCAATGTTCCTTAGATTCAGGATCAGTTCCTGAGGATTGGCGAATGGCTAATGTTATCCCACTTTTTAAGAAAGGAGGGAGGGAGAAAACAGAGAACTATCGCTGTTAGCCTAACATCAGTAGTGGGGAAGATGCTAGAGTCCATTATTAAAGATGAAATAGCGGCATATCTTGGTAGCAGGTAGAGAATTGGGCCGAGCCAGCATGGATTTACCAAGGGCAAATCATGCGTGACAAATCTATTGGAGTTTTTCGAGGATGTAACCAGGAAGATAGACGCAGGAAATCCAGTGGATGTGGTGTACCTTGACTTTCAGAAGGCATTCGATAAGGTACCACATGGGAGATTCGTGGGTAAAATCAGAGCTCATGGCATTGGGGGGAAGATATTGACATGGATAGAAAACTGGTTGGCAGATAGAAAGCAAAGGGTAGCAGTGAATGGGTTTTTCTCGGAATGGCAGGTGGTGACTAGTGGGGTGCCACAGGGTTCGGTATTGGGACCACAGCTGTTTACGATTTATGTCAATGATTTAGAGGAAGGCATTGTGAATAACATCAGCAAGTTTGCTGATGATACTAAGCTGGGTGGCAGTGTGACATGTGAAGAGGATGTCAGGAGAATTCAAGGTGACTTGGATAGGCTGGGTGAGTGGAAATTTCTAACTTGTAGATATCTAAACAAATGTATTCTTGATAAATTATATTTATTAGATAATTGTTCAAAAGACATAAGGGAACCATCTAAAAATAAATCCAAAAACAGTGAAATACCCTTAGTCTTCCAAATTTGAAAAGCACGATCCGTGAAAGAGGGAGGAAAAAATATGTTACCTAAAATAGGAATCGCTAGCCCAAATTGGTTAAGATCAAAAAATTTTCTGAATTGAAACCAAATACGTAAAGTATATTTAACTATCGGGTTAGATACCTGTTTGAGCCGTTTCAAATCAAAAGGAAGAGAGGGACCTAAAATAGAGCCAAGTGTATAGTCCTGAACAGATTGTAATTCCAATGCTACCCATTTGGGAATGGATAGTATATCCTGGTCAAGTAACCAAAACTTCATATGTCGAATATTAATTGCCAAATAATAGAATCTAAAGTTAGGTAATGCTAAACCTCCATCTCTCTTAGCTTTCTGTAAATGTATTTTACCCAGTCTCGGATTTTTATTTTGCCAAATAAATGAAGAAATTTTTGAGTCAACTTTATCAAAAAAAGATTTTGGAACAAAAATCGGTAATGCCTGAAATATATATAGAAATTTTGGCAGAAAAAACATCTTAACTGCATTAATACGACCAATCAAAGTTAAATGTAAAGGAAACCATTTAGATGAGAGTTGAATAATATGGTCAATTAAGGGTAAAAAGTTAATCTTAAATAAATCTTTGTGTTTACAAGTAATTTTAATCCCAAGATATGAAAAATAATTATTAATCAATTTAAATGGAAAGTTATGATATAAGGGAAGTTGTTTATTAATCGGGAAAAGTTCACTTGTACTAAGATTTAATTTATAACCTAAAAAGAGACTAAATTGTGCTGATAACTCTAAAACAGCAGGGATGGATTTTTGAGGATTAGAAATATATAAAAGTAAGTCATCAGCATAGAGTGATATTTTATGGGACTTTAAGCCCCGAGTTATCCCAGTAATATTTGGAGATTCTCGAATGGCAATTGCAAGAGGTTCTAATGCAATATCAAATAATAAAGGACTAAGAGGACAACTTTGTCGAGTGCCTCGAAAAAGAGGGAAAAAAGGTGAGCTTAAAGAGTTAGTACGGACCGAGGCCACAGGAGAATGATATAACAATTTGATCCAGGATATAAATTTCGAGCTAAAATTAAACATTTCAAGCACCTTAAATAAGTAAGGCCATTCTACTCTATCAAAACCTTTCTCAGCATCTAAAGAGATAACACACTCATGAACATTTTGTGAGGGAGTATAAACAATATTTAACAGTGTGCGAATGTTATAAAAAGAGTAACGACCTTTAATAAAACCCATTTGGTCTTCCGAAATAATAAAAGGAAGTACTTTTTCTAATCTGTTTGCTAATAACTTAGAAAAAATTTTAGAATCAACATTTAATAAAGATATTGGTCTATAAGATGCACATTGAGCAGGATCTTTATCCTTCTTTAATATTAGAGAGATTGACGCTCTATTGAAAGATTCGGGAAGTTTACCAAGTTTTAATGAAGCCTCGAAAACCCTACGGAGCCAAGGGATTAATGAAGGTGCAAAACATTTATAAAATTCTATGGTAAATCCATCAGGGCCAGGAGCTTTCCCCAAGTTCATAGAGGAAATAACATTCTTAATCTCATCAGTGGTGATGGGAGTATCCAGCAGAGAAGACATATCCTGTGAAATCTCAGGGAAGTCTAGGTTATCTAAAAAATCATTCATATATTTAGAGCCTCGAGGAGACTCTGATTGATATAAGGAAGAATAAAAATCAAAGAAGGTTTGATTAATCCCCGCATGATCAAGTATCAGTCGATCATTTTGATTATAAATCTGATTAATTTGAGATTTAGCATAGTTAGACTTCAATTGGTTAGCCAACAGTTTGCCAATTTTGTCACTATGTACATAAAATTCACTTCTTGTTTTCTTTAATTGGTTTACAATCGAGGACGAAAGTAATAAACTGTATTCCATTTGAAGTTCAGTTCTTTGTTTAACAAGTTATCTACAAGTTAGAAATTTCCTAAGTACTATACTTTCTTCCTTTCCAATGCTTCCTCCTACATACATTTTAGATACTATAATTAACCTTAATCCATGTCAGAAAGGTGCATCGGCTATGATTTATAATATTATTATGAAACTTAGGAAAGTTCCATTTGATAAGATTAGGGTAGATTGGGAACAGGAATTGGGTTCTATCATTTCCATGGGTGACTGGGGGCAGATTTTACAATTAGTCAATACTTCCTCTATCTGTGCTAAACATTCCCTAATTCAATTTAAAGTTGTTCATAGAGCACATATGTCCAAAGATAAATTAGCTCGCTTTTATTCTCATATTAATCCTTTTTGTGATAGATGCCCGGGTCAGATAGCCTCTTTAACTCATATGTTTTGGTCTTGTCCTATTCTGGAAACTTTTTGGAGACACATTTTTAATATTATCTCAAAGGTATTGAATACAGATCTCTCTCCTCATCCTATTACTGCTATCTTTGGACTACCTAAAATTTCCAGTAATCTTTCTCCTTCAGTCCGTAGAATGATTGCATTTCTTACTTTAATGGCGAAAAGATGTATCTTACAACATTGGAAAGAGCTTAATGCTCCAACCACCTTTTTTTGGTTTTCTCATGTTTGAATTTAGAGAAAATTAGAAGTAATCTTTATGATTCCTCACTTAAATTTGAACAGACCTGGAGATCTTTTATTCAATATTTTCATTTAATGTAATTTTTTTTTCTTCTCTTTTTTGCTCCATATTTATATACCCTTCTTGTTTTTTTTAACTGTTTTTAATGGAGGTCGGGTTTGAGTTAGTGATTTTAAGTTCTTTAACTCTTCTTGGTTCCAAGTTAGCCCATTGCTTTGCTTTGCTTTTAGTGTAGTTGCACGGTGGGTTTTTTTGGGGTTTTTTTTTTTTTCCTTTTCTCTATTGATATATATATATAAAAATTAGTATACTATTATGTTACCTTAGTATGCTATGGTTAAATTACATTGTTTGTATCACTTTTTTTTTCTGTATTAATATCTCCTGTAATTTTATTGTATTCTAACAGTGTATTTGTGCCTATATAGCTTACCTTTTTGTATACTTATTCAATAAAAAGATTTAAAAAGAAAAGGCTGGGTGAGTGGGCAGAAACTTGGCAGATGGCATTTAATGTGAATAAGTGTGAGGTTATTCACTTTGGGAGCAAGAACAGGAAGGCAGATTATTATCTGAATGATGTGGAGTTAGGTAAAGGAGAAATACAAAGAGATCTAGGAGTACTTGTTCATCAGTCTCTGAAGGTGAATGAGCAAGTGCAGCAGGCAGTGAAGAAGGCTAATGGAATGTTGGCCTTTATTACAAAGGAAATTGAGTACAAGAGCAAGGAAATCCTTTTGCATTTGTACAGGGCCCTGGTGAGACCACACCTGGAGTATTGTGTGCAGTTTTGGTCTCCAGGGTTAAGGAAGGACATCCTGGCTGTGGAGGAGGTGCAGCGTAGGTTCACTAGGTTAATTCCTGGGATGTCCGAACTGTCTTACGCAGAGAGGTTAGAGAGACTGGGCTTGTACATGCTGGAATTAAGGAGATTGAGGGGGGATCTGATTGAGACATATCAGATTATTAAGGGATTGGACAAGATAGAGGCAGGAAATATGTTCCAGATGCTGGGAGAGTCCAGTACCAGAGGGCATGGTTTAAGAATAAGGGGTAGGTCATTTAGGACAGAGTTGAGGAGGTACTTCTTCTCCCAGAGAGTTGTGGAGGTGTGGAACACACTGCCTCAGAAGGCAGTGGAGGCCAATTCTCTGGATGCTTTCAAGAAGGAGCTAGATAGGTATCTTATGGATAGGGGAATCAAGGGTTATGGGGGCAAGGCAAGAACCGGGTATTGATACAAGATGATCAGCCATGATCTCAGAATGGCGGTGCAAGCTCGAAGGGCCGAATGGTCTACTTCTGCACCTATTGTCTATAATTTCACTCACCCCATTACTGAAATGTTCCTACAACTAATAGACTCACTTTCAAGGTCTCTTCATCTCATAATCTTGATATTTATTGGCTATTTATTTATTTATTTCCTTCTATTTGTATTTGCACAGCTTGTTCTCTTCTGCATTCTGGTTGAGCGCCCACGTTGGGTGGCCTTTCATTGATTCTGCCATGGTTATTATTCTATAGATTTGCTGATTGTGCCCACAAGAAAATGGATCTAAAGATTGTATATGGTGCTAATTGTGTACTTTGATAATAAATTTACTTCGAACTTTGAACGAAAGTAAATGTTTTATTGTCAAAACTGCAAGGCCTAACTGGTTGTTTAACCTGAAGCATCATTTCACTATCCAAAGAAACAAAGGATCCACCTATTTCAACATCTGCTCTACAATCACCATCAGCATAAGCGCACCACAAGGCTGTGCAGTTCATCCCCTGCTCTACTCACTTTATTGTTATGAGTGCGAGGCTAAGTACTGTCCAAAGACATATTTAAGTTTGCTGACGACACCACTGTTGTTGGTCAAATCAAGGATGATGGCAAATCAGCATTTTGGAGGAAGATCGAAAATCTGGTTGAATGTTGCCACAAAAACTTGAGTCTCATCATGGACAAGACTAAGGAGATGACTGTATACTTTAGGAAAATGTAGGCACCACTCCTCACTGCACTTAAATGGCTCCTTCGTGGAGAGAGTTAGAAGCACCACTTTTCTGGGAGTACAGGTGCCAGGTGCCAGGGTACGAGATGTCTCAGATCGGGTCCAAAATATTCTAAAGGGGCAGGGCGAGCAGCCAGTTCTCTTGGTACATGTTGGTACCAATGACATAGATAGGACAAGGCAAGACGTCCTGAAGAGAGATTTCCAGCAGTTAGGAAGGAAGCTGAGAAGCAGGACCTCCAGGGTAGTAATCTCGGGATTGCTACCTGTGCCACGTGCTAGCGAGGGCAAGAATAGTAGGATCAGGCAGACGAATGCGTGGCTGAGAGACTGGCGCAGGGGGCAGGGCTTCAGATTCTTGGATAATTGGGATCTCTTCTGGGGGAAGTATGACCTATTCAAAATCAACATGTTACACCTGAACGCAAAGGGGACCAATATCCTGGCGGGAAAGTTTAATAGAGCTGTTTGGGAGGGTTTAAACTAATTTGGAAGGGGGATGGGAACCGGAATGATAGAGCAGAGGAAGGGGAAAACAGGAATAAATCTAAGATAGTGAGCAAGAAAGATGTCAGGAAAGACAGGCAGGTGATGGGGTAAATTTGTAGCCATTGGGATGAGTTGCAGTGCAATAAAGTTGCAGTGAAATCAAAGCGAAAAGTACCAAATACTGGTCTTAAGGTGTTATACTTAAATGCACGCGGCATAAGGAATAAGGTGGATGATCTTGTCGTACAGCTACAGATTGGCTATTGTGGCCATCACTGAGACATCCAAGGATACATGGTGTATAGGAAGGATAGGAAGGAAGGCGGGGGGAGGCGTGGCTTTATTGATAAGAAATGATATTAAATCATTAGAAAGAGGTGATATAGGATCGGAAGGTGCAGAATCTTTATGGGTTGAGCAGGGGTAAAAGGACCCTGATGGCAGTTATTTATAGGCCTCCAAACAGCTGCAGTGATGTGGACTACAAATTACAACAGGAAATAGAAAAGGCTCGTAAGAAGGGCAGTGTTATGATAATTGTGGGGGATTTTAACATGCGAGTGGATTGGGATAATCAGGTCGGCACTGGATCTCAAGAGAGAGAATTTGTAGAATGTCTGCGAGATGGCTTTTTAGAACAGCTTGTTGTTGAGCCCACTAGGGGATCAGCTGTACATAGAAACATAGAAAATAGGTGCAGGAGTAGGCCATTCAGCCCTTCGAGCCTGCACCACCATTCAGTATGATCATAGCTGATCATCCAACTCAGAACCCTGTACCAGCCTTCTCTCCATACCCACTGATCCCTTTAGCCACAAGGGCCATATCTAACTCCCTCTGAAATAACTGGCCTCAACTGTTTCCTGTGGCAGAGAATTCCACAGATTCACCACTCTCTGTGTGAAGAAGTTTTTCCTAATCTCAGCCCTAAAAGGCTTCCCCTTTATCCTCAACTGTGACCCCTCGTTCTGGACTGGGTATTGTGTAATGAACCGGAGGTGATTAGAGAGACTGGGGTGAAGGAACCCTTAGGAGGCAGTGATAATAACATGATTGAGTTCACTGCGAAATTTGAAAAAGAGAAGCCAAAATCCAATGTGTCGGTATTTCAGTGGAGTAAAGGAAATTACAGTGGCCTGAGAGAGGAACTGCCGAAGTTGACTGGAAAGGGACACTGGCGGGAAAGACAGCAGAGCAGCAGTGGCTGGAGTTTATGCGAGATGTGAGGAAGGTGCAAGACAGGTATATTCCAAAAAAGAAGAAATTTTCCAGTTGAAAAAGGATGCAACCGTGGTTGACAAGAGAAGTCAAAGCCAAAGTTAAAGCAAAGGAGAGGGTATATAAGGAAGCAAAAATTAGTGGGAAGACAGAGGATTGGGAAGTTTTTAAAAGCTTACAAAAGGAAACTGAGAAGGTCATTAAGAGGGAAAAGATTAACTATGAAAGGAAGCTAGCAAATAATATCAAAGAGGATACTAAAAGCTTTTTCAAGTATATAAAGAGTAAAAGACAGGTGAGAGTAGATATAGGACCGATAGAAAATGATGCTGCAGAAATTGTAATGGGAGATAAGGAGATGGCAGAGGAACTGAACGAGTATTTTGCATCAGTCTTCACTGAGGAAGACATCAGCAATATACCGGACACTCAAGGGTGGCAAGGAAGAGAAGTGTGCGCAGTCACAATTACGACAGAGAAAGTACTCGGGAAGCTGAATAGTCTAAAGGTAGATAAATCTCCCAGACCAGATGGAATGCACCCTCGTGTTCTGAAGGAAGTAGCTGTGGAGATTGCAGAGGCATTAGCCATGATCTTTCAAAAGTCGATAGATTCTGGCATGGTTCCAGAGGACTGGAAGATTGCAAATGTCACTCCGCTATTTAAGAAGGGGGCAAGGAAGCAAAAAGGAAATTATAGACCTGTTAGCTTGCCATCGGTGGTTGGGAAGTTGTTGGAGTTGATTGTCAAGGATGAGGTTATAGAGTACCTGGAGGCGTATGACAAGATAGGCAGAACTCAGCATGGATTCCTTAAAGGAAAACCCTGCCTGACAAACCTATTATAATTTTTTGAGGAAATTACCAGTAGGCTAGACAAGGGAGATGCAGTGGATGTTGTATATTTGGATTTTCAGAAGGTCTTTGACAAGGTGCCACACATGAGGCTACTTAACAAGATAAGAGCCCATGGAATTACGGGAAAGTTACATACGTGGATAGGGCGTTGGCTGATTGGCAGGAAACAGAGAGTGGGAATAAAGGGATCCTATTCTGGTTGGCTGCCAGTTACCAGTGGTGTTCCACAGGGGTCCGTGTTGGGGCCACTTCTTTTTACATTGTACATCAATGATTTAGATTATGGAATAGATGGTTTTGTGGCTAAGTCTGCTGACGATACGAAGATAGGTGGAGGGGCCGGTAGTGCTGAGGAAACAGAGAGTCTGCAGAGAGACTTGGATAGATTGGAAGAATGGGCAAAGAAGTGGCAATGTTGGAAAGTGTATGGTTATGCACTTTGGCAGAAGAAATAAATGGGCAGACTATTATTTAAATGGGGTAAGAATTCAAAGTTCTGAGATGCAACGGGACTTGGGAGTCAGGTTGAGTCGGTGGTGAAGAAGGCGAATGCAATGTTGGCATTCATTTCTAGAGGAATAGAGTACAGAAGCAGGGATGTGATGTTGAGGCTCTATAAGGCGTTGGTGAGACCTCACTTGGAGTACTGTGGGCAGTTTTGGTCTCCTTATTTAAGAAAGGATGTGCAGACATTGGAGAGGGTACAGAGAATATTCACTAGAATGATTCGGGGAATGAGAGGGTTAACATATGAGGAACATTTGTCCGCTCTTGGACTGTATTCCTTGGAGTTTAGAAGAATGAGGGGAGACCTCATAGAAACATTTCGAATGTTGAAAGGCATGGACAGAGTGGATGTGGCAAAGTTGTTTCCCATGATGGGGGAGTCTAGTACGAGAGGGCATGACTTAAGGATTGAAGGGTGCCCATTCAGAACAGAAATGCGAAGAAATTTTTTTAGCCAGAGGGTGGTAAATTTATGGAATTTGTTGCCACGGGTGGCAGTAGAGGCCAAGTCATTGGGTGTATTTAAGGCAGAGATAGGTATCTGAGTAGCCAGGGCATCAAAGGTTATGGTGAGAAGGCGAGGGAGACTAAATGGGAGATTAAGGCAAGTAAGGCTCTCCTCCGCCACTCTCATTAACCAATTTTTACAGAAGTATTATCCAGAGCATCCTGACCAGCTTCATCTGGAGTACAATGTTGGTAAATCCAAGGTCATTAGAAGATCAGATTATTATTTAAATGGTAAAAGTTTGCAGGATGCTGCTGTGCAGAAGGACTTGGGAGTGCTTGTGCATGAATTACAAAACATTGGTTTGCAGGTGTAGCAGGCTATCAAGAAGGAAAAGGGAATATTGGCCAGGGAGGTTATGCTGCAACTGTAGAGGGTCCTGGTGAGACCACATCTGGAGTACTACGTGCAGTTCTGGTCTCCTTACTTGAGGAAAGATATACTGGCTTTGGAGGCAGTGAAGAGAAGGGTCACCAGGTTGATTCAAGAGATGAGGGGGTTAGACTATGAGGAAAGATTGAGTCGCTTGGGACTGTACTCACTGGAATTCAGAAGGATGAGAGGAAATCTTATAGAAATATAAAATTTTGAAAGGGTTAGATAAGATAGAGGCAGGAAAGTTGTTTCCACTGGTATGTGAGACTAGAAGTAGGGGACATAGCTTCAAGATTCAGGGAAGTAAATTTAGGACAGAGATGAGGAGGATCTACTTTTCCCAAAGAGTGGTGAATCTGTGGAATTCTCTGCCCAGTGAAGCAGTGGAGGCTACCTCAGTTAATATATTTAAGACAAAGTTGGATAGATTTTTGCATAGTAGGGGAACTAAGGGCTACGTGAAAAATGCAGGTAGATAGAGATGAGTCCATGCTCAGATCAGCCATGACCTTATTGAATGGTGGAGTAGGCTTGACACACCAGATGGCCTACTCCTGCTCCTATTTCTTACGTTCTTATGGCCATCTAGTATGGGAGCTCCAAGGCATCTGCCTACAAAGGATTGTGAGGACTGCCAAGAGCATTGTCGGGATCTCTCTTCTACCCATCACAGCTACTTATTAGGAGTTCCTTTTCATCTCAGATTTTTGGATTTTCTCCCAGTTTAGAAAATACCATTACTAATGCCTCCATGATCTCCACCACTGCATCACACCCACATCCGGCACACTACTAGTGTCTTCCACAGTGAAGACTGATGCAAAATATTCATTTAGTTCATTTGTCATTTCCTTTGCCCCAATTTCTCCAGCCTCATTTTCTAGTGGTCCTATATCCACTCTCATCTCTCCTTTATTTTTTACATACTTGACAAAGCTTTTACTATCCACTTTGATATTGTTAATATTTTGCCATTTGAGTATTTCTTTGCCTTTGGAAGACATCTATCCTGCACCTTGCTCATATTTCCCAGAAACTCATGCAATTGCTGCTCTGATGTCATCCCTCCCAGTATCTCCTTCCAATTTATTTTGGCCAACTCTTCTCTCATATAACTGTCATTTCCTTTGCTCCAATGAAATACTTACGCAATCAATTATTTTGTGTTTCATCTTTGTAATCAACTTAGATCACTTTGTAGACATCTATTTTCACTTTGACATGAAAAGTCTCTTTACATTGATTAGTGTTAAAAACATCAAATTAAATCCACAGTGATTCAATGTTGTAAAACAATAAAACACGAAAACTTCCGGGGGGAGGAGGGGGGGGTAAATACTTTTTATCAGCACTGTAGCTGATCCCCTAAAAAGCCATCTCATAGGCATTCAACAAACTCTCTCTCTTCCGATCCATTACCAACCTGATTTTCCCAATAGACATGCATGTTGAAATCTCCCGCGACTATCATAACATTGCCTGTTTGACACACCTTTTCTATTTCCCATTGTAATCTGTGGCCCACATCCCAGCTACTGCTGGGAAGCCTGTATATAAATGCTATCGGGGTCTTTTTACATTTGCAGTTTCTTAACTCCACCCACAAGGATTCAACATCTACCAATCCTACGTCACATCTTTCTACTGATTTGATGCCATTCTTTACCAGCAAAACCATGCCACCCCCTCTGCTTACCTTCCCATCCCTATGATACAACATGTAACCTTGGACATTCAGCTCCCAACTATAACCATCCTTTACCCATGATTCAGTGATGGCCACAACATTATACCCAACAATCTGTAATAGTCCAACAAGATCATCCACCTTATTTCTTATACTCCATACATTGAGATATAACACCTTGAGTACTGCATTTGCCTCTCTTTTAAATTCTGCATCCCTAATACACTGATACTCACCCTGCTGGCTACAATTGTGTCCTATAATCTGCCTACCATACCTCACAATCTGACTACACGCTATCTTTATTTTTTCACCATCCATCCTATCCTGAGTTGTTTCACTTCCGTTCCCACTCTCTTGCTAAATTAGGTTAAATGGAGGACTGCCCCTGTCTGCAAATGGAGTAGCAGTATTTCTTTCTCTCCCCCTAGGTTAAGCTTTGAATTTAAAATTTTTACTGCTGATTCTTGAGGGGGAACAATATGCATATGTCTACAAGAAGTGGGAAGAATTTAGCTGAACCTAGTGATAAAGGTAATGGGAAAGGAACGGTGCAAAAGGAAAGATCTGATGCAATGCCATCGTGGGCTGAAGATATCATTCGGACACTGAATTCAATTAAGGATCAGAATGGATCAATTAAAAACCAACTGGAAAAGAATAGTAATGAAATTAAGACATTTCTGGGAAAACTTAAAGACCTGGAAACTCAAGTTATTACACATGAAGAGGAATTGAAGATAACTAAGCAAAAGTTGTCTGAAGCTACAACTCGTTTGGAAAGATATCAAAATAAGATTATAGACCTGGAAACTAGGTCTCGACAAAAGAATATACGAATTGTTGGACTGTAAGAAGGAGCTGAAGATGGAGATTTAACTGCTTACTCTGGTAAGCTTTTTCACACTTTATTTCCTACCATTCTATCAAAGCCACCTGCTATAGAAAGGGCACACAGGGCGTTTATCTCGAAATTGAAGGATTCTAGTAAACCAAGATCTGTTCTGGTTTGCTTTCATCACTTTAAAATTAAGGATCAAATAATGCGACAGGCAAGAAAACAGAGAGTTTTTAGATTTATGGAATCTGAGTTCCGCTTTTACGAAGATTATCCAAGAGAGATAATGAAACAAAGATCAAAATTTGCCCCAGTAATGAAACAAGCATATGATAAAAAACATTTTCCCTCTTTGAGGTACCCGACAAGAATTAAAGTTTTTCCTGCTAATTCTCCTCCTCGTACTTTTTTTGATCCAAAAGCTGCACTGGACTTTGTTCAGGCTATACCCGCCGCTGCTACTGACACCACTGCTGAATGAACTATCTGAAAGGCTGTTTGGCTATCTGTATATTATTCGCATTTTGGAAAAAAGATTTATGAAGGTCATTTGTATATTTCATTGAGAGACAAATTAAAGAAGACAAGGAGAGTTGTTCATTATTGCATACTGTTGGTTTTCCTTTAGAAAGATTTATGGCTTAAGTATGTCTGTCTAAATGATCATCTGAACATTCGACGACTGAGAGAAGAAGATAAGGGTATTTGTTCCCTTAATTTAATACTTGTTATTTTTTAATTAGGTAATTGGTAGTTTTTTCCTACTAGTAGGGCTTTTTATATATTTTTTCTGTTTTATTATCACATTTTATATTTGAATTTCAAGATTTTTTAGGGAATTAATATTAAACTTAAAGATGGCACTGGTTTTTCTCTCGAAGAGGAATGCGTGTAATAATGGGTAACTTCAATATACATATAGATTGGGTGAACCAAATTGGTAAGGGTGCTGAGGAAGAGGATTTCTTGGAATGTATGCGGAATGGTTTTCTGAACCAACATGTCAAGGAAACAACTAGAGAGCAGGCCATTCTAGACTGGGTATTGAGCAATGAGGAAGGGTTAGTTAGCAATCTTGTCGTGAGAGGCCCCTTGGGTAAGAGTGACCATAATATGGTGGAGCTCTTCATTAAGATGGAGAGTGATATAGTTAATTCAGAAACAAAGGTTCTGAACTTAAAGAAGGGTAACTTTGAAGGTATGAGATGTGAATTAGCTAAGATAGACTGGCAAATGATATTTAAAGGGTTGACGATGGATATGCAATGGCAAGCATTTAAAGATCGCATGGATGAACTATAACAATTGTTCATCCCAGTTTGGCAAAAGAATAAACCAGGGAAGGTAGCGCACCCGTAGCTGACAAAGGAAATTAGGGATAGTATCAATTCCAAAGAAGAAATATACAAATTAGCCAGAAAAAGCTGCACACCTGAGGACTGGGAGAAATTCAGAGTCCAGCAGAGGAGGACAAAGGGCTTAATTAGGAAAGGGAAAAAAGATTATGAGACAAAGCTGGCAGACAGCATAAAAACTGACTGTAAAAGCTTTTATAGATATGTGAAAAGAAAAAGATTGGTTAAGACAAATTGTAGGTCCCTTACTGTCAGAAACAGGTGAATTGATCATGGGAAACAAGGACATGGCAGACCAATTGAATAACTACTTTGGTTCTGTCTTCACTAAGGAGGACATAAGTAATCTTCCTGAAATAGTAGGGGACCGAGGGTCTAGTGAGATGGAGGAATGGAGGTAAATACATGTTAGTAGGGAAGTGGTGTTAGGTAAATTGAAGGGATTAAAGGCAGATAAATCCACAGGGCTAGATGGTCTGCATCCCAGAGTGCTTAAGGAAGTAGCCCAAGAAATAGTGGATGCATTGGTGATAATTTTTCAAAACTTTTTAGATTCTGGATTAGTTCCTGAGGATTGGAGGGTGGCTAATGTAACCCCGCTTTTTTAAAAAAGGAGGAAGAGAGAACCAGGGAATTATAGACCGGTAAGCCTGACATCAGTGGTGGGGAAAATGCTAGAGTCAGTTATCAAAGATGTGATAACAGCATATTTGGAAAGTGGTGAAATCATCAGACAAAGTCAGCATGGATTTGTGAAAGGAAGATCATGTCTGACGAATCTTATAGAATTTTTTGAGGATGTAACTAGCAGAGTGGATAGGGGAGAACCAGTGGATGTGGTATATTTGGATTTTCAAAAGGCTTTTGATAAGGTCCCACACAGGAGATTAGTATGCAAACTTAAAGCACACGGTATTGGGGGTAAGGTATTGATGTGGATAGAGAATTGGTTGGCAGACAGGAAGCAAACAGTGGGAATAAACGGGACCTTTTCAGAATGGCAGGCAGTGACTAGTGGGGTACCGTAAGGCTCAGTGCTGGGACCCCAGTTGTTTACAATATTTATTGCTGATTTAGACGAGGGAATTAAATGCAGCATCTCCAAGTTTGCGGATGACACAAAGCTGGGCGGCAGTGTAGCTGTGAGGAGGATGCTAAGAGGATGCAGGGTGACTTGGATAGGTTAGGTGAGTGGGCAAATTCATGGCAGATGCAATTTAATGTGGATAAATGTGAGGTTATCCACTTTGGTGGCAAGAACAGGAAAACAGATTATTATCTGAATGGTGGCCGATTAGGAAAAGGGGAGGTGCAACGAGACCTGGGTGTCATTGTACACCAGTCATTGAAAGTGGGCATGCAGGTACAGCAGGCGGTGAAAAAGGCGAATGGTATGTTGGCATAGATAGCAAGAGGATTCGAGTATAGGAGCAGGGAGGTTCTACTGCAGTTGTATAAGGCCTTGGTAAGACCACACCTGGAGTATCATGTGCAGTTCTGGTCCCCGAATCTGAGGAAAGACATTCTTGCCATAGAGGGAGTACAAAGAAGGTTCCCTGGATTGATGGCAGGACTTTCATATGAAGAAAGACTGGATCGACTAGGCTTATACTCGGTAGAATTTAGAAGATTGAGGGGGGATCTTATTGAAATGTATAAAATTCTGAAGAGATTGGACAAGTTAGATGCAGGAAGATTGTTCCCGATGTTGGGGAAGTCCAGAACGAGGGGTCGCAGTTTGAGGATAAAGGGGAAGCCTTTTAGGACCGAGATGAGGAAAAACTTCTTCACACACAGAGTGGTGAATCTGTGGAATTCTCTGCCACAGGAAACAGTTGAGGCCAGTTCATTGGCTATATTTCAGAGGGAGCTAGATATGACCCTTGTGACTAAAGGGATCAGGGGGTATGGAGAGAAAGCAGGTACAGGGTTCTGAGTTGGATGATCAGCCATGATCATACTGAATGGCAGTGCAGGCTCGAAGGGCCGAATGGCCTACTCCTGCACCTATTTTCTATGTTTCTATGTTTAAAAGGACTTAGGCATATTGGGAGAATGAGCAAAGCAGTCATAGATGGAATATAGTAGTATGGTAATGCAATTAAAAGAATATATGAGAAGATTATTTTCTGGGGGGGGGGTTCAAAAATCAGAGGTGCAAAGGGACAAAGCATACATTTTGAGAGGGCTAGAAAATAAAAGCAAGATGTATGCTGGGGCTTCATCAGACCACACTTGGAATATTGTGAGCATTTTTGGGCTCCAAGAAAGAATTGGAGAGAATCCAGAAGAGGTTCACAAGAATTAATCTGGGAATGAAAAAGTCAATGTATCATGGGGGAAAACTGTCAAAGATTCCCCTCTATCCTCAAACTGTGACCCCTCGTTCTGGACTTCCCCAACATCGGGAACAATCTTCCTGCATCTAGCCTTTACAATCCCTTTAGGATCTTATACGTTTCAATCAGATCCCCCCTCAATCTTCTAAATTCCAACGAGTACAAGCCCAGTTCATCCAGTCTTTCTTCATATGAAAGTCCTGCCATCCCAGGAATCAATCTGGTGAACCTTCTCTGTACTCCCTCTATGGCAAGGATGTCTTTCCTCAGATTAGGGGACCAAAACTGCACACAATGCTCCAGGTGTGGTCTCACCAAGGCCTTGTACAAATGCAGTAGTACCTCCCTGCTCCTGTACTCAAATCCTCTCGCTATAAATGCCAGCATACCATTCGCCTTTTTCACCGCCTGCTGTACCTGCATGCCCACTTTCAATGACTGGTGTATAATGACACCCAGGTCTCGTTGCACCTCCCTTTTTCCTAATCGGCCACCATTCAGATAATAATCTGTTTTCCTATTTTTGCCACCAAAGTGGATAACTTCACATTTATCCACATTAAATTGCATCTGCCATGAATTTGCCCACTCACCCAATCTATCCAAGTCACCCTGCATACTCTTAGCATCCTCCTCACAGCTAACACTGCCACCCAGCTTCGTGTCATCCGCAAACTTGGAGATGCTGCATTTAATTCCCTCATCCAAGTCATTAATATATATTGTAAACAACTGGGGTCCCAGCACTGAGCCTTGCAGTACCCCACTAGTCACCGCCTGCCATTCTGAAAAGGTCCCGTTTATTCCCACTCTTTGCTTCCTGTCTGCTAACCAACTCTCCACCCACACCAATACCTTACCCCCAATACCATGTGCTTTAAGTTTGCACACTAATCTCCTGTGTGGGACCTTGTCAAAAGCCTTCTGAAAATCCAAATATACCACATCCACTGGTTCTCCCCTATCCACTCTACTAGTTACATCCTCAAAAAATTCTATGAGATTCGTCAGACATGATTTTCCTTTCACAAATCCATGCTGACTTTGTCCGATCATTTCACTGCTTTCCAAATGTGCTGTTATCACATCCTTGATAACTGACTCCAGCAGTTTCCCCACCACCGACGTTAGGCTAACCAGTCTATAATTCCCCGGTTTCTCTCTCCCTCCTTTTATAAAAAGTGGAGTTACATTAGCCACCCTCCAATCCTCAGGAACTAGTCCAGAATCTAACGAGTTTTGAAAAATTATCACTAATGCATCCACTATTTCTTGGGCTACTTCCTTAAGCACCCTGGGATGCAGACCATCTGGCCCTGGGGATTTATCTGCCTTCAATCCCTTCAATTTACCTAACTCCACTTCCCTACTAACATGTATTTCGCTCAGTTCCTCCATCTCACTGGACCCTCTGTCCCCTACTATTTCTGGAAGATTATTTATGTCCTCCTTAGTGAAGACAGAACCAAAGTAATTATTCAATTGGTCTGCCATGTCCTTGCTCCCCATAATCAATTCACCTGTTTCTGTCTGCAGGGGACCTACATTTGTCTTTACCAGTCTTTTCCTTTTTTCATATCTATAAAAGCTTTTACAGTCCGTTTTTATGTTGCCTGCCAGTTTTCTCTCATAATCTTTTTTCCCCTTCCTAATTAAGCCCCTTGTCCTCCTCTGCTGAACTCTGAATTTCTCCCAGTCCTCAGGTGAGCCACTTTCTCTGGCTAATTTGTATGCTTCTTCTTTGGAATTGATACTATCCCTAATTTCTCTTGTCAGCCACGGGTGCACTACCTTCCTTGATTTATTCTTTTGCCAAACTGGGATGAACATTTGTTGCAGTTCATCCATGCAACCTTTAAATGCTTGCCATTGCATATCCACCGTCAATCCTTTAAGTGTCATTTGCCAGTCTATCTTAGCTAATTCACGTCTCATACCTTCAAAGTTACCCCTCCTTAAGTTCAGAACCTTTGTTTCTGAATTAACTATGTCACTCTCCATCTTAATGAAGAATTCCACCATATAATGACTGGGACTAACATACTGTAAAAGGACGAGATGGGTTAGACTTTTTCCAAATGTGTTCAGGAATATTTTCTTAATCAAAATTGAGAAGTCGCCATGAGAATGTGTACGATACTTGATCTGCTGTTAGGGAATGAGACAGGGCAGGTGATTGAAGTTTGTGTAAGGGAATACTATGCATCTAGTGATCACAATGCCATTAGTTTCAAAGTAAATATGGAAAAAGATAGGTCTGGTCTGAAGGTTGAGATTCCAAATTGGAGAAAAGCCATTTTTGATGGCATCAGAAAGGATCTGGCAAGTGTGGATTGGAACAGGTTGTTTTCTGGCAAAGGTGTACTTGGCAAATGAGAGGTCTTCAAAAATGAAATTTTGAGAGTCCGAAGCTTCTAGTGAATGTGCCTGTCAGAATAAAAGGTAAAGGTAACAGGTGAGATATTGAAGCTCTAGATAAGAGAAAATAGGAGGTGCATTGCAGGTATAGGCAGGTAGGAACAAATGAGTTGGAAATGGTATACAAGAAATGCAAGAGAACACTCAAGAAAGAAATCAAGAAGGCTAAAAGAAGTTATGAATGGAGGCCTGTGACCAGTGGACTGCCACAGGGATCAGTGCTGGGTCCACTATTGTTTGTCATCTATATCAACGATCTGAATGATCATGTGGTTAACTGCATCAGCAAACTTGCAGATGACACGAAACTTGGGGGTGCAGTGGACAGTGAGGAAGGCTATCATGGCTTGCAGCAGGATCTAAACCAGCTGGAAAAATGGCAGATGGAATTTAATGCAGACAAGTGCAAGGTATTGCACTTCGGACTAACCAGGGTAGGTCTTACGCAAGGAATGGTTTGGCATAATTTGTTGAAAGTGGTGTCACGGGGAAAAAGGATCATTTTGGCACATTGGCCTTCATAAATCCAAGTATTGAGTGTAGGAGATGGGATGTTTTGTTGAAGTTATACAAGGCATTGCTGAGGCCTGATTTGGAGTGTAGTGTGCAGTTTTGATCACCAACCTACAGGAAAGATGTAAATAATGTTGAAAGAGTACAGAGAAAATTTACAAGGATATTGCCGAGTCTGGAGGACCTGAGTAATAAAGAAAGATCGAACAGGTTAGGATTTCATTACTTGCCACTTAGACGATTGAGAAATTTGATAATGGCACACAAACTTATGAGGGGTATAGATAAGGTAAATGCAAGGAGGTTGGTTGGGATCACAATCAGAGGTCATGAGCTCAGGGTGAAAGACGAAAACTTCAAAGGGAACACGAGGGGAAACTTCTTCATTCAGAGGGTCATGAAAGTGTGGAACACGCTGCCAGCAAAAGTGGTATATTTGAGCTTGATTTCAACGTTAAAGAGAATTTTGGATAGGTACATGAATGGTAGTGGTATGGAAGGCTATGGTCCTGGTGCAGGTGTATGGGAGTAGGCAATTTAAATGGCTCATCATGGACTAGATGGGCCAAAGGGCCTGTTTCTGCACAGTACTTTTCTATGATTAAGTAATGGCAGTTCTGCTCGCCAACCAAGACTGTAGTTGAAGCTGTAACACATTCACAATAAAAATGAAATTTCACAAGTGTAGCGAAATTGATCATGCTTTTGTGTCACTGTATTTTTTCACTATGCGAATATGTGTCGACCATATGGATCACCAGGGGTTTGAACTTCCAAAAGCTTGCATACTTGCACGGACATGATCAGGTTTTACATAAAATTCAACAATACAGCTCAAAAGAACATTGTGTTACATTAGAACTTTTAGACTGGAACATTAAATCAGTCATCGCTGAGGAAATCCTCACCCCTCCCATTTTAGCATTTCTTCCAACAATTACATTCTTTCAGTTGCATAAAGTTTATCTTTTCACACAGCAATTTATTGCTAATATCTGAATGAAGCTCTGTAAATAATGACACAAACTTACCTTGTGTGTTTTGCTATAGATGTACAGATATGCCAGCCTGTAGAGACTCTTGTAGTGCTGAGGGAATCGACAGAGACACAGATGCAAGGCTCTAATGCACTGTTCGATCAAGACCCAGCGCTGCTCCCTCTCATCTCCTGGCAAGCTCTGAGGGAGGTCCTCCAATCTATAGGTGTCTTTCATATCTCCTGATGGTTCAGTTGTTTTCTTTTTTGAGTCACAGAGAGATGATGAGGTGGTCCTGGTGGGAGTGACAACAGCAGTACTGATGCTACTACTCTGACTCTGTGACTCGGTGTGCAACTTTGCCCCTGCTTGTGCTGCCAGTCTCAAAGCCAGAGCATCTATGCCTTCACTGATTTCCACATTGCTTCCTCGACAGAGTTCAGAGCAGACTCTTCCAACAGAATCCTCTTCTTCTAACTTCCTATAATTCTCTCTTGATGGTACGGTGCTCTCCACAGGTGCTCTGTTACCTGAACGTTCTGCCAACCTCAAAGTCAAAGCATCAATGGCTTCTGTAATCGCTGCACCGCCTCCTCTGCAATCCTCTGAAGACATTCGTAACCCAAAGTCATCTTCCTCTAGTTTTCCATGGTTTTCCCTAGGTAATACAGTAGCTTCCACAGTTGAAGAAGATGAAGGACTACCTTTACCAGAGTGAATTTTCTTGCTACTGTCCTGGGAACTGGCTGCATCTGTAAAGATGTCCTGTGTTGAGCTAGAATCAGACAGTACCAAAATCACGCTATCTTGACTCCTCTCTGAAAAGAAAGCACAAGTAATTCAATTATAGGTTGCAGTTTTTAATATAACAGAATCATTTCAACATGGAAGTTACCTGTTTGGCCTGACCTCTGCCAGAACTATTCAGTCAAATACATTCCTCAACTCAGTCCCCTGAATTTACAATTATTTCTTTCTCAGGTCCCTTTGAGACACATTGGTTGAATGAAAATTTGAACTATGTTTATTACATTGCTTCATATCCCATGCTAACCTTATCCAATGAAAAGCTGTAATTCAGTCTCTTGTTTCAACAGATTGATAGTTTCAACTGATCTCCAACAACCATGCCATTTTGGGGATAAACTTGAGAATTTTTATATGAAAGATGTTCCCCAATTTTTCTCTTAAACAATCTAGCTCAAATTGAACTTGCATTGACAGTTTTCAATTCCTGCAGAGGTAAATATTTCACATTATCCACTGAACTAAAATTTTCATCCTTGACGTCCAATCACAAGAAACAGTGGTAAGAAAAGTTCATTTAATATTGTTCTTAATCTTTTTTTAAAGCTTTCTCAACATAATACTGATCCATGCAATTTCAAATGCAATAAGAATGTCAAGAAGACACACAACAGCTGTCATTTTCCAATAAATAAGGGAAATCAAGGAAAGCTATATTTTAGGAACCAGTTTGACATCAGTAACTTGCCAAAACCCTTACTTTAAAAACAGTTTTTCCAGACAACAACATTATTACAAAGAATTACATTCGTTAAAGCATATTAAATTGACGCTGTTCTACCAGCTCACCATAAACAAGGCTGTGGAATATATTAAACAAAACCCCTCCTCACTAATGTCAGTTTAACCTTACAATATGCTTATAACACAAAATTTATGCTTTTATAATTATACACACTTGACTCCAATAGAACTCGCTAATATGCCACATTCTGGTCTCTCTTTAAGATGTTAACCAGTATCACAATAAATTTTCCAGTAGGCCAGGTAAGCTTAAAGAGTGTGAGCACCAGGCATTTCACTAAGGCATTACCTGGAATTTCTGAATTATCAGGTATCGATTTATCAGAGTTTTATCAAGCCTTTACATATAAATAAAACCATGAATCTTTGTGAATGTTAAACAGGGAAGGAAAATCTGGAGAGAATGCTTTTTATTCCACATAGTCCCTGCTGTATTGCGGAAAAAAGTCACCTTATTGCAAAAATGGAGACACAAGAGGCTGCAACTGCTGGAATCTGGAGTAACCTACATGTGTTGGAAGAACTCAGCAGATCAGACAGCATCTATGGAGCTTAGAATAAAGGGAGGGAAGTGGGGAGGGGAAGCCACAAGAGGTAAACACAAAATACTCTGCAGACGCTGGGGTCAAAGCAACAGGCACAATACGCTGGAGGAACTCAGCAAGTCGGGCAGTATCCGTGGAAACGAACAGTCAATGTTTCGGGCCGAGTCCTGCCAAAGGGTCTCAGCCCGAAACGTTGACTGTTCGTTTCCATGGATACTGCCCAACCTGCTGAGTTCCTCCAAAGTGTTGTGCGTGAAGCCACAGGAGGAGTGTGCAGCAAACTGGGCAACTGCTTTGACAAGCACCTCCACTTCCATTGCCATGTCAGTAAACATTTCTACACTAACATGCCTATCCACAACATCCTCCACTGCCAAGTGGAGGTAAACCCAAATTAGAGAAACATCATTTCATATTCTGTCTGAGCAGTTTCTCTGTAATCTCTGTAACACTGGCCAGAGGCTGAAATGACTTAGTTCCAATAACTATACCATCTTTCTTTGGAATCAGTGCGATTCCAACCTATGGAATGTTTTCTCTGGGTTTACACTGACTTCATTTTGCCCAAGTCTCCTTAATGTTCAAATCATGGCTAAACAAAAATGCTGGATGTGATCACCGGCATATGACGTGAAATTTGTTAACTTAGCAGCAGCAGTTCAATGCAATATATAATCTAGCAGAGAGAAAAAAATAATAAATAAAATAAAACATAATAATAAACAAACAAGTAAACCAATTACAGGATCCCCCCGCCATCTGAAGGTAGAGCGTTCCTATGAAACGGTTCGTAAGCCGAAATGTCGTAAGGCGAAGAAGCAATTACCATTTATTTATATGAGTAAAATTTGTGAGCGTTCGCAGACCCAAAAATAACCTACCAAATCATACCAAATAACACATAAAACCTAAAATAACAGTAACATATAATAAAAGCAGGAATGATATGATAAATACACAGCCTATATAAAGTAGAAATACTTTTCCACAATCATTACTGCACTGTTCTCTGTAGCAAAAATCTCACGCAAGCGCTGTCGGCAGAAAATCTCACGCAAGCGCTGTTGGCAAAAACACGGCACAAGCGCTCTCCAGTAACCTTTAAGCTATGAAGCTGCCAAATCATACCTAATAACACGTAAAAATACACAGCCTGTATAAAGTAGAAATAATGTATGTACAGTGTAGTTTCACTTACCGGAATTGGTTCAGCGCTGAGCACACTGATGATGGTGTGTTAGACTGAGTCGTCGCAGGTTGGGTGGTGCAGTGGCCCCACCCTCCAGGCCGCCAACAGATACCGAACCGCGGAGCATGCAGGAGTGCAGAGGTAGCAGGGAGGCGCACAGCACATTTATAAGAGAAAAGCCAAAATAAACATGCTAATTAACTAGGTGCCGCCCAGCACTAATTGTCCGACCAGATCAGTGCCAATTTCTGATTGCGTCGTCTCTGATCTGGGCCGACAATTACGTATCGGGCAGCACCTAATTAATTAGCATGTTTATTTCGGCTTTTTTCTTAAAGATGTGCTGTGTGCCTCCTGGCTACCGCTGCATTCTCCGCAAATCGCGGGGTGGTGGGACACTGGGGTGTCATCTTGTCGCATGTGTCCATTAGAGCAGGCAGCTCATCTTCTCCTATGACTGCCTGCGTCGATGTCGAAGGTCGAGGTTTGTCGTCTGCTGTGGCTGATGTGGAAGGCTTGTTTGACTGCTGAGCCTCATGCATTTTTCTATCATATAGTTCTTTGTAAGGACCCAAACCATCCTGCAAATATCCCCTAAACCGACATACCCTTTCAAAATTAAAGTCGTACTTTATCATTACTCATTCGGTTTCGATTGTTATCCTTTCCTCTTCCAATTGCATCAGCTCTTCATCTATCAGTTCTTGGTCATGGGATGCCGAAACCTCTTCAACATCATCTTCGTCAGCTTCCACAAGCCAAACTCACTTTGTCCTTACTTCGTTCACCATGATCGAAACGCTTAATTATGTCTAGTTTTACGCTAAGTGTAACACCCTTATGAGATCTTTTAGGCTTTTCCAATACCTTAGAACTCATCTTGCAAACGGCTGCTCACAGGCATGTGTTTAAGCAATGTCGGGGAGAATGCAGTTCCAAATCCGGGGGAGAGTGGCTGCTCAGGGCGCGCGCTGCCTTTTATCGCGCGCTGATTCTTTTTTGTAACAGTGAAAACACCTTCTGAAAGCGAAAACAGGGTACTAATGTAGATCTTTCATAACAGTGAGGTTTCGTAAAGCAAACGTTCGAAAAGCCGGGGACATCTGCATGTATATTGAATAGATTCTTAAAAAACATGCAAAAACAGAAATACTGTATAGTGAGGTAGTATCCAAAGCTTCAATGTCCATTTAGAGGGGAAGAAGCTGTTCCTGAATTGCTGAGTGTGTGCCTTCAGGTTTCTGTACCTCCTACCTGATGGTAACAGTGAGAAAAGGTGCTGGAGGTCCTTAATAAAGGACAAGCTAGCTAGCCTAACCTCAGTGGTTGGGAAAGCGTTGGAGTCTAGGATGAGGTTTCAAGGTACTTGGAGACTAATGATTAAAAAAAATTCAAAGTGAGCATAGTTTCTGTAAAGGAAAATCTTGCCTGACAAACATGTTAGAGTGCTTCGAGGAAGTAACAAGCAGAGTGGACAATGGAGAGGCAGTGGATATCATTTACATGGATTTTCAGAAGGCATTTGATAAGGTGCCACACATGAGGCTGCTTAACAAGAGAAAATCCTATGATGTTACAGGAAAGATATTGGCATGGATAGAGGAAGAACTGACAGGCAGGAGGCAGTGAGTGGGAATAAAGGGGGCCTTTCCTGGCTAGCTGCCAGTGACTAAAGGTGCTCCTCAGGGGGTTAGTATTAGGACCACTAGTTTTCACATTGCCATAAATTCTATTTGTCTACATTATTGACAAACAATGTTTGCGAATGATACAAAGATAGGTGGAGGATTAGGTAGCGCTGAGGAAGCGATGCAATTGCAGCAGGAATTAGGTAAATTGGAACAATGGGCAAAAAAGTAGCAGACTGAATACAACGTTGGATAATGTATGATAATACAACTTGGTAAAAGGAACAATAGCGCAGATTTATCTCAATGGGCAGAAAATTCAAACATCAAAGCTACAGAAGGACTTATGAGCTTCTGTGCAAGACTCTCAGAAGGCTAGTATACAAATTGAGTCTGTGGTAATGAATACAAATGAAATGTTGGCATTTATTTCAAGGGGAATAGAATATAAAAGCAAGGAGATAATGCTGAGCCTTTATAAGACCACACTGGGAGTCCTGTCAATAGTTTTGGGCCCCATATCTCAGAAAGGATGTGTTGTCAACCGAGAGTGTCCAGAGGAGGTGCACAAGGATGATTCCGGGAATGAAGGGGTTTACGTACAAGGAGCAACTGGCAGCTTTGGGCCTGTACTCACTGGAGTTTAGAAGATTGCAGTGGATCTGATTGAAACCTATCGAATGTTGAAAGGACTAGATAGGGTGGATGTGGAGAGGATGTTTTCTCTGGTGGGAGTATCCAGAACTAGAATGCACAGCCTCTGAATTCAGGGGCAACCTTTTAGGACAGAAGTAAGGAGGAATTCTTTTAGCCAGAGAGTGGTGAATCTGTGGAACGCTCTGCCACAGACTGTGGTGGAGGCTAAGTCTGTGGGTATATTTAAAGTAGAAGTTGATAGTTTGCTGATTGGTTAGGGCATCAAAGAATATGGCAAGAAGTTAGGTGTATAGGATTGAGTAGGATCTGGGATCAGCCATGATGAAATGGCGCAACAAACTCAATGGGCTGATTGGCCTAATTCTGCTCCTATATCTTTTTGAATGAATGAATGCATGCATTAAAAAATGATACAATGTTCCTCCAGAATGATATCACAAGAAACACAGGACAAACCAAGACTAAAACTGACAAAACCACATAATTATAACATATAGTTACAACAGTGCAAAGCAATACCGTAATTTGATAAAGAGCAGACCATGGGCACAGTAAAAAAGATTCTCAAAGTTCCGATAGACTCATCATCTTACGCAGACGGTAGAAGGGAGAAACTCTCCCTGCCATGAACCTCCAAGCGCCGCAAACTTGCCGATGCAGCACCATTGGAAGCACCCAACCACAGCGGACTCTGAGTCCGTCTGAAAACTTCGAGCCTCCGACCAGTCCTTCGACACCGAGCATCCTCTGCCGAGCTTCTGAAGCTTTATAAATACCCTGACTCCTCAAACCTTGTCCCAACAATCAGCAGCCATGGGCTCCCCTAAGCAGCCGCCTAGCACTCTGAAAATTCAAATAAACGTTGCCCACAAAGCAGGAGAAGGTTATAAGATAGCAAAGCGTTTTCAGGTAGCCGTTTCCTCAGTTCGTAATGCAATTAAGAAGTGGCAGTTAACAGGAACGGTGGAGGTCAAGTTGAAGTCTGGAAGACCAAGAAAACTTTCTGAGAGAACTGCTCGTAGGATTGCTAGAAAGGCAAATCAAAACCCCCGTTTCACTGCAAAAGACCTTCAGGAAGATTTAGCAGACTCTGGAGTGGTGGTGCACTGTTCTACTGTGCAGCGACACCTGCACAAATATGACCTTCATGGAAGAGTCATCAGAAGAAAACCTTTCTAGCATTCTCACCACAAAATTCAGCATCAGAAGTTTGAAAAGGAACATCTAAACAAGTCCTGACGAAGGGTCTCGGCCTGAAACGTCGACTGCACCTCTTCCTACAGATGCTGCTTGGCCTGCTGCGTTCACCAACAACTTTGATGTGTGTTGCTTATCTAAACAAGCCTGATGCATTTTGGAAACAA
The DNA here is from genome assembly GCF_030028105.1 of Mobula birostris. Classification (NCBI taxonomy): domain Eukaryota; kingdom Metazoa; phylum Chordata; class Chondrichthyes; order Myliobatiformes; family Myliobatidae; genus Mobula; species Mobula birostris. The sequence goes on from NC_092394.1 coordinate 60,541,042, forward strand.
GTCCTGTGGACTGATGAAGTTAAAATAGAACCTTATGGCCACAATGAGCAACGGTATGTTTGGAGAAAAAAGGATGCAGAATTTCATGAAAAGAACACCTCTCCAACTGTTAAGCACGGAGGTGGATCAATCATGCTTTGGGCTTGTGTTGCAGCCAGTGGCACGGGGGACATTTCACTGATAGAGGGAAGAATGAATTCAATTAAATACCAGCAAATTCTGGAAGCAAACATCACACCGTCTGTAAAAAAGCTGAAGATGAAAAGAGGATGGCTTCTACAACAGGATAATGATCCTAAACACACCTCAAAATCCACAATGGACGACGTCAAGAGGTGCAAGCTGAAGGTTTTGCCATGGCCCTCACAGTCCCCCAACCTAAACATCATCAAAAGTCTGTGGATAGACCTCAAAAGAGCAGTGAGTGCAATACGGCCCAAGAATCTCACAGAACTAGAAGCCTTTTGCAAGGAAGAATGGGCAAATATCCCCCAGACAAGAAATGAAAGACTCTTAGCTGGCTACAGAAAGCGTTTACAAGCTGTGATACTTGCCAAAGGGGGTGTTACTAAGTACTGACCATGCAGGGTGCCCAAACTTTTGCTTCGGGCCCTTTTCCTTTTTTGTTATTTTGAAACTGTAAAAGATGGAAATAAAAAAGTAATCTTGCTTAAAATGTTAAAGAAATGTGTCATCTTTAACTTTATACTTCTTGGAAATCAGTTCATATTTTACTCGCTTAGCTATTCACAGTAACAGAAATTTTGACCAAGGGTGCCCAAACTTTTGCACTCCAATGTATATACTAATCTCACTTACCTGCATTTGGTCTATACCCTTCTATACTTGACAATTCAAATGTTCGTCCATGATTCTGAAATGCGATTATCTGTCTCCAGCACCTCCTCAGGCAGCACTTTCCAGATTCCCCCAGAGTTCAAGTGACAAAAATCCACCTCAAACTTCCTGCCTCTCACTTTATATCTATAATCCTCTTAATTTAAATACCCCAGCATGGAAAAATGATTCCTACCTTTTTATCCTTCCTACAATTGTATACACCTTTAACAGGACACTCATCAACCTCCCCCCTTCTGGGTTAAACAAATGCAGCCTCTCCTTTTAACTGAAATCCTCTTTCCCAGGGAACATACTAGTGAAATCTCCTCTGCACCTTGTCCAGCACAATCACATCCTTGCTATAGTATAGCAACCAGAACTGTGCACAGTACTACTGGTGTGACCTAATCAATGTCTTACAGTCAGAACACAACATCATTGCTTTTATATTCTGTGTCATGGATGCTGAGGCAAGCAATCCATATGCCTTCTTGCTCCCCTATCTACCTGCACTGTCACTTTCAGGGATCTGTGCATTAGTACACCAAGAGCTTTCTGTTCATCAAAACTCCCCAAGGCCCTATCATTTACTGTACATGTCCTACGCCCACTTAACCTTGCCAAATACTTTACATTTGTCAAGAATAAATTCCATCTGCAATTGGCATGCTTATATTAAAGGAAACATGTCTGAAAAGCAACATAAAATGTAAAGGTAAGCTGACACTAGAGATAATACAGTAGTGCTAGAAAGTTTGTGAACCCTGTAGAATTTTTCTATTTCTGCATAAATATGACTTAAAATGTGATCAGATCTTCACACAAGTTCTAAAACTACATAATGAGAACCCAATTAAATAATAACACAAAAACATTATATTTGCTCACTTACTTGAAAAAAATGATCCAACATTACATGTATTTGTTGGAAAAAGCATGTGAACCTCTGGGGTAATGCCTTCTTTACAGGGTTCACAAGCTTTCTAGTACCTCTGTACATCTAGATAAATAAATGATTAAATCAAACTAGGAAGTACTCTTTCTGGAAGAGGATCAGAAGAGATTTGGAAGAGATTAAATAAATTCTCAATGTTGAGACTAGGAAACTCTGGAATGGGGAAGGTATATTTGAACAATGCAGAATGATGAAAATGCAGAATATAATACAATTGAAAATAGCATAGAAACAATAAAAATAGACAATTGAAGAGTATACTTTTGCCATATTCCTAAATTTAAAAAATGCTGTGACTTGCTATTTCTCAAATAAATCAGGAATTTGTTATTGTACTTCCATACCTTCCATCTTTTCTCAAAAACTGCACATCAGACAGAGTGGTCCAAACAAAGGTGTTTTTTTTTTAATTACACAGGTCCACAATGAGGACAAAGGTGGGTAAAGTGATCATTCCATAGAGGATGGGGGAGGACAATAATTTCAGTGGTCTGTGAATGGCTGAGAATTTCCTCAGATCTGACGAAGTGTGCTCAGGTTGAAATATTAGTTCCATTCTCTTCCACAGACGCAGCTAACCTGCTGGGTTTTTCTAGTATTTTCTGTTTTATTTTAGCTTTCCAGCATCTACAGCTTCTTTCTGATTTTCACTCACTGATTTCCTCCCAGTTTCATCAAATGATTCTTACTGCTAGCTTGAAACCCACTCCATAGTGTTGGAAGTGATCAGTAGGGAGTACTAGACCTGCCTTCATAAGGGCACCCATGGAAACTCAAAATGAAAAGTATAATTTAACCAAATCAGCAGGCAAGTTGAGTGAAAAATAAAACTAATTATAACAGCAATGGCCAAAAAAACTAAATAAGGTAAATGAAAAATAATAGCAATAAAAAATAATAAACTATTCAAATAAACTTCCTAATTAAAAAGAAACCAAGGTAACTGAAAAGGCTAAGCACTTGAGGAATTCTATTGAAGGTCCACAGGCTACAAGAGTCACCTCACCAAAATGAGTGTCAAAGGGGTCCAAGCTCAAACCAGCATGCCCCACATCTACTTCCAACGCAGAAATTTATTGAATAACAATCTCCCAATGTAGCATTGTGCAGCATTATCCTTGTGCAACTTTTGCATGAAATACAAAGATTGCTTCATTTGTCACATGTACATCAAAATATGTCACTGACCAACACAGTCTGACACCAACATAACATGCCCATATCTTACTAATCCTAACCTGTAAATATTTGGAATGTGGAGGAAACTCATGTGGCCACGCAGGAGAACGTATATACTATAGATAGTGACGGAATTTAATCCAAATTGTTGATGCTATAATATTGTTACGCTAACTGCTACACTACTATGCCATGTACAAGAACTATTGCATACAAATTCTTGTATTTTTGTAGTTCATTTAATCTACCTTCTATAATGAATGATATTACCATTATTTAAATAAGTACCAATACCAAACAAAAAGTGTGATATGCCATTAGCTCAATTTCAAACGCTTAAGAGTTGCCAATGGTACACTAAACCTGACTACTGGGAGGTGTGAGAACCTTAATTAGTATAATATGCTGTGAGGGGCAGAGAATGAGGAAGAGGTACCTGAATTCACCTCCAAATGAGGAATACAAAATTCCCAGGATTCAGGATATGAACTCAAGCTCTCATTTCTAATAAAGATTAATCCAAAGATTTTAAAAATTAACAGAACAGACTGATTACCACAGCAGATTAGGAAATAAAGAGATTTAGTGGAAGTAGGCAGTGAGGAAATCTGTTGTAGAAACCTCTTTGGGATAATTACAGTAACACTTAAAAATGCCCTCTTTAATGTAAGAATGGCTGATACATCTTTGAAAAGGTTTTCCTGTTGTAGACAGAGAAAGATTTAGAATGTGCATTTGAAAACTGTTCCAAGGTTTGGTGAAAAGTGGTGACATGTTTCTAATATGACTGCTTTACAGACAATAGTTTATTAATACTCATGCTAAACATCATTTGCACAGCCAAGTATTATGTTCTGTTGGCAAAGGTTTCAAAGAGGAGGAGCTCAGGAGAATTAACGGGGCCTAACGGCAACTCCTTTGCTTGCATCTTCGGAAACAGCTTTAACATCTTTATTTTTCCCTTTCAGGGTTCTTTTGAAGACCCTCACCTGGAGTTACACGCTATGGTTCTTTGCAGGAATGGGACCCACTCTCCAGGTTTCATGACTGGCCATTACTTGTCATGCCAAGGGCACGGCCTAACAGCTCAGCTCGCCTTTGGAGATCGAAGGTCGGTAGAAGATCAGTGTGTCGTGGGAGATGCAAGATCCAAGGCTGTGTGCCCAGAGACCCAAGATCTTTGAGCATAAGGCTCGGAAAAAGCGATGCAACAGACTTTTAACATCGTAAACCAGTGAGTTGTTTGTTATGTCTCCCCTCTCGCTGTGAAATGGAGACATCTCTTTCTCTCTTATTAGGTGGGGGGGGGAGGAGAGGGAGGGAGGGAGGGAGGGAGGGAGGGAGGGAGAGAGAGAGAGAGAGAGAGAGATAGATAGGCTATGGTATGTCAAATACTGGGTGAACAAGTAGTCTTTGGAGTACTGCAAGTCTGTGTCTTTGCTGTTGCTTTGCTCACGCCTGAGTGCTTGGTGCTGGGGCCAATGCTTTTTTTTTGACGGTGGGGGAGGGGGTTGTTGCTTGCTGCTGCTTACACGTGAGAGGGAGGGGAGCTGGAAGGGACTTTGGGGTTCTAACATTGAACTATCATTCATTATTTGGGGGCACTCCTCTGTTTTTTGTGGATGGTTGTGAAGGAAAAGCATTTCAGGATGTATATTGTATACATTTCTCCGATATTAAATGTACCTTTGAACCTTTGAAGTTCTTATTAGCACCAAACCTTGCTTTGCAAGCGAAGTTTTCATTATAAACTGCTGGCTATTCCAATAACCTAGCACCCATCTTGAGAGGATAATGGTATTACAGCATTTCAGATAGCATACTGTATGCATTCTCTGATATTAAAGGAATCTAAATCTAAATGCACTCAGTTCTTCTTTAAAGTCAATCCCAAATTAAGTCCTGTCGATCACTGTCAATGTGAATGCTACCGGGCAATAGTCATTAAGGCCGCCCACATTATTCTTCTTAGGCAGTGGTATAATTGCTGCCTTTTTGAAGCAAGTGGGAACTTCCGTCCGTTGCAGTGAGAGATTGAAAATGTCCTTGAATACTCCCCCCAGTTGGTTAAAACAGGTTTTTGAGCCTTACCAGGTACTCCATCGGGACCTTCTGCTTTGCGAGGGACCACTCCTTTTAAAGGCAGCCTAACATCGGCCTCTGAGACAAAATAACAGGGTCATCAGATGCAGCAGGAATCTTCTCAGCTGAAAGGGCTTCTCCCGTTCAAAATGTGCATAGAAGACGTTCAGTTCATCTGGTAGTGAAGCATCGCTGCCATTCATGCTATTGGGTTTTGCTATGTAGGAAGTAATGTCTTGCAGACCCTGCCAGAGTTGCTGTGCACCTGACGTCACCTCCAACCTCATTCAAAATTGTCTCTTTGCCCTTGAAGTAGCCCTCCACAAATCATACCTGGTTTTCTGGTGCAGGCCTGGGTTACCAGGCTTGAATGCCACAGATCTAGCCTTCAGCAGATGACATACCTCCTGGTTCATCCACGGCTCTTGGTTTGGGAATGTACAGTAAGTCTTTGTGGGCCACACTCATCCACACAGGTTTTAATGAAGTCAGTAAAGACTGCAGCATACTCATCAAGATTCGATGATGAATTCCTGAATACAGTCCAGTCCACCGATTCAAAGCAGTCCTGTAGGCGCTCCTGTGCTTCCCTTGTCCATACCTTCTTGGTCCTCACTGCTGGTGTTGCAGTCTTCAGTCTCTGCCTATACTCAGGGAGCAGAGCTACAGCCAGGTGATCAAACTTCCCGAAGTGAGGGTGTGGAATAGCACAGTAGGCATTCTTGATGGTGGTTTAGCAATGGTCCAGTGTGTTGTTTCCTCTGGTATTGCAAGTGATCCGTTGATGGTAGTTGCTTAGTGATTTTTTCAGACTGGCCTGGTTAAAATCTACCAAAACGATGAAGGCGTTAGGGTGCGCTGTTTCATGCATGTTGATCCCATTTCTCAGATAATCTAAAGCCTGCTTGACATTGACCTGAGGTGGAACGTAAACTGCTACCAAAATGACCCCACAGAACTCCCATGGTAGTTAAAAAGGATGGCACTTTACTGCTAGATATTCCAGGTCTGCTGAGCAGAATTGGGACAGCAATGATATATTTGTGCATCAAGAAGAGTTGATCATGAGGCATACTCCTCTACCTCTGTTTTTGCGAGACTCTGTAGATCTTTCTGGACAGTGTATAGTAAACCCGTCGATCTGGATCGCTGCATCTGGTACAGAAGGGGTTAACCAAGATTCCGTGAAACAAAGTATACATGCAGTCCTAATGTCCTTCTGATTTAGCACCCTAACTCTGAGATCATCGATGTTATTCACCACAGACTGCACGTTTGCCAGCAAGATAGTTTGTATAGGGAGTTTAAAATCCCATTTCCTTAAACACACTTGTAACCCTGATCTACACCCGCGCTTCCTCCAAGGCGTCTTCTGTGGGCACTTCCAACCATAATCGGTGTTGTTTCCTTCGGTTTAAGCAATGATAGTTCGTTTAAGCATCTTGGTTGACTGTACTGACCTTGGAAGCAGTTGTGCTTTTTAGGCTGAAACGGGAATATTTAATCGTATCTATTGCGAGTACTGCTGATACTTGAGTTGCGTCTAGGCACCCCAGAAGTAATAGTGGCCTGTATGTCAAATAATGATGAGTCGAAGTACAGGAAGGAGATAGAGAGACTAGTGTTATGACCACAACCTTTCACTCCATATCACAAAACAGAAGTGCTGTTCATTGTCTTCAGGAAGGGGGGTGGTGCTCATGCTCCTGTTTAATGGTGCTGAGGTCGAGGATGAACTGTATGCAAGACAAGTTTCTCACTATTCCTTAGTACATGTGGCAATAATAAAGTTCAATCTGAACTTCAAGAACAAGATAACAACCTAGAAATTCCTTCTCTGTTTTTTTTCCCCTAATGTTAAGACAATGATATTCCATTGCAAGATGTAACAGCCCAATCAGACTCCCTGATATAATAACCTTCTATTTCACTTTTAGCACATGCCATTCAAATCCTCCACTGTAATATCACACAGCTGCCAGCTGCCAGCCACACAGCTGAGATCCCAACAGCCAGCCATTAAAGGTACTTGGGACACAATCAACGCTCTTTCAACTTCTGTACAGGGATGCAAGCAGATTTTCTGAGAACAGCATTGAGATTAGAAAGCAACATAACCCAATGATATGAGCAAGACACAGATTGTTCAGCCCATAATGTTGTGGTTACTTTTTAATCTACCCCAAGATCCATCTAATCCTTCCATTTCATATCACCCTCCATTTTTCTTTATCCATGTGCCTAAGATTTCCTTAAAATTTTCTAATGTATCTGTATCTACCATCACCCCAAGCAATGCATTCCATGGACTTACCATGTTCTGTGAAAAAAAACTACCTCTGACATCCTCCCTATACTTTCTACCAATCACCTTAAAAGGACTGCATGTTCTCTCATTTTAGCCACAGCTGCCTATCCGGTCAATCTAATGCTTCTCATCACCTTCTGCAGCTCTATCAAGTCGCTTCTCATCCTTTTTCACTTCAAAGAGAAATCCAAGATGGACCTCACAAGGCTGCAGGCCCCGATGGTGTACTTGGTAAGGCACTGAAAATCTGCTCCAACAACTGGTGGGAGTGTTCAAAGGCATCTTCAATCTCTCAAAACTGCAGCTGGAAGTTCCCATCTGCTTCAAAAGGGTGGCAATCATACCAGTGCCCAAGAAGAGGAAGGTAAGCCCACTCCAACGACCACCCAGTTCCACTCACATCTTCTGTGATGAAGTGCTTTGAGAGGTTGGTCAAATCTGCTGCAATTTGCCTATCACAACAATAGGTCTACAGCTGATGCCTTCGACCACTTAGACAATAGCAACACCTACATCAGGCTGCTGTGTATTGATTACAGCTCAGCCATCAACACCCTCAGAACCTATCAACAAGCTCTAAAACTTGGGTGTCCATACCTCCCTCTGCAACTGGATCCTTGACTTTCTCATCAGGAGATCACAGTCAGTACAGATCAGAAATAAAATCCTCCTCTCTGACAATCAACATGCTCACTGCTCTACTCCTCTCTACACACACAACTGTGTGGCCAGGCACAAGCTCATATGCTGTCGATGATACAACTGTTGCTGGCAGAATTTCAGATGATTATGAGGCCTCAAGGGATCAGCAGTGGAAAGGATGAGCAGTTTCAAGTTCCTGGGTGTCAACATCTCTTTAGATCTATCGTGGGCCCAACATATTGATACAATTACAAAGGCAGCACAACAGCAGCTATACATTATTAGCACTTTCAGGAGATTTGGTATGTCACCAAAGACACCAGCAAATTTCTACAGATGTACTGTGACGAGCATTGTAACTGGTTGCATCGCCATCTGGTATAAAGAGGCCACTGCAGAGGATTGGACAAAGTTACAGTGTTGCAGACTCAACCAGCTCCATCATGGGAACTAGTTTCCCCATCGTCGAGGACCTCTGGTAAGCTGGCAGCACGCTCTGACACAGCAGCTTCTATGGAGCCAACCAAAGGTGTTATTATCTTTTTTAAACATATTTGTTCCAATTGCAAAATCCTGCTAGACAGTAAGAACTTCAAGTACCGCAGGTCATACTGCTGCCTATGTCAGAGAGGCGTCAGTCCGCAAAAATGATGTGTAATCTAACAGTGGGTAGCTGTCTAAATTCTTTTTCTTGTGATCATAAGATCCTGTTGGGCATTGGTAATGTGGAATGTTGACGTTCGAGTCACTGTTTTATTGGCGAACAGTGGGAGCAGACAGCAGGAGAGCTGCCTGCCCTCGGTCATAACAAGGACTAGGCCTCAAGCCTCTGTGCAGCTGCCCAGCAGGTGTCAGAATCAGTGCACTCCACCTGAGTGCTGGAGGTGGTATGGCATGGTGCCCATGCTGGAGTCAGTGCTGCCCTCCGGTACTTGCTCAGCAGAAGACAAGATGTATTGCGTTCAACTGCAGACTGCTGCAAGATTCATGGACTCAGGGACTTGGACTGTTTTGTGTGTGACTGTATTTTACTGCTGTCTTATACACGCAATGTGTGCCTCGAGCTGTGAATGACTTAGTACTGTGATTTTCACCTGCGGTTTCATTTGGCTATATTCATAGGTATTCATGTATGGTTGAATACACACACACTTAACATAATTTACAGTTTTTATTATATATTGCAATGCACTGCTGCCACAAAACACAAAAAAAAAATCATGATATACGTTAGTGATATTCAACCTGATTATGATTCTGAAAAGCCCTAGCTTGCTCAATCTCTAATACACGCAGTATCCTGGTAAATCTTTTCTATGTCCTCGCTAAAGCTTCCACATCCTTCATATATTGAAGTGACCAGAACTGAGTACAATACTCCCAAGTGTGGTGAAACCGAAGATTTATAGAGCCGCAACCTTATCTTGCAGCTATTAAACTCAATCCCTTGAGTTCACTATCAACTTACATGGCAACATTGAGGGATCTATGGACATGCTGCTGGATCCCTCTGTTCCTTTGGGTCAGTGTGGCCCCTGACAGGTGAAAGGTACAAATGTGAAGGAAACATGAGCTGCCTACATGACTTCAACATCCATGCAAAGCCACTGTGAAGATCGATCACAGGATGCACATTCAGGAAATGGAGCTCCTCTGATTAATCAACTGCTCAGGCTTTTGGTGGAGAACCGTGAGTGCAGCCTGTTCATCTGTGCCTAGAATTGAGGAAGAGTTACAATGGCATAAATCCTTGTAACAGATCTGTTCTTGCGGCACAGCATCAGCCACCACCTTACCACAGCCTTCAGCAACAAACTGTAACATATCACTAAATTAGCAGCAAACTGGAAGCTGAGAGTGTGGCTTGGACTATGAAAACATTTCAGGCCTGTATCTCAGTGGGGACTGTTTTGAAGTTCACCCACTTCCGGAGCTAGAAGCTGGGGTGGGTGGAGAATCTAGCTGCCAGTGTGGATTCTCTGAGCTCTGAGTAGATGGGAGATGGGTAATGAGCCCCTCCATGTCAGGTTTGGTGCCAGACAGACCAGATTCAATTGAATAGTCATAGTGCCTCTCAACTAAAACTGGGATGCAGCAAATTTAACATAAGCAAAGATACAAGGCACAAATGAGTAGATTTGCAGGGGGATGAGAACCAGGGTGCCAGAGTGGCTGGGGTGAAAATAAATGATGTTATAAGTTCAAGCAAAGCCGCAAATAAAAAGTTTGTGAGTGGTGGTAAAAATCTTCTGAGGTGTATATACTTCAATGCTAGAAGTATTGCGGGGAAGGCAGACCAGTTGAGGGCGTGGATTGACACGTGGAATTATGACATTATAGCAATTAGTGAAACTTGGCTACAGGAGGGGCAGGACTGGCAGCTTAATATTCCAGGGTTCCGATGTTTCAGATGTGATAGAGGCAGAGGAATGAAAGGTGGGGGGGGTGGGGGGGGGTAGCATTGCTTGTCAGGGAAAACGTTTACAGCAGTGCTCAGGCAGGACAGATTAGAGGGCTTGTCTACTGAGTCCTTATGGGTGGAGCTGAGAAACAGGAAAGGTATGGCCACATTAGTGGGATTGTATTATAGACTACCCAACAGTCAACGAGAATTGGAGGAGCAAATCTGCAGAGAGATGGCAGACAACTGCAGCAAACATAAAGTTGTGATAGCAGGGGATTTTAATTTTCCACATATTGATTGGGATTCCCATACTGTTAAAGGTCTAGACGGGTTAGAGTTTGTACAATGTGTTCAGGAAAGTTTTTTAAATCAATATATAGAGGTACTAACTAGAGAGGATGCAATATTAGATCTCCTGTTAGGAAAAGAGTTAGGACAGATGATGGAAGTCTGTGCAGAGGGGCACTTTGGTTCCAGTGATAATAACACCATTAGTTTCAACTTGATCATGGATAAAGATAGATCTGGTCCTAGGGTTGAGGTTCTAAACTGGAAAAAGGCCAAATTTGAAGAAATGAGAAAGGGTCTAAAAAGCGTGGATTGGGACAGGTTGTTCTCTGGCAAGGATGTGATCGGTAAGTGGGAAGCCTTCAAAGGAGAAATTTTGAGAGTGCAGAGTTTGTATGTTCCTGTCAGGATTAAAGGCAAAGTGAATAGGAATAAGGAACCTTGGTTCTCAAGGGATATTGCAATTCTGATAAAGAAGAAAAGAGAGTTGTATGACACGTATAGGAAATAGGGAGTAAATAAGGTGCTTGAGGAGTATAAAAAGTGCAAGAAAATACTTAAGAAGGAAATCAGGAGGGCTAAAAGAAGACATGAGGTTGCCTTGGTGGTCAAAGTGAAGGATAATCCAAAGAGCTTTTACAGGTATATTAAAAGGATTGTAAGGGAAATTGGACCTCTTGAAGATCAGAGTGGTCGGCTATGTGCAGAACCAAAAGAAACGTGGGAGATCTTAAATGGGTTTTTTGCATCTGTATTTACTAGGGAAACTGGCATGAAGTCTATGGAATTAATGGAAACAAGTAGTAAGATCACGGAAACTGTACAGATTGAAAAGGAGGAGGTGCTTGCTATCTTGAGGCAAATTAAAGTGGATAAATCCCCAGGGCCTGACAGGATATTCCCTCAGACCTAGAAGGAGACGAGTGTTGAAATTGCAGGGGCCCTGGCATATATATTTAAAATGTCGGTGTCTATGGGTAAGGTGCCGGAGGATTGGAGAATGGCTCATGTTGTTCCGTTGTCTAAAAAAGAATAGAAAAGTAATCCGGGAAATTATAGGCCAGTAAGTTTGACGTTGGTAGTGGGTAAGTTACTGGATAGAGTATTAAGAGACAGAATCTACAAGCATTTGGATAGACAGGGACTTATTAGGGAGAGTCAACATGGCTTTGTGCGTGGTAGGTCATTTTGACCAATCTGTTGGAGTTTTTCGAGGAGGTTACCAGGAAAGTGGATGAAGGGAAGGCAGTGGATGTTGTCTACATAGACTTCAGTAAGGCCTTTGACAAGGTCCCGCATGGGAGGTTAGTTAGGAAAATTCAGTCGCTAGGTATACATGGAGAGGTGGTAAATTGGATTAGACATTGGCTCAATGGAAGAAGCCAAAGAGCGGTAGTAGATAACTGCTTCTCTGAGTGGAGGCCTGTGACTAGTGGTGTACCACAGGGATCAGTGCTGGGTCCATTGTTTTTGTCATCTATATCAATGATCTGGATGATAATGTGGTAAATTGGATCAGCAAGTTTGCTGATGATACAAAGATTGGAGGTGTAGTAGACAGTGAGGAAGGTTTTCAGAGCCTGCAGAGGGACTTGGACCAGCTGGAAAAATGGGCTGAAAAATGGCAGATGGAGTTTAGTACAGACAAGTATGAGGTATTGCACTTTGGAAGGACAAACCAAGGTGGAACATACAGAGTAAATGGTAAGGAACTGAGGAGTGCAGTAGAACAGAGGGATCTGGGAATACAGATACAAAATTCCCTAAAAGTGGCGTCACAGGTAGATATGGTCATAAAAAGAGCATTTGGTACTTTGGCCTCTATTAATCAAAGTACTGAGTATAAGAGCTGGAATGTTATGATGAGGTCGTATAAGGAATTGGTGAGGCCGAATTTCGAGTATTGTGTTCAGTTTTGGTCACCAAATTACAGGAAGGATATTAATAAGGTTGAAAGAGTGCAGAGAAAGTTTACAAGGATGTTGCCAGGACTTGAGAAACTCAGTTACAGAGAAAGGTTGAATAGGTTAGGACTTTATTCCCTGGAGCGTAGAAGAATGAGGGGAGATTTGATAGAGGTATATAAAATTATGATGGGTATAGATAAAGTGAATGCAAGCAGGCTTTTTCCACTGAGGCAAGGGGAGAAAAAAACCAGAGGGCATGGGTTAAGGGTGAGGGGAGAAAAGTTTAAAGGGAACATTAGGGGGGGCTTCTTCACACAGAGAGTGGTGGGAGTGTGGAATGAGCTGCCAGATGAGGTGGTAAATGCGGGTTCTTTTTTAACATTTAAGAATAAATTGGACAGATACATGGATGGGAGGTGTATGGACGGATATAGTTCGTGTGCAGGTCAGTAGGACTAGGCAGAAAATGGTTCAGCACAGCCAAGAAGGGCCAAAAGGCCTGTTTCTGCGCTGTAGTTTTTCTATGGCATAGTTTCTAAATCTTCAAGGCCAAATGGTTCCCATTACAGAGTCAAAACAAAGTAGACGAAAATATTTCAGTTGTCCTATCCAAAAGAAATGAATTCAGAATCTCAGTTCAGTAACACATAGGAAGAATGCTGAGAGTTTGAACCTGCTAATTCTTACAGTCACTGATCCCAGCAATTCAATCATCTGAATTTTTACCATTATGTTTAATAACATGAAAGATGAAAGAGCTCCTGCATAAGGAACTGTAATGAAGTTTGAGGGGTACTTGTAAATTCTCCAACTTACTGCCATGAGGAACTTTGTTTACCGGACTCTTCAGCACACCAACTACAATATTTAAAACATCTCCTAATATCACAGTTCCCAACTCCTCCTGGCTGAAAGCTGTGTTATCAACAAGAAAGCCAGTGTCTATCATTTACAGCCCAACTGTAGAACAGTTATATGTCAGCAACCTGGATTTTTACGTTTTCTACAGAAGCATACAGATATAAACAAGAATCCAAACTGAAAGGACATTTGCAAAGCATAGTACAGACACAGAAGGAAAAAAAAAGATATCCCAGATTCACGACTTCACCTCTTCGTCCTTCAAAAGAAGATCCTTATCTATTCTTAGTTACATATCCTTACCCACATTAAGTCTGCCTGATTTAATTACTATTTTATAATTTGGGCATGTGATTAACAGTGAGGTAGAAAGCTTGTTCTGCATGACAAAATCAAAATTCAAAGTAAATTTGTTATTAAAGTACATACATGCCATATATACAAACACTGAGATTGTTTTTCAAGCGAACAATCACAGTAAATACAAGAAACACAACAGAATCAATGAACACACATCAAAGTTGCTGGTGAACGCAGCAGGCCAGGCAGCATCTCTAGGAAGAGGTGCAGTCGACGTTTCAGGCCGAGCCCCTTCGTCATGAAAGACCTCACCCAACAAGGTGGACAACAAACAATGTACAAAAAAAACAGTAACAGAGATGGACCAAGTGAATTCAAGGCAGGGTGGAAGCTAGAGGCAAGGTTGATAAAATTGACGAGTTCAGCATGGGTGCATGAAGCAGCACCAATGCAGTTGTAAATGTAGCAGAGGAAGAGTTGGGGAGTATTACCAGGGAAGGCTTGGAGCATGGATTGTTCTACATAGCTAAGAAAGAGGCAGACATAGCTGAAGCCCATGCGGTGCCCATGACTACCCCTCGAGTTTGGAGAAAGTGGGAGGAGCCGAAGGAAAAACTGTTGAGGGTGAGGACCAGTTCTGCCAGGCAGAGGAGGGTGGTGGTGGAGGAGAGGAATTGGTTGATTCTTTTGTCAAGAAAGAAGCAGAGAGATTTGAGGCCTTCTTGATAGGGAATAGAAGTGTATAGGGACTGAACATCCATGGTGAAGATAAGGCGGGAATTGAAATTCAAGGCCAGGGAATCGAAGATCAAGGGCATGAGAAGTGTCGCAGATGTAGGTGGGGAGGGACTGAACAAAGGGGGTATAGAATGGAAGAGGTATGAGGACATGAGTGGGGCATGAACAGGTGGAGACAATAGGCCTACTTGGACAGCCTGATTTGTGGATCTTGGGTAGGAGATAGAAGTGAGCAGTGCAGGGCAAGGGAACGATGAGCTTGGTGGCAGTAGATCGGAGATCTCCAGATTTGATAAGGTCAGTGATGGTGTCGGAGACAGTTATCTGATTGTCTGGAGGTAGGTATGAGGAGGTGTCCGAGAGTTGCTGCCTGACCTCAGCAACGTTCGAGGTCAGTGAGCCACACTAAACCAGCACCGACTTTGTCAGCAAGTTTGATGCCAAGGTTGGGATTGGTGCAGAGAGAATGGAGGGTAGTGCATTCAGAGGGTGTAAGGTTCAAGGAGGAGAGAGGAGTACTGAAGTTGAGACAGTAGATGTCTCATCGACAATTCAAAATGAAAATATCTAGAGCAGGCTGAGAACTAGAGCAGAGTGTCCAAGGAGAGTAGGAGGGTTGACGACGGGAAAAGAGGTCATCCATGTGGGGAGTGGAATTCTTGCCAAAGTAGTGGGCCCGGAGACAGAGGTGACGAGAAAAAAAGAGCTCGACGTCGTGGCAGGTGCGAAACACACTGAGATGTGGGTGAAGGACAATGAAGGTGAGGCCCTTGTTGAGGACAGATTGTTCTGCCTCAGAGAGCGAAAGTCATTCTTCATCTGCTAGCACATGACAGATCCATTATCCTAGAAATCAGTCTGGTGAACATTTACGCCATTCCCTTTATCACAGCTAGGGACCAGATTTTTGGACATTATTACCAGAACGTGGCATCTTTATACAATCAAGATGATTATATTTTGCCTCTCCCTTTGTTTACTGAACATGCGTGCCATCTCTAATTGATACTTGCACAAGGGTATCCAGGTCCACCTGAACACCAACAACTTTCAAATCTCTCACTTTTTAAGAAATATTCTGACTTTCCCCCATTCCAACATGCCAGTCCATGGCCTCTTCTACTGCCACGATGAGGCAACTCTCACGTTGGAGGAGCAACATCTCATATTCTATCTGGGTAGCCTCTGACCTGATAACATGAACATCAATTTCTCTAACTTTCAGTAATTTCGCCCCCACACTTTTCATTTTTTCCATTCCCCATTCTGGCTCTGCTCTTACTCCTTCTCCTCACTTGCCCATCACCTCCCTCTGGTGCCACTCCTCCTTCCCCTTCTCCCATAGTCCACTCTCCTCCTACCAGATCTTTTCCACCTATCTGCCTCTCATTAAGGGGAAATCTTGCCTGACAAACTTGTTGGAGAATTCTTTGGGGAAACAATAGGCAGGATAGACAAAGGAGAGTCCGTGGATGTTGTTTGTGTGGATGTTGTTTGTATGGATTTTCAGAAGTCTTTTGACAAGATGCTGCGCATGAGGCTGCTTAACAAGACAAGAGCCCATGGCATTACAGGATAGATACTAAGATGGGTAGAAGAATGGTTGACTGGCAGGAGGCAAGAAGTGGGAATAAAGGGGGCCTAATCTGGTTGGCTGCTGTTGACCAGTGGTGTGCCACAGGGGCTGAGACCACTTTTTTCACATTATATGTCAATAATTTTATTGAAGAAATTGATGGCTTTGTAGCCAAGTTTGTGATTGATATGAAGATAGATGAGGGAACAGGTAGTGAGAAGCAGAGTGTCTGCAGAGGCCTTTGATAGATTGGAAGAATGGGCAAAGAAGTGGCAGGTGGAATATAATATAGGGAAGTGCATGGTCATACACTTTGGTAAAAGGAATAAAGGCATAGATATTGTCTAACTGGGGAGAAAATTCAAAAATCAGAGCTGCAAAAGGACTTGGGAGTCCTCGTGATAAAATTCCTAAAGGTAAATTTGTAGGTTGAGACAATGGTAAAGAAGGCTAATGCAAAGTTAGCATTCATTTGGAGAGGACTAGAATATAAAAGCAAGGATATAATGTTAAGGCTTTATAAGTAATTGGTCAGACTGTACTTGGAATATTGTGAGCATTATTGGGCCCCTTATCTAAGAAAAGATATGCTAACATTGGAGAGCGTCACAGGAGGTTCACTCGAATGATCCTGGGAATGAAAGGGTTAAAATATGAGGCATGTTTGATGGCTCTGGGTCTGTACTTGCTGGAATTAAGAAGAATGGGAGGCAGGGGATCTCACTGAAACCTAATGAATATTGATAGGCCTAAATAGAGTGGATTTAGAGAGGATGTTTCCTATTGTGGGAGAGTCTAAGACCAGAGGACACATCTATTTGGAACAGAGATGAGGAGAAATTTCTTTAAGCAAAGGGTGGTGAATCTGTGAAATTCATTGTCATAGAGAGCTGTGCAGGACAAGTCACTGGGTATATTTAAAGCGGAGGTTGATAGGCTCTTA
Source organism: Mobula birostris (assembly GCF_030028105.1). Lineage (NCBI taxonomy): Eukaryota > Metazoa > Chordata > Chondrichthyes > Myliobatiformes > Myliobatidae > Mobula > Mobula birostris. The sequence goes on from NC_092394.1 coordinate 60,558,065, forward strand.
ATTAATCAGGGTGTAAAAGGTTACGGGGAAAAGGCAGGAGTATGGGTTGAGAGTGATAAAAAATCAGTCATGGTAGAATAACAGAGCAGACTCAATGTGCCGAACTGCCTAATTCTACTCCTATGTCTTATGGTTTCACTTCATTCCCCCCTCCACCACCCACCTACCTTCCCCCTCACCCGATTTCACCTATCACTATCTCACTTGTACTTCTTTCCCTCCCTCCACCTCCTTATCTGGCTTCCCTCTTCCTTTCCGATCTTGATAAAGGGTCTCGGCCAGAAATGTCAACTGTTTATTCCTCTCCAGAGATGCTACTTGACCTGCTGAATTCATCCAGCATTTAATTTGTTATTCTTGATTTCCAGCATCTGCAGAATATCTTGTATTTTTCCATTTCTGACCAGGGAATGTTACTGGAGACCCACCTCTTCACAATCTCAATGAAGCTAGATTTAGAAGTAAGATCGCATATAACTTGTTCACTTTGTTGATGATACAAACTAGACAGCAGTGTGCTCTGTGAGGAAGACACAGAGAGGCTCCAGAGGGATAAACACCAGGAAAGTGGAGGTCCAAGAATGTGGTGAATATGGGAGGAATATAATGTAGCTTTACATCCCAGTTATACACAGCTTAACAATTCTGTAGAGTTTTGGCTCCTAAATGACGGAAAGGTTTGATTGCACTGGAGTAGGTATTAAGAATTAATTGTAGCAATGAGGAATGGGATAAAACAGTTGTTTTCTTTGGAGAAGAGGAGACTTAACAAAGATGCATAAAATTTGAGGAGTCGTTAATCAGTAATAAATAGAAAGGATCTACTTACATTGGGATAAGGGTCAAAGTTTTCGGTACAAAGATGATGAGAGAAAGCAGGATCTGGAACTCACTGCTTGAAAAGAGGGCAGAGGCAGAATCCTACAGTACATTTCAACAGAGTTTAGATGCATGCTGAAGCATCATACTCTGTAGAAATGAGGCTGTCATAAAATTTCTATAACATTTTATGAAACTAGCAAAATCCTAGTATTTTCTTTAGCATTTCAGCTCCAAGGCAGATAGTTCCCTGCTTTGTGACAGCATAGACATGGATAACTCAACATTGAAACAGGCACTTCAGCTCACTACATCCAGGCTGGCCATCAGGCACATTATTCCTACACTAGTCTCCTTTTTTTAAAAATTCATATTCCCATCAACTCCTCTCAGATTTCTTCTATTGATGTGTTATTAATTGTCAGGTGGATTTCAGTTCCCTTGTTAAGCAAAATTAACATGAAAATATAGCAAGCATTTAAGAGCACAATTGGCACCAACAACAACCATTAACCATTCCTTTGCACTTAACCCCATCTCCAATTCTTATACCACCCACCTACACTGGGGGCAAGTTACAGTAGCTAATTAAACCACTAACAAATACAGAAAAAAACTGGTACCCTTGAGAGAAAATTGTACAGTCATGGGGAAAATGGGCAGAGTCCACACAAATAGCCCAAAGGGTCAGGATAAAGTCCAAGTCTTGACCCATGAGGCAGTAACACTAATCTCTAGGAATCAAGCAGTACTACAGACAGGGTACCTGAAAGATTGATTCCACTTCTCCCTCTACAGATGCTGCCTGATCTATTCAGTATTACGTTTGCTCAAAAACTGTGGTATAGGAAGGATATATTTGCCTTGAGACAATGCATCAAGGGTTCACCAGAACGTTTTCTTAAATAACAGGGCTGGCTATACTCAATGTACTTTGACTGGGCTATAATATTTGGAGGTTGGATGGCTGGAACACGCTGGTTTCTAAGTGGAACTACAAAAGTTGAAAATCGAATAAAGCTTCCTGTGGCTGGAGTCCACAGATAGAAGTAATCTTCTTAAGCCCAAGAACAGCAGGAATATCTATCCTCAAAGACTTGTTTTTTTTTTGTTTTTTTTTTTGGCATACTCTATCCCAGAAGCCTCTGATGCTCAATTATCAAATTGACTCAAAGCACAAACTAGTACTTTTCTGAGCTCTCAGGTTTCTGGGGATTGGAGGTGTGAGTGAGTTAGCCATAAGCTCTTGTGATTTTTGGGTTTGCTTTATGGATTTCTTGAATGGTGAGGTTCTAATCATTACGTTTTAATTCATGGAGCCATTCAAGAACAATGAACTCCGAACGTTCAATACCTCTCACCTCTCCAGCCACCTATCTTAAAACCACAGGATGGCCACTTTTATTCCACTAATTAGTATTCCGCTAATATAATATAAATCAATTATATTTTTCCAAATATGCAGCAAATAACATTAAGGACCTCAACTCTAATAAGTTATTTTGTTTCTTTTTCATTTATCAAAATATTAAAGTAAATTCTCCACCATTTTCTCATTCCCATTATATTCTCTCCTTCCAAGGCATTCATTTACTTTCATAATTCCTTTTATTTTAACACACTTAAAATCTGTTTACTATTAATTTAATCTGCTAGTCAAAAGTAATAGCTTACAGAAGAAATTGTTGAAAGTATTAAGAACAAACCTGAGAGAAGAACTATTCCAGAACTAAATTAATATGACAAGAAGTTTAGCTTACTGCTTAATTACTTCCACTCATGCATCCAGATTTCTTAAGCATATGAGGAAAATTGTGATTACTCCCTCATTTTTCTTTATTTTTGTTGTCAGCAAAAGAAATTAATGTCGGTCTGCCCATGTCCCTGATTGTTTATACCTGCACTGCTATTCAGAAAGATGATTGATCCGTACCTTGCCCACATTACTATCCAATTCCTACATCCTGCTCAATTCTTTCAGTTTACTAATACTGCATTCTGAGGTAGAGAATTCTAAAGATCTACAAACCTTTGAATGAAGTGATTTCTTTTATCACAATCCTGAAGGATAATCCCTTTAGCCCAAACACTCCCTAGTCTTGAATCTTCATTCTCAACATCTATCCTGACATCACTTTCAGAGTCATATTGTTCATTCCTTGTCATACCATGTTACTAGTAATTATTTTCTTCATTGGCCATTCCATTATGTGCTATTCATTGCTCAACTTCCTGTGGGGCCTTTTAAGACCATATCGATCTCAACACAGATGTTCTCAACCTCTCCACTGTTGCTAAATTGTCACATTAGCTATCCATGAATGAATAAGCAAAAAATTTCATTGCATTTTTCCATTACAGAGAAAACCAAATTAGCTGTTTTAAGTTCTCACACAAACTACCTTTTCCATCCTTCTCCTGGAAACTACTCAAGACCAAACTAGCCCTTTTCAATCTCGGTGCTACATTGAGCTGAGCTCCCACCCACATATTCCACCTAGCCAGCGAGCACTGTGAGGGTCATGTTTTTTGACTTCTCCAGTGCGTTCAACACCATCCGCCCTGCTCTGCTGGGGGAGAAGCTGACAGCGATGCAGGTGGATGCTCCCCTGGTGTCATGGATTCTTGATTACCTGACTGGCAGACCACAGTACGTGTGCTTGCAACACTATGTGTTCGACAGAGTGATCAGCAGCACTGGGGCTCCACAGGGGACTGTCTTGTCTCCCTTTCTCTTCACCATTTACACCTCGGACTTCAACTACTGCACAGAGTCTTGTCATCTTCAGAAGTTTTCGGATGACTCTGCCATAGTTGGATGCATCAGCAAGGGAGATGAGGTTGAGTACAGGGCTACTGTAGGAAACTTTGTCACATGGTGTGAGCAGAATTATCTGCAGCTTAATGTGAAAAAGACTAAGGAGCTGGTGGTAGACCTGAGGAGAGCTAAGGTACCGGTGACCCCTGTTTCCATCCAGGGGGTCAGTGTGGACATAGTGGAGGATTACAAATACCTGGGGATACGAATTGACAACAGACTGGACTGGTCAAAGAACACTGAGGCTGTCTACAAGAAGGGTCAGAGCTGTCTCTACTTCCTGAGGAGACTGAGGTCCTTTAACATCTGCTGGACGATGCTGAGGATGTTCTACGAGTCTGTGGTGGCCAGTGCTATCATGTTTGCTGTTGTGTGCTGGGGCAGCAGGCTGAGGGTAGCAGACACCAACAAAATCAACAAACTTATTCGTAAGGCCAGTGATGTTGTGGGGATGGAACTGGACTCTCTCACGGTGGTGTCTGAAAAGAGGATGCTGTCTAAGTTGCATGCCATCTTGGTCAATGTCTCCCATCCACTACATAATGTACTGGGTGGGCACAGGAGTACATTCAGCCAGAGGCTCATTCCTCCAAGATGCAGCACAGAGCATCATAGGAAGTCATTCCTGCCTGTGGCCATCAAACTTTACAACTCCTCCCTTGGAGGGTCAGACACCCTGTGCCAATAGGCTGGTCCTGGACTTATTTCATAATTTACTGGCATAATTTACATAATACTATTTAACTATTTATGGTTCTATTACTATTTATTATTTATGGAGCAACTGTAACGAAAACCAATTTCCCCCTGGGATCAATGGAGTATGACTATGACTATCTCATCTTCTGCCGAAATGCTCGCCTTACGAATATTAGGAAAATACCAGGAAAACGTCCCTCTTCCTACTCTCCGCAAACATGAGGTCATCCAAACCTTTCTGACCCGTCACTCAGCTATGCTTGCTAATCTACATTAATGTCCAAGTTTAAAATTCCTACCTTTGCTTTGAAATCACTCTGTAGGTTCACTCCTCCCCCATCTCTACAGCCCTGTATTAGAGTTCTGTTATTTCTGGCCTCATGAGCTTCCCAAATTAATTGTACCTACAAGAGCTGTGCATCCAGCAGCAAGGATTTTATACTCTGGAATTCCATTCTTAAACCTCTACCTTTCCTCTTCTCCCCCAAGACTCCCCTTAAAAATCTCCCTCTGACCTGATCTTTGCTCTTTTCCCAGAATTTCCATGCAGTACAATGTTAGATTCTGTTTGATTACACACCTGTGAAGTTAGCACAACACGAAGTCATAACAATCAGTGATGCTCCAGCACAGCTCCAGGGACCCGTGTTCAATGGAACTCATGTGGATTTGTGTGGTGCCTATGTAGTTTGCACATTCTCTGCGTGACCACGTGTCCCATAGGTGGTAGGTTAATCAGCTACTGCAAATTATCCCTTGATAGGTAATGGCAAAAGAATCAGTTAAGGGGCATGTGTGAGCCTGAATAAGTTGCAAAAGTACAGGTAAATAAGGAGCTTGAGAATTGAGGATTGCCCAGCAGAAGTCAGTGCCAAATTACCTCCTACTTTAAGGATAAGTAAATATCAATTATCATTGATGTAGGAAGAACTTACAGTTCAAATATACTTGGATATTATCTTATCTGAATAATTGAAAATGAAAATTTGTGTTCTTAACAGGCTTTCAAGTCTGCTCCAATACCATGTTTCCAGAGCCAATATAAACAGTACAGAAACAGGCTCTTGAGCATTTAGTCTACACTGACCATCAAGCACCCATTTACACTAATCTTACATTCATCCCTTTATCTTTATTCTCCCTATTCCCCCTCATATTCTACCACCCACCTAAACATTCGGGGCAATATGCAGCAGCAATTAACCTAACAACCTCCCATAAAAGTTGCTGGTGAACGCAGCAGGCCAGGCAGCATCTCTAGGAAGAGGTGCAGTCGACGTTTCAGGCCGAGACCCTTCGTCAGTCCTGACAAAGGGTCTCGGCCCGAAACGTCGACTGTACCTCTTCCTAGAGATGCTGCCTGACCTGCTGCGTTCACCAGCAACTTTTATGTGTGTTGCTTGAATTTCCAGCATCTGCAGAATTCCTGTTGTTTGCAACCTAACAACCTGCCCATTTCTGGAATATGGGAGGAAACTGGCACACCTGGAGTAAACATGAGGTCATAAGGAGAATGTACCAACTCCACAGTCAGCACTCGAAGTTAGGATTGAACCCAGGTCTCCAGTGCCATAAGGCAGTGGCTTTACTAGCTGCTCGGCTGTTTTACTAGAATTCTGAAAATAACTGTCCTTCTCATTTATCACAAAGTACTTCGCTGTCAGTGTGTGGGGAGGACAAAGGTAGTGCAGCTCTTCAATCTCCACCTCAACAGTTTCCCCAAAGAGTTATTCACCATTGCTATGATTACTATCCTATTTCAAGATAGATGTTCACTTAAAATTTCCAAATGCTGTTCCTACCTTTGGATGATATAAGTGTTATGATTTAACTTAAGAACTTTCCCAGTACTAAATTTATCACCATCTTTCAGAAGATCTCAGCCAATCACCTCAGTTTAGATTTGTTGAGACGCTGACCACAATATTATGACAACAGACATGCAAAAGCTTTAAAAGGTTAGGTTTAGGTTTTCACAGTTTTTTAAAATCATAAGTCACAGTTTTTGTCAACCTAATCAGATCAAGTTCCTATTATTCAGCACAGCGCAAAAATAAAATATTTTTGAGATGAAAGAAAGCAATTTTCCACAATTAAAAAGGATATTTTCGGACAATTTTTTGTAAACAATTTCACTTCAAGCTGAGCATGCAATGTGTTTTATCATCAAGCAAGTTTTTGACAAGTGCAAGCAGGCAAAGATTGATAGGCATATTATCCAATAAAGGTGATAAGCAAACTGGGCAATATGGCTGCTCTGGGATTCCAATACACATTTAACACCACGGCACAACACCAGTGCACAAACATCAAACACAAATTTCACAAACAAGGATCACAGCTTACCATGCTGATACCTTCAAACATCAAAGTAAAAGATACAAGTAAACACTCAGTTCTTCCAAACTCTAACAGACTCAACAACTTTAGATATGGAAACAGTTCACTTTGTGTGATCAACAAGAAACCCAGAATATTGTGAAGAAATAGTTGAAGGCACCCCTCTTGCAAACTCTGGCAAAACACTCGGGCATGATTTTTATCAGCATAGGTGCACTGCAAGTCCCCTGCTCTACTCACCTTACACTTTTGACTGCGTGGCTAAGCACAGCAATGCCATGTTCAAGCTTGCTAACGACATCACTGTCATAGGCTGAATCAAAGGTGATGATGAATCAGCATATAGGAGGGATACTGAAAATCTGGCTGAGTAGTGTCATGACAACAACCTTTCACTTAATTTTAGCAAGACCAAGCAGCTCATTACAGACCTCAGGAGGAGATAACCAGAGGTCCAAGAGCCAGACTTCATTGGAGAAGCAGACATGGAGAGGATTAGCAACTTTAAATTCCTAGCTGTTGGTCCTTCCTGGGCCCAGCACACAAGTGCAATTACGAAGAACGTACAGCAGCGCCTCTACTTCCTGAGGAGTTGCAGAGATTCAGTTTGACACCTAAAACTGTGACAAACTTCTATAGATGTGTAGTGGAGACTATATTGACTGGCTGTATGGAAACACCAATGCCCTTGAACAGAAATTCCTACAGAAAGTAGTGACATGGGCCCCATCCTTCACCGATAAAGCCCTCTCAACCACTGAGCACATCTACATGAAGTGCTGTCACAGGAAAACAGCATCCATTATCAGGGATCTCACCACCCAGAACATGCTCTCTTCTTGCTGCTGCCATCAGGAAGAAGGTACAAGTGCGTCAGGTCTCTCACCACCAGGTTCAGGAACACTTACTACTCCTCAACCGTCAGGCTTTTGAACCAAAGGGGAAAACTTCACTCAACTTCACTTGCCCCTTTAGTGAAATGTTCCCACAACCTATGGACTCACTTTCAGAGACTCTTCATCTCATGTTCTCCATAGTCATTGCTTGCTTGCTTATTTATTTATTTATTGTATTCGCACTCTCGTTGAACACTCTAGTTGGGTCACCTTTCATTGATTCTGTTATGGTTATTATTCGATAGATTTGTTGAGTATGCCCACAACACACTGAATCTCAGGGTTGTATATGGTGACATATATATACTTTGATAATAAATTATCAAATAATTTACCTTCACATCAGGATGATGTGATGCAATTTGAAGGAAAATTTTACAAGTAGTATTGTTTCTTCACATCTGCTGTCCTTGTCCTTCTGTGTGCTAGAAGCTAAGACTTTGGTGTACGTTATCAAAGAAACCTTGGCAAGTTGATGTTCCTCGCATGGTGATCCTGGTAAATCTTTACTCAATAATGCCCCATCAGATTCCCCTGACTATTCCTTATCCTACAAGGATGCTGAGAAAGGACTTGACAATATTAATTCCAATCAGTTCTCCTTGTTGGAGATCATTAACTGACACCAACTGAGCACAGATGTTACTGAGCAATTTTCAGTCTATATCTAGATGCTATCCAGGTCCACATAAAGCAACTAAAGACGGTTGAGCCTTGGATATGCCCAGAAAGGTAGGAACAAGTGGCCAAAAAAAGAAATTTGATTGACTGAGTAACAAACAATGTGAGTGAGTGCACATTCTTAAGGTGCATTGTCACTGACATGAATCATGTCATTTTCCCTGAGGAAACCACCTCGTTTGGCTGATATCATCACCCTCCCCATCCTGTTCAAACCCAACCATCCAACCTGCAACAAATCACCCAACTGAAAGAAAACAGTTTAATGTTTTCACACTGGTGTGATCCTCATGTCACCCCATATTATTTAACCACATAATCAGCAGGGAAAATGGCCTTGAAGATCTCGACAAGCAGCCGGGGGTAATAAAATTAACCACATGAAACTAACAAACTGATCATATTCTTTTAATTCTGTCTGAAGTGATAGTCTGGATGTTGAAAACAACCAGAACTTGGTAGGGAAATAAGCTCTGTTGCTAGATAGTTGACTCAATACTTGTGAGGTTATTACACTTCCAGGGTCTTGATAATATTGAACTCATGCATTATTCTCTGTTTCATGTATTTTGATTAGAGTTATAGAAAAGTACAGCATAGAAACAGGCCCTTCAGCCCATCTAATTCATGCTGAGTCCCATCAACCTGCACCTAGACCATAGACCTCCGTATTGCACCATCCATTTACATATCCTCACATACACTTGCACTGGTAGCTCATTCCACACTCTCACAACCCTCTGAGTGAAGAGGTTTCCTCTCATGTTCCCCTTAAACTTATCACAGTTCACCATGAACCCATGACCTCTAGCTGTAGTCCCACTCAACTTCAGTGGAAAAAGTCTGCTGGCATTTAATCTATCTATACCTCTCATAATTTTGTATACCTGGATCAAATCTCCCCTCAAAATTCTATGTTCCAAGGAATAAAGTCCCAACCCATTCAATTTTTCCTGATAGAAACAGAAAACCTGCAACACAATACGGGCCCTTTGGCCCACAAAGCTGTGCTGAACATATCCTTACCTTACAAATTACCTAGGGTTATCCATAGCCCTCTAATATAATTCAGGTCCTCCCTTCCCAGCAACATCCTTGTGAATTTTCTCATTACTGTTTCAATTTCTTTTACATCTTTCCTGTAGGAAGGTGATCAACACTGCAGACAGAACTCCAAAGTATACTCACCAATGCCTTATACAACTTCAACATAACATTCCATCTCCTGTACTCAATACTTTCATTTATGAAGGCCAATGTGCCAAAAGCTTTCTTTACAACCCTATCTACGTGTGATGCTACTTTTAATGAATTATGGACCTGCATTACCAGATCCCTTTGTTCCACCACACTTCTCCAGTTCACTGTGTAAGACCTACCCTGGTTGCTCCTACCTAAGTGCAACACCTTACACTCGTCTGCATTAAATTCCATCTCCCATTTTTCAGCCCATTGTTCCAGCTGGTCTAGATTCTGCTGCAAGCTCTGATAGCCTTCCTCACTGTCCACTACACCCCCAAACTTGGTGTCATCTACAAATTAATGAGAAATATTCTCTTGAAGTAACCAAGTTTGTCCTTTATGTACTGGAGATGTACACCACTTGCATCAACAATTTAACATTTTTGCAACACACAAAAATGTTGAAGGAATTCAACAGGTTAGGCCTCTTTAGATGCTGCCTAACCTGCTGAATTCCTCTAGAGTTTTGTATATTGCTCCAAATTCCACCATCTGCACTCCGTTGAATCACCAGCTTAACTTGCTAGCTTGAAACAAACACACATCCCACTCTACTGCATTCTATCGGTTACAATGAGCTTTGTTTTCTTAGAAAGATTCCAAATATGAAATATGGCAATGAAAAAATTATGATTTTGAAATTGCATTTTATAGGTTGAAGTTTCTTTCTTTTATCATTGTGGACCATTAGTATGACTGAGGGCCATAATTTCAGTTGTGAGGGAGTTGCTCAGAGTCGGAGAAGGAGAGCAGGAGCAATGCAAGACCAGACAAAGCAAGAAATTGGCTGTTTGGGTGGGGGGGGTTGATTTTGCTTGATAAGGATTTGAGGTTGCAAGCAAATATAATTGAGATACAGACTGTAGTATTGCACTAACAAAACCTTTCATACTGCATGCCCTATGCAGCATTTCTTTCACTTTTATTATATAAACAATCCTGAGTGTTGTTTGCCTGAGGTGTGTAAAAAGGATCACTGGGAACCCAAGTCAATCCAACCACAAAATGTTCCTGCTGCTGCCATCCAGGAAACTGTACCGCAGCATAAAAGCCAGGACCAACAGGCTCCAGGACAGCTTCTTCTACCAGGCGATCAGACTGATTAATTCACACTAATACAATTGTATTTCTATGTTATATTGACTGTCCTGCTGTACATACTATTTATTACAAAGTACTATAAATTGCACATTGCACATTTAGACTGAGACATAAATTAAAGATGTTTACTCCTAAAGATGCGGAGGATGTAAGTAATAGAACATAGAACAATAGAATAGTACAGCACAGTACAGGCCTTCGGCCCACAATGTTGTGCCGACCCTTAAACCCTGCCTCCCATATAACCCCCCACCTTAAATTCCTCCATAAACCTGTCTAGTAGTCTATTAAATTTCACTAGTGTATCTGCCTCCACCACTGACTCAGGCAGTGCATTCCACACACCAACCACTCTCTAAATAAAAAAACCTTCCTTGAAATATCCCCCTTGAACTTCCCACCACTTACCTGAAAGCCATGTCCTCTTGTATTGAGCAGTGGTGCCCTGAGGAAGAGGAGCTGGCTCTCCACTATATCTATTCCTCTTAATATCTTGTATACTTCTATCATGTCTCCTCTCATCCTCCTTCTCTCCAAAGAGTAAAGCCCTAGCTTCCTTAATCTCTGATCATAATGCATACTCTCTAAACCAGGCAGCATCCTGGTAAATCTCCTCCATACTGTTTCCAATGCTTCCACATCCTTCCTATAGTAATAAAGTCAATCAATCTACAAAAATATTTGATTAGATGTTCTTGCCTTGTTATTTGTCTTACTGAACAACAATACAGAAAAACTACAAGAGAGTGAAGAAGCCACCAATATAAAACTGATCAATGGAATAGACGAGGAATGTAAGTGGGAGAAATAGGCAAACTTTGCTGTCAAGTGCATATCCATGATCGTAGAAGTTTATTATTAACTCCTCATTGCTCAGAAACATAGATACATAGAAAACCTACAGCACAACACAGGCCCTTCGGCCCACAAAACTGTGCCCAACATGTCCTCACCGTAGAACTACCTAGGCTTACCCAGAGCCCTCTATTTTTCTAAGCTTCATGTATCCATCCAGGAGTCTTTAAAAGACCCGATCGTTTCCGCCTCCACTGCCGCCGCCGGCAGCCCATCCCACGCATTAAAAGAAACTCTGCATTAACAAAACTTTCCCCTGACATCTCCTCTGTACCTACTTCCAAGCACCTTAAAACTGTGCCCTCTTGTGCTAGCCATTTCAGCCCTGGGAAAAAGCCTCTTGAGTATCCACATGATCAATGTCTCTCATTATCTTATAGACCTCTATCAGGTCACCTCTCATCCTCCGTTGCTCCAAGGAGAAAAAGCCGAGTTCACTCAACTTATTCTCATAAGGCGTGCTCCCCAATCCAGGCAGCATCCTTGTAAATCTCCTCTGCACCCTTAACATGGTTTCCATGTTCTTCCTGTACTGAGGCGACCAGAATTGAGCACAGTACTCCAAGTCGGGTCTGACCAGGGTCCTATATAGCTGCAACAATTACCTCTCGGCTTTTAAACTCAATCCCACAATTGATGAAGGCCAATGCACTGTATGCCTTCTTAGCCACAGAGTCAACCTGCGTAGCAGCTTTGAGTGTCCTATGGACTCTGACCCCAAGATCCCTCTGATCTTCCACACTGCCAAGAGTCTTACCATTAATGCTATATTCTGCCATCATATTTGACCTACCAAAATTAACCACTTCACACTTATCTGGGTTGAACTCCATCTGCCACTTCTCAGCCCAGTTTTGCATCCTACCGATGTCCCGCTGTAACCTCTGACAGCCCTCCACACTATCCACAACACCCCCAACCTTTGTGTCATCAGCAAATTTACTAACCCATCCCTCCACTTCCTCATCAAAGTCATTTATGAAAATCACGAAGAGTAGGGGTCGCAGAACAGATCCGAGGCACACCACTGGTGACCGACCTCCATGCAGAATATGACCTGTCTACAACCACTCTTTGCCTTCTGTGGGCAAGCCAATTCTGGATCCACAAAGCAATATCCCCTTGGATCCCATGCCTCCTTACTTTCTCAATAAGCCTTGCATGGGGTATCTTATCAAATGCCTTGCTGAAATCCACATACACTACATCTATGGCTCTAACTTCATCAATGTGTTTTTCACATATTCAAAAGATTCATTCAGGCTCATAAGGCACGATCTGCCTTTCACAAAGCCATGCTGTCTATTCCTAGTCATACTTAGCCTCTGCAAATGTTCATAAATCCTGCCTCTCAGGATCTTCTCCATCAACTTACCAACCACTGCAGTAAGACTCACTGGTCTATAATTTCCTGGGCTATCTCTACTCCCTTTCTTGAATAAGGGAACAACATCCGCAACCTTCCAATCCTCCAGAACCTCTCCCGTCCTCATGATGATGCAAAGATCATCGCCAGAGGCTCAGCAATCTCCTCCCTCACTTCCCACAGTAGCCCTGGGTACATCCCATCCGGTCCCAGTGACACATCCAACATGATGCTTTCCAAAAGCTCCAGCACACCCTCTTCCTTAATATCTATATGCTCAAGCTTTTCAGTCCGTTGCAAGCCAAGATCCTTTTCCATGGTGAATACTGAAGCAAAGTATTCATTAAGTATCTCTGCTATCTCCACCGGTTCCATACACACCTTTCCACTGTCACACTTCATTGGTCCTATTCTCTCACTTATTATCCTCTTGCTCTTCACATACTTGGGGTTTTTCTTAGTCCTGTCCGCCAAGGCCTTCTCATGGCCCCTTCTGGCTCTCCTAATTTCATTCTTAAGCTCCTTCCTGCTCGCCTTATAATTTTCTAGATCTCTATCATTACCTAGTTGTTTTAACCTTCTGTAAGCTCTTCTTTTCTTCTTGACTAGATTTACAACAGCCTTTGTACACCACAGTTCCTGTACCCTACACCTTCCTTTTCCTGTCTCACTGGAATGTAGCTATGCAGAACCCCACGCAAATATCCCCTGAACATTTGTTACATTTGTTCTGTACGTTTCCCTGAGAACATCTGTTTCCAATTTATGCTTCCAAGTTCCTGCCTGATAGCCTCATATTTCTCCTTACGTTTCCCTCACTCGTCTGTTCCAATCCCTCACCAATGCTATGGTAAAGGAGATAGAATTGTGATCACTATCTCCAAAATGCTCTCCCACTGAGAGATCTGACACCTGACCAGGTTCATTTCCCAATACCAGATCTAATACAGCCTTGTAGGCTTATCTACATATTGTGTCAACAAACCTTCCTGAACACACCAGAATTTCCTGAAACCTTCCTGAAATTGCTTATTCCAATCTTACCAGTATACCAAAGTCCAAATCTTTGTTTTTAAAAAAAGTACCAAAATCGGCACATGTCCTAATGCGAAAATCTGAGAACCTATTCTCAAGTCTGCAACATTCCTCTTCCTTCTGGACACCATCTTCAGGCCTTTTAATCTCCCTTGACCTTTTCATCTCCAATTGTCACCACCTTGACTTTTTCACTCCACCCACCACTCCGACTTCACCCTATTAGAGAATCTCTTAGATACCTCCTCACACCTACAACACAACAAATGAACACCAGGCCACTGCCTCCCACATGGTCACAAATCTTCAAACGTCACAGATCTCCCCTCCATAGCCCCCAACCTGACAGTGCACCAATTCCATACTTCCTGCTTCTTCATCTTTATGAATATTCTAGGGGTAATTGTGCATTTTGGCACCAGTGACATTGGCAGAAAAGGGAAAAAGGTCCTATGCAATCAGTATATAGTGTCAGGAAAGAGGCTGAAGAGAAGGACCTCCAAGGTAGCAATCTCCAGATTACTCCCAATGTTGCAGACTAGTGCAGGTTGGAATGGGATGATAGCACAGATGAATGAGTGGCTGAGGATTTTCAGTTTTTGGAACATTGGAACCTTTTCTGGGGAAGGGCCAAACCTGGCCGGGAGGTTTGCTAATTCTACTCAGGAGGGTTTAAACTAGTTTGTTAGGGGTCTGGGAACTGCAGCACAGGTCAGTTGGTAAAGGACCAGACAGGAAGGTAGATGTCAGGGAAAGCGTTGAAGGAAATTCGAAATAACAGGTACGATAGGTTGGATAATTTGAAGTGTGTGTATTTTAATGCTAGGAGTGAAATGGGTAAAGGTGATGAATTTAGAGCATGGATCAGTACATGGAACTACAATGTTGTGACCATCACAGAAATTGGATTGAAAGAAGGGCAAGAACGGGTGATTAATGTATCAGGTTTTTGATGTTTTAGAAAAGATAGAGAAAGAGGTAAAAGAGGTTGGGGGGAGGAGTTGCATTACTCATCAGGGACAATATTACAGCTGCACTCAGCGGAGACATAGTGGAGGGGCTCAGAAAGGAGTCCATTTGGGTAGAATTCAGATTTAGGAAGGATATAATTACACTGATGGGATTTGTGCTACAGACCCTCCAACAGCCATTGGGACACTGAACAGATATGTAAGCAGATTAAGGAAATGTGTAAAAATAATAGGGTTATTGTCATGGGGGTTTTCAATTTCCCGAATATAAATGGAGACTTTCTTAGTACAAGGGGCTTAGATGGAGCAGAATTTGTTAAGTGTATCCAGGAGGGTTTATTCAATCAATACATGGAGGATCCAACAAGAGAAAGGGCTGTACTGGATCTAGCGTTGCGTAATGAGCTTGGACAGGTGACTGACTTTTCAGTGGGACAGCAGTTAAGGGACAGTGACCACAACTTAACTTTCATGATAGTTATAAATAAGTACAGGTATGGTCCTTGTGGGAGAGGGTGTTTAAAGATCAATTACACAAAGTACAGGAATGACATATTCCTGCTAGAAGGAAGGACAGGGATGGAAAGATAAGAGAACCTTGGATGTCCAGAGGGGTGATGAATGTAGTCAAGAAGAGAAAGGAAAAGTATGTAAAGCTTCAGAAGTTAGGATTAAACGGAGCACATAAGAACACTGGCAGGGATGACTGCAGGGCAGCAATGGCTGGAATTTCTGGAAACAATTCAGAAGGCGCAGGATACATACATCCCGAAGAGAGAAAGTATTCTAAAGGAAAGATGACACAACAGTGGCTAACAAGAGAAGCTAAAGCCAAAGGGGGCATACAATAGAGCAAAAATTAGTAGGAAGTTAGAGGATTGGGAAGCTTTTAAAAACCAACATAAGGCAACTAAAAAAAGTCATGAAGGTAAAGATGGAACACGAAAATAAGCTAGCCAATAATATTAAATAAGATACCAAAAGTTTCTTCAGATACATAAAATGTAAAGAGAGGCTAGATTGGATATTGGACCACCAGAAGACGATGCTGGAGAGGTTGTAATGGGGGACAACGAAATGGCAGATGAACTGAATAATTATTTTGCATCAATCTTCACTAGCAGGAAGTGTGGAAGTCAGGAAGTGTGTGAAGTTACCACAAGGTAGGAAGCAGTAGGCTGGAGGAGCTTAGTAGAATTAATGGCATCTAACAGCAACTCCTTTGCTTGCATCTTTGGAAAAAGCTCTATTTCTATCTTTAATACCTCTAATTTTCACATTCAGGGTTCTTTTGAAGACCCTAACCTGGAGTTACATGCTGACTACAGTTCTTTACGGGAATGGGACCCACTCTCAGGGTTTCACAAGTGGCCATTATTCGACATGCCAAGGGCACGGCCTAAGAGCTTCGCTTACCTTCGGAGTTCCGAGATTTCGTGGCTCTGGAGACGGGGGGGGGGGGGGGGGCAGAGTGGGGAGTTGGAGGTCAGTACCTGGGCAGGAGATCGGTGTGTCTTGGGAGTCAGAAGATCTATGGCTGTGTGCCCAGAGACCCAAGATCTTTGGGAACAGAGCTCAGAAAAAGCAATGCAATAGACTTTTAACATCATAAACCAGCGAGTTGTTTGTTATGTCTCCCCTCTTGCTGTGAAACAGAGACACCTCTTTCTCCCTTATTAGGGAGAGGGAGAGAGAGCCTGCAGTATATAACCATATAACAATTCCAGGACGGAAACAGGCCAACTCGGCCCTTCTAGTCCGTGCCGAACTCTTACTATCACCTAGTCCCACCGACCTGCACTCAGCCCATAACCCTCCATTCCTTTCCTGTTCATATATCTATCCAATTTAACTTTAAATGACAACATCGAATCTGCCTCAACGACTTCTGCTGGAAGCTCGTTCCATACAGCTACCACTCTCTGAGTAAAGAAGTTTCCCGTCATGTTACCCCTAAACTTTTGCCCTTTAACTCTCAACTCATGTCCTCCTGTTTGAATCTCCCCCACTCTCAATGGAAAAAGCCTATCCACGTCAACTCTATCTATCCCCCTCATAATTTTAAATACCTCTATCAAGTCCCCCCTCAACCTTCTACGCTCCAAAGAATAAAGACCCAACTTGTTCAAACATTCTCTGTAACTTAGGAGATGAAACCCAGGCAACATTTTAGTAAACCTCCTCTGTACTCTCTCAATTCTGTTGACATCTTTCCCATAATTCAGTGACCAGAACTGTACACAATACTCCAAATTTGGCCTTACCAATGCATATACAAATTCAGCATTACATCCCAACTCCTATATTCAATGCTCTGATTTATAAAGGCCAGCAGACCAAAAGCTTTCTTCACCACCCTATCCACATGAGATTCCACCTTCAGGGAACTATGCACCATTATTCCTAGATCCCTCTGTTCTACTGCATTCTTCAATGCCCTACCATTTACCATGTATGTCCTATTTTGATTAGTCCTACCAAAATGTAGCACCTCACATTTATCAGCATTAAACTCTATCTGCTATCTTTCAGCCCACACTTCTAACTGGCCTAAATCTCTCTGCAAGCTTTGAAAACCTACTTCATTATCCACAACTCCACCTATCTTAGTATCATCTGCATACTTACTCATCCAATTTACCACCCCATCATCCAGATCATTAATATATATGACAAACAACATTGGACCCAGTACAGATCCCTGAGGCACACCACTAGTCACCAGCCTCCAATCTGACAAACAGCTATCCACCACTGCTCTCTGGCGTCTCCCATCCAGCCACTGCTGAATCCATTTTACTACTTCAATATTAATACCTAATAATTGAACCTTCCTAACTAACCTTCCATGTGGAACCTTGTCAAAGGCCTTACTGAAGTCCATATAGACAACATCCACCGCTTTACCCTCGTCAACTTTCCGAGTAACCTCTTCAAAAAATTCAGTAAGATTTGTCAAACATGACCTTCCACGCACAAATCCATGTTGACTGTTCCTAATCAGACCCTGTCTATCCAGATAATTATATATACCATCTCTGAGAATACTTTCCATCAATTTACCCACCACTGATGTCAAACTCACAGACTGATAATTGCCAGGTTTACTCTCAGAACCCTTTTTAAACAATGGAACCACATGAGCAATACACCAATCCTCTGGCACCATCACCGTTTCTAATGACATTTGAAATATTTCTGTCAGAGCCCCTGCTATTTCCACACTAACTTCCCTCCAGGTCCTAGGGAATATCCTGTCAGGACCCGGAGATTTATCCACATTTATATTCCTTAAAAGCACCAGTATTTCCTCTTCTTTAATCATCATACTTTCCATAACTACCTTTCTTGTTTCTATTACCTTACACAATTCAATATCCTGCTCCTTAGTGAATACCGAAGAAAAGAAATTGTTCAAAATCTCCATCACTTTTGGCTCCACACATAGCCGTCCACTCTGATTCTCCAAGGGACCAATTTTATCCCTCACTATCCTTTTGCTATTAATATAACTGTAGAAACCCTTTGGATTTATTTTCACCTTACTTGCCAAAGCAACCTCATATCTTCTTTTAGCTTTTCGATTTTCTTTCTTAAGATTCTTTTTACATTCTTTATATTCCTTGGGCACCTCATTAACTCCAAGCTGCCTATATTTATTGTAGATCTCTCTCTTTTTCCGAACCAAGTTTCCAATATCCCTTGAAAACCATGGCTCTCTCAAACTTTTAACCTTTCCTTTCAACCTAACAGGAACATAAAGATCCTGTACCCTCAAAATTTCACCTTTAAATGACCTCCATTTCTCTATTACATCCTTCCCATAAAACAAATTGTCCCAATCCACTCCTTCTAAATCCTTTTGCATCTCCTCAAAGTTAGCCTTATGTTGAATACTGGGTGAACGAGTAGTCTTTGGAGTACTGCAAGTCTGTGTCTTTGCTGTTGCTTTGCTCACGCCTGAGTGCTCGGTGGCGGGTGCTGGTGCTTTTTTTTTCGCTGGTGGGGGGAGGGGGATCATTGCTTGCTGCCACTTATGCGCGGGAGGGAGGGGAATGGGGGGGACTTTGGGGTTCTAGCATTTAACTGTCATTCATTCTTTGAAGGCACTCCTCTGTTTTTCGTGGAATGTTTGCGAAGAAAAAGCACTTCAGGATGTACATTTTATACATTTCTCTGACATTAAATGTACCTTTGAAACCTTTGAACTAGACAGAAAGTTCTTGGGAAACTGAAAGGTCTGAAAGTAGATAGGTCACCTGGACCAAATGGTGTACATCCTAGAATTTTAAAATAGGCGGATGAAGGGATCGTGGAGGCATTGGTAATGTTCTTTCAATAATCACTAGACTCTGGAATGCTCAAACAGACTACTCATCGAATTGAGAGGGAACAGGCGTTATTCAGGCAAACTATTAAGGAGCAAGAATTGAAGATGTCATCTATGGAAAAGAAAATTAATGAAGTTACTTTGGAATTATCAAGAACGAAGAAAAAACGACTGATTTAGGTAGCAGAATGCGCAGGAGGAATTTACATATATTGGGCTTGCCTGAAAATACTGAAACTAGTGACCTGTTAACAGTTCTTTTCAGATATGCTATGTTCACTTTTTAGCAAGATTCTTGAAGCGAACCCTGTACTCGATAGAGCTCATCGTATCCCACGATCTAAGCCCTCACCCGAACTACGCCCATGACCACTGATACTATGCTTGCACTATTTCACAGCCAAAGAAGCTATACTCCGAGAGGCAAGAAAAAGCGGTAAGCTAATCTACAATGCAACAGAAATTCATATCGTGGAAGATTTTGCTCCAGAGATTTTTGCTGAAAGAAGGAAATAACAGGAAGTGATGGTTGAATTATATAAAATAAAATGTCGCCCGTCGCTCCGTTATCCGGCACGTTTGATAATTTTTCCGCCTGACTCTCAGCCACAAAAGATTAACTCTCCAGATGAAGGTTGGGAATTTATTAAGGGGTTTAAGTCTATGTTGAATGCAACTTGAGTAGGCAATCGCGAGCTGGGAGATGTTTATAGATGCTTTGAGGAAAGTCTGTTCTTCGTTTTACGGATGTCTGCACAGGACCTGATTGATTTAATTTTTTTCTTGCTTGCCTCAATATTAATATAGCTCTGGGTTTGATATAAATATATTTACTTTTTTTTCTATGATTTGTAAGTTTTTTTTAAATTTCATTTGTAATATATTATTTGCTTGGATTTATCCTTTTCTGAATACATGATTAATGTACTTTAGATGAATTTAAGATGGCCGTCGCCAACTATATTTTAACTATTGTTAGACATAACGTTATAATATTTGAAATTTGTTCATCTCTTTTATTATGGCTACAATTGGTGGTGTAAACATATAACTTTGTTAATATAGCTGCAAAGTGGAGATTGGGGTTAGGGTCACAGGTTAGCATGTTATCCTTCTATTGGATGGCTTTTTGGTCTTGGGGGAGGGGGTGGAGCTATTAGAAAAGCTTTTTTTCTCAACTGGGCAGTTCTGAGAGGTTATATCTTGTATCAATCATGTCGTCCCTTCTGGTCACGTCAGTGCTGTTTTTTTCCTTTGAATCTAGTTTGCGCTTGCGCAATAGCTTTCTTTATAAAATTTTAAATTAAACCTTAAACATGGACGCTAATAAAATTAACATAATTTCTTGGAATTTGAACGGCATGAACCATCCCATTAAGCATAAAAAAGATCTTTAAGAAATTAAAAACACTTCATGCAGATATTATTTTCACGCAAGAAACTGATGTACGTAAAAAATCATGCATGAAATTAGAATCATGAGGAAAATCAGAGTGGTATAGAGAGGTACAAAATTCTTGAAAGGTTTTGTTTATCCCACAATGATCAACTGTCAAAGTATCATCGTGTTTACAAATCTTAGTAATTTGACGTTTAACCGAATGGAATTTCAATTGATTAGCCAATAGTTTACCCGATTTATCACTATGAATATAAACATCACTTCTAGTTCTCATTAATTGATTTTCAATCGAGGACGTTAATAATAAGCTATGTTTTCCGAAAGTATCACCCGAAGATTGCTTATCATTAGAAACTCCGGTTACAGAGGAAGAAATAATAACTGCAATCTCATCATTGAATTCTGGTAAAGTACCCAGTCCGGATGGGTTTACAGTGGAATTTTTAAAATTCTTTTCCTCCATTCTCTCGCCGAGGTTGTCTAGAATATTCAAGGAAGCAATCAGTTTAGGTAAATTACCACAATCGTTTTATGAAGCCTCTATCTCTCTAATTCTTAAAAAGAATAAAGATCCTACTGATTGTGCATCATACAGACCGATATCTCTTTTGAACGTAGATTCAAAAATTTTTTCAAAAATTCTAGCAACTAGGTTAGAGAAGGTATAACCTCAAATTATATCTATGGATCAAACCGGGTTTATTAAAAATCGCTATTCATCTTTTAATATTAGGAGGTTAATGAATATTGTTTATACCCCTTCACTTACTACCCCAGAATGTATTATCTCATTAGATGCCGAGAAAGCCTTTGACAGAGTTGAATGGCCTTATTTATTTAATGTCCTTGAGAAATTTAATTTTAGTCAGACATTTATATCTTGGATTAAATTGTTATATTACTCCCCGGTAGCCTCAGTTTGTACTAATAAGCATAGATCTTTTTTTCGGCTCTTTCGTGGCACTAGGCAAGGATGTCTTCTTGGTCCTTTATTATTCAATATCGCCCTTGAACCTTTAGCAATTGCTATCCGCGACTCACCCAATATTTTTGGTATTACCCACGGAAATGAAATACATAAATTATCATTATATGCAGACGATTTGTTGCTATGTATCTCTAACCCGGAGAAGTCAATTCCTGCTATTCTAGATTTGTTGGCTCAATTTAGTCATTTTTCTGGTTACAAATTGAATCTTAATAAGAGTGAATTATTTCCTTTAAATAAGCAGGTACCTATTTATGGACATTTACCATTTAAATTGGTTAGTGATTCATTTATATATTTAGGGATAACAATTACGAAAAAGTATAAAGATTTATTTAAAGCTAATTTTTTACCTTTAATTGATCAGATTAAGCTTTTGTTTATTAGATGGTCACCAATCTCTTTGTCTTTGATTGGTCGAATTAATGCTATTAAGATGATTATTTTGCCCAAATCTCTATATGTATTTCAATTGGTTCCAATTTTTATCCCAAAATCTTTTTTCGATAACGTAGATTCAAAAATTTCCTCATATATACGGCAGAACAAAAATCCTAGATTAAGTAAAAATTATTTACAGAAACCTAAAAAGGAGGGGGGGCTTGCCCTCCCGAATTTTAGATTCTATTATTGGGCAATTAATATTCAATATTTAAAATTTTGGTTACGAGATTTGGATGTACCTTTAAATCCACATTGGGTAAATCTTGAATGTAATTCTTTACAAGGGTTCTCCTTGGGCTCGATTTTAGGAGCTTCGCTTCTTTTTACTTTTTCTAAATTGTATAAACAAATCAATAATCCAATAGTTAAGCACACTTTACGTATATGGTTTCAATTTCTAAGAGTTTTTGGGTTTAATCAATTTATTTTAGCAAGTCCTATCTTATCTAATTTCCTTTTTCAACCTTCCACTATGGATCAAGCTTACTGTGATTGGAAAACCAAAGGTATAATACATTTTTGTGATTTATTTTTGGATAATTGTTTCATGTCTTTTGATCAACTTCCTAATAAATATAACTTACTCAGATCTCACTTTTTTTAGATATTTACAGATTAGAAACTTCTTAATTACTGTTTCTCCTAATTTTCCACACCCATACCCAATGGACACTTTGGAAAAAATTTTAGATTTAAATCTTTCTCAAAAAAGTGTTGTAGCAATTATATATAATTATGAATTTATGCCCTGATGTTTCCAATAAAATTAAAGCTGATTGGGAAAGAGAACTTAAGGTTGTTATACAGATTGAAAAATGGGAAAAAATTCTTCACTTGGTTAATTTATCCTCTATATGTGCCAAACATGTGTTGATACAGTTTAAAGTAGTGCACAGGGCCCATATGTCCAAAGACGAACTATCTCGTTATTACTCTTACATTAACCCAATATGTGATAGACGTCATTGCAAGATAGCTTCTTTAACTCACATGTTTTGGTCATGCCCTTTGTTGGAAAAATATTGGAAAGATATTTTTGTCATTATTTCAACGGTTTTGAATATAGACTTATTACCTCATCCAATTACTGCTATCTTTGGATTACCAATGATAGATTCAAGTTATTTAACCTCTTCAGCACGTAGGATGATTGCATTTCTTATTCTAATGACTAGAAGATCAATTTTGATGAATTGGAAAGAGATTAACCCTCCTACTGTATTCCATTGGTTTTCACAAACTATGGTATGTTTGAATTTGGAAAAAATTAGAAGTGTGGTTTATGACCCTTCCATTAGATTTGAAAAAACTTGGAGGCCATTCATTCAGCATTTTCATTTGATGTAAGTTGACCATTTCCAAACTTGTTTTATCTCTCTGTACTGCTGGTTGAGAGGAGCGGAGTCGTCGACACTAAGGTTTTCTTCTTTCCCATTTTTAAGTTGTTAGTACTGCCCAAGTCTTTAGTTTAGTTGACTAATTCTGTTTAGTCTAGTTTTTTTTTGGGTTAGGGTTTTTTTTTTCTTTTTTTTTCTTTTTCATGCTTTTTTTTCAGTTTTTTTTCTTTGTATTATTCATTCCTATTCTACACGATTGGGAGTTTTGTCAATTTACACTATTTGGTCTTACAATTATTTATTTTAACTGTAACAATGTATCTCCTATTACTTGTATTATTGCTATGCTATGTTTTCATTCTATGAAATTAATAAAAAGATTGAAAAAGAAAGAAACTCATGTACGGAGACAGGATGAAAATCGCTTTTTTTAAATTTTGGAAGGGACCTTTATATCATTCTTTAACAAAAAAAAATAAAATTAGAGGGGTACCTATCTTTGTTAACTCTAAAATCCCTTTTGTATATTTTAATACTGTTACTGATTTGTTTGGAAGATATTTAATTGTCACTGGTTTGCTATGTGGTCAAAAGGTGGCTTTGGTGTGTATCTATGCACTTAATCTAGACAGTCCTGAATTTTTTAAGAAGCTATTTTCCGCGCTCCCAAATCTAAATGAATATAAGTTGATCATGGGTGGTGACTTTAACTGTTGTCTTAACCTGTTGATTGACAGGTCGTCAACCAATCCATTGCTTCCTAATAAAGCGGCGACTTGTACTAATTCTTTTCTATTAGAATATGATTTGGTTGACATTTGGAGATATAGGCACCCTAATGATAAAGATTTTTCTTTTTTTTTTTACATGTACATCATAAATATTCAAGAATAGATTTTTTTTCTCGATACACGATTGCTGTCTTCCGTTGCCGATTGTGCGTACGACGTCATTGCGTTGTCAGATCATGCACCTATGAAATTAACTTTGAGGCTTTCTGATAATATTTTGAAAATGTCACAGTGGAGACTGAATCCCATATTGTTACAAGATCCAACTTTTGTTAGTTTTATCAAGGAACAAATTTCTTTATTTTTTGAATTTAATACAACTGAAGGTATATCAAATTTGGTTATATGGGATAAGATGAAATCCTTTCTTAGGGGACATATAATTTCATATTCAGCAGGCTCAAGAAGGAAAACCAAAGCAGAACTTTTCGTGATAACTAATAAAATTAAAGAGATAGATAAAACGTATTCAGTAAGACCTAGTGAAGATCATCTATATAAGGAAAGGATTGAACTCCAAACACAGCATGATCTGCTTTTGACTTTCCCCATTGATCAGCAACTTTTTAGATATGAAAGTCAATTTTATATACATGGTGATAAATCAGGTAAATTCTGTCTGGCCAGTTGAAGGCAAAAATGGCCAGAAGACAAGATTTTGAAAATATGTAGACCAGATAGAACTGAAACATTAGATCCTCATGAAATTAATAAGATATTTATGAATTTCTATTCTAATCTTTATAAATCTGAATTTTCTGATCTTTATGAATAGATTTTTGCAAAAATTAAATATACCTAAAATTTCTATTCATTAACACATCAGATGCGCCTATTAAACAAGAGGAAATAGCTAGGGCTATATCTTCTGTGCAACTAAGGAAAGCTCCGGGACCAGATGGATATACAGTGGAATTTTGTAAGACTTTTACTGAAATGTTTACATCACATCTATGTCAAACTTTCACTGATTCTATATCCTCTGGGAATCTCCCGAAAACATTTTATGAGGCATCAATCTCATTGATTCCTAAAAAAGAAAAAAATGTGCCTCCAATAGACCAATTTCCTTATTGAATGCAGACTTTAAAATTCTCTCTAAGATTCTGGCTAATAGGCTTGAGAATATTTGGCCTACTGTTATTTCAAGTGATCAAACTGGATTTATTAAAAATAGGTATTCACATTTTAATATTCGAAGATTGTTAAATATTATTTATTTTCCCTCATTTAAAGAATCTGAATGTATTTCTCTCTTGACGCAGAGAAAGCCTTTGATTGGGTAGAATGGCCTTATTTATTCCAGGTTTTGGGGAGATTTAATTTTGGTCTGGGATTTATTTCCTGGATCAAACTGATCTATCAAGCCCCGATGGCTGCGGTTTTAACTAACAATCAAAAATCTCTTATTTTAGACTATATAGAGGAACCTGTCAGGGTTGTCCTCTTGGTCCTTTATTATTTAATTTGGCTTTAGAACCACTTGCTATCGCTCTTAGGGACTCCAACTCTGTTCAGGGTATTAAGAGAGGGGATAAAGTACACATGGTTTCGTTGTACGCAGATGACTTATTAGTTTACATTTCAGACCCTAGGAAATCTATTCCTTCTATGTTATCCATATTTACTGAATTTAGTACTTCTCTGGATATAAGTTAAATTTACATAAAAGTGAATTATTTCCTGTGAATTATTTCCTATCAATAATTATTCGCGTCAATATGATCAAACACCTTTTAATATCACTAAAAATTATTTTACCTATCTTGGTATTAAAATTACTAAAAATTTTAAAGACTTAAATAAATATAATTTTCTTCCTTTAATTGAATATACAAAACAAACGCTTCCCAAATGGTCGCCTATGACGATGTCGTTAATTGGTCGAATAAATGCTGTAAAAATGACAATTCTACTGAAATTATTATTTATTTTTTTTTTTTTTTACACATTTCAAGCTGTTCCATCCTTTGTCCCAAAAATGCTTTTTTGGTAGAATAGATTCTATAATCTTATCATATATCTGGAATAATAAAAGCTCTAGACTGAGTAAACTTTTACTGCAAAAATTAAAAAAAAGATGGTGGTTTGGCTTTACCAAACTTTAGATTCTATTACTGGGCAATTAATATTCATTATATTACTTGTTGAATTCACTGTATAGATAACCAGGACTGTCCTTCGTGGTTGGACTTGGAGGAGAACTCGGTAAAGGGGTTGTCTTTGGCTTCTTTACTGGGAGTTCCTCTTCCCTTCTTGTTTTCTAAGATTGGTAAACAAAGATCTTAATCCCATTGTTAGACATACATTAAAAATTTGGTTTCAGTTTCGCAGATCCTTTGACTTAAATAACTTTGTCGTTTCTGGTAATATCCATTTTAACTATTTTTTTAAACCATCAATTTTAGATAAGGCCTTTTTAACATGGAAAACTAAGGGAATCATAACTTTTCTAGACTTATTTTTAGAGGATTGTTTAATGTCTTTTTCTCAGCTAGTGGGCAAATATGATTTATATGATTTATCTAATGCACAATTTTTTTTAGGTATTTAGAAGTTAGGAATTTTTTTTACGTAATTTGTTACTGAATTACCCATTTGCTCATTTACCAAATATGATAGATGTTATCTTTCAGCTTAAACCATTCCAAAAAGGATTGATAGCCATCATATATAAACGGCTATTGAATTTACAAATAATGTTTAATGATAAGGTTAAATGTGCTTGGGAATTGGAACCTCAAGAGTCACTTTCAGATAATCAATGGAATAAAATTTGTCAATTAGTTAATAATTCATCTATTTGTGCCCGTCACTCCTTGATTCAGTTCAAGGTAGTGCACAGAGCGCATATGTCAAAAGATAAACTAGCACATATTTTTTCTAATATAAATCCTACTTGTGATAGATACAACACTGAGGTGGCCACCTTAACTCATATGTTTTGGTCCTGCATAAAGTTAAATAATTTTTGGAGGGATGTTTTTAGAACATTATCAAAAGTCATAGGTTTGGATCTACAACCTAACTCACTTACAGCAATCTTTGGGATTATTCCAACGGAAGCAGGAAACAATAAACAATAGACAATAGGTGCAGAAGTAGACCATTCGGTCCTTCAAGCCTGCACCGCCATTCTGAGATCATGGCTGATCTACTATCTACTATTGATCTACTATCAATACCCAGTTCCTGCCTTGCCCCCATAACCCTTGATTCCCCTATCCATAAGATACCCATCCAGCTCCTTCTTGAAAGCATCCAGAGAATTGGCCTCCACTGCCTTCTGAGGCAGTGCGTTCCACACCTCCACAACTCTCTGGGAGAAGAAGTACCTCCTCAACTCTGTCCTAAATGACCTACCCCTTATTCTTAAACTATGCCCTCTGGTACTGGACTCTCCCAGCATCTGGAACATATTTCCTGCCTCTATCTTGTCCAATACCTTAATAATCTTATATGTCTCAATCAGATCCCCCCTCAATCTCCTTAATTCCAGCGTGTACAAGCCCAGTCTCTCTAACCTCTCTGCGTAAGGCAGTCCGGACATCCCAGGAATTAACCTAGTGAACCTACGCTGCACCTCCTCCACAGCCAGGATGTCCTTCCTTAACCCTGGAGACCAAAACTGCACACAATACTCCAGGTGTGGTCTCACCAGGGCCCAGTACAAATGCAAAAGGATTTCCTTGCTCTTCTACTCCATTCCCTTTGTAATAAAGGCCAACATTCCATTAGCCTTCTTCACTGCCTGCTGTACTTGCTCATTCACCTTCAGAGACTGATGAACAAGTACTCCTAGATCTCTTTGTATTTCTCCTTTACCTAACTCCACACCGTTCAGATAATAATCTGCCTTCCTGTTCTTGTTCTCAAAGTGAATAATCTCACACTTATTCACATTAAATGCCATCTGCCAAGTTTCTGCCCACTCACCCAGCCTATCCAAGTCACCTTGAATTCTCCTGACATCCTCTTCACATGTCACACTGCCACCCAGCTTAGTATCATCAGCAAACTTGCTGATGTTATTCACAATGCCTTCCTCTAAATCATTGACGTAAATCGTAAACAGCTGTGGTCCCAATACTGAACCCTGTGGCACCCCACTAGTCACCACCTGCCATTCCGAGAAACACCCATTCACTGCTACCCTTTGCTTTCTATCTGCCAACCAGTTTTCTATCCATGTCAATATCCTCCCCCCAATGCCATGAGCTCTGATTTTACCCACCAATCTCCTATGTGGTACCTTATCGAATGCCTTCTGAAAGTCAAGGTACACCACATCCACTGGATTTCCTGCGTCTATCTTCCTGGTTACATCCTCGAAAAACTCCAATAGATTAGTCAAGCATGATTTGCCCTTGGTAAATCCATGCTAGCTCGGCCCAATCCTATCACTGCTATCAAGATATGCCGCTATTTCATCATTAATAATGGACTCTAGCATCTTCCCGACTACTGATGTTAGGCTAACAGGGCGATAGTTCTCTGTTTTCTCCCTCCCTCCTTTCTTAAAAAGTGGGATAACATTAGCCATTCGCCAATCCTCAGGACCTGATCCTGAATCTAAGGAACATTGGAAAATGATCACCAATGCATCTGCAATTTCCAGAGCCACCTCCTTTAGTACCCTAGGATGCAGACCATCTGGATCTGGGAATTTGTTAGCCTTCAGTCCCATCAGTCTACTCATCACCGTTTCCTTCCTAATGTCAATCTGTTTCAGTTCCTCTGTTACCCTATGTCCTTGGCCCATCCATACATCTGAGAGATTGCTTGTGTCTTCCCTAGTGAAGACAGATCCAAAGTACTTCTTAAATTTGTCTGCCATTTCTCTGTTTCCCATAACAATTTCTCTCAATTCATTCTTCAAGGGCTCAACATTGTTCTTAACTATCTTCCTTCTCTTCACATACCTAAAAAAACTTTTGCTATCCTCCCTTATATTCCTAGCTAGCTTGTGTTCATACCTCATTTTTTCTCCCCGTATTGCCTTTTTAGTTAAGTTCTGTCGCTCCATAAAAATTTCCCAATCATCCGTCTTCCCACTCACCTTAGCTCTGTTATACTTCTTTTTTAATAATATGCTATCTCTGACTTCCTTTGTCAACCACTGTGGCCACTTTCCCCCCTTTGAATCCTTCCTTCTCTGGGGGATGAACTGATTTTGCAACTTGTGCATTATTCCCAAGAACACCTGCCATTGCTGTTCCACTGTCTTTTCTGCTAGGATATCTGACCAGTCAACTTTGGCCAGCTCCTCCCTCATGGCTCCATAGTCTCCTTTGTTCAACTACGATACTGACACTTCTGATCTGCCCTTATCCCTCTCAACTTGCAGATAAAATCTTATCATATTATGGTCACTACCTCCTAATGGTTCCTTTACTTCAAGATCACTTATCAAATCCTGTTCATTGCACAACACTAAATCCAGAATAGCCTTATCCCTGGTCGGCTCTCATACAAGCTGCTCCAAAAATGCATCCCGTAGGCACTCTACAAACTCCCTATCCTGGGGTCCAGTACCAACCTGATTTTCCCAGTTCACCTGCAGTTCACAACATCCCTGCTTCTGCTCAATACATGATAGCTTTCTCAACTTTATTGGCTAGGAGAGCTATTCTATTGTACTGGAAGGATCCCAATCCACCTACGGTTTTTTTGGCTCTCCTCCATTATGCCTTGTTTAAGTTTGGAGAAAATAAGGAGTCGGACGTTTGATACATTTTTTAAGTTTAAGCAAATTTGGCGACCTTTTATTCAATATTTTCATATGATCTAATTCCTTTTACTTTTCCAGTTAATTTTTTTTTCTCCACAAAGTTTTAGATTTAATCAGAAGGATTTCCCCTTTTTTTTAAACTGTATCCTCAAAATGGACTGCCCAGTCCCCCACTTTTTTTTTGTTTTAGGTTAGATTAGTGAGGGTTTTTTTCCCAATAACAGGAAATCTTGAGTCTTTTTTTCTATGAACTGTTAAGAGGAGAAATGGATCTTTTCTCTCTTTATTATTAGCTTAATACTATATATGATTTTGACAACGTATATTCCTTTCTTTGTTTCTACTATTATTGATATATGTATTTGAGATAACCTCTCTTCTGGTTTGTATTTATCCTTATTCTTTTAAATCAATAAAAAAAGATTGAAAGAGAAAGAGAGAAAGAGAATCGGTTGATGTGCATTTGGATTTTCAGAAGGCCTTTGACAAGGTGCCACACAAGGCCGCTTAACAAACCATGAGTCCATGGTATTACGGGAAATATTCTAGCATTATTAAAATAGTGGCTGATTGGCAGAAGGCAAAGAGTGAGAATAAAGAGAGTCTTTTCTGGCTGGCTGCCAGTGACTAGTGGTGTTCCACAGGCGTCTGTGTTGGGACCGATTCTTTTTATGTTATTTGTCAAATGATGGATGATTGAATTGATGGCTTTGTTGCAAAGTTTGCTGACAATATTAAGATGGGTGGAAGGGCAAGTAGCTTTGATTAGAAGAATGGGCAAAGAAATGGCAGATGAAATACAGTACCACTAAGTGTGTGGTCATGCGGGACTTGCGGGTCCTTGTGCAGGATTCCCTAAAGGTAAATTTTCCAGCTTGAGTCTGTTGTGAGGAAGGCCAATGCAGTGTTAGCATTCGTTTCAGGAGGACTAGAATATAAAAGCAAGGATGTAATGTTGAAACTTTATAAAGCACTGGTGTGGCCGCAATTGGAGTATTGTGAGCAGTTTTGGGCCCCTAATCTGAGAAAGGATGCGCTGAAACTGGTCAGAGTTCAAAGAAAGTTCACAAAAATGATACCAGGATTGAATAGGTTGTCCCATGAAGAGAGTCTGATGGCTATGGGTCTGTATTTGCCGTAATTCAGAAGAATGAGGGGTTACCTCATTGAAACCTAAAGAATGGTGAAAGTCTTGACAGAGTGGATGTGGAGAGGATGTTTCCTGTGACGGGAGAGTCTAAGACCAGAGGACACAGCCTCAGAATCCAGGGATGTCCTTTTAGGACTGAGATGAGGAGGAACTTCTTTAGCCAGAGAATGGTAAATCTGTGGAATTCTTTGCCACAGGCAGATGTGGAGACCAAGTCTTTATACATATTTAAGACAGGGGTCTTGATTGGTCAGGGCATGAAGGGATACCGGGGGGGGGGGGGGGCGGGGGCATGGGGAGGAAGCAGGAGATTGGGGCTGAGGGAAAGATTGGATCAGCCATGATGAAATGGTGGAGCAGAATCGATAGGCCAAATTGCCTAACTTTGCTCCTATATCTTATGGTCTATACTGATCCCAGGGGAACATAGTTCACTCTAGTATAAACACAATCTTTAAAACACATTAGAAGAGCAAGAACCTGAAATTGACTGACATACTGCAGTATAAAAGTCGTCCAACATGATAATCAGTGGTCATTTATCAACTGGCACAGTATAACTATCTGCTAAACGAACTGGTAAAATTGAGTCTCGTTTTATCTATTGTTAACATGCTAATAAATAATGTAAAAACATAAAATCTTCTCCCTCACCAGAAAAGCTACACCTGAACTGAGAACATCCAGTTTTGCAGTGGGAAGTAGACAAATAGAAAGACATATTTGCATCAAAATGAAAATGATATTCTCTTCACTTTTTTCATAAATACTTGCTAGTGTACAGCTTATAAAATTTAGTTGAAATTTTAAAAAAACACAAAAATATATAAAAAGAATCAAAAATAGTATAATAGCACAAAGGTTTAAATATATGAGGTGTTCATAAATACATAAGACAATGACGAGAGGGCGTACAGGATCAAGATAAAGCAGCTAGTTGTCTGGTGTTGTAGCAACAAACTTACACCCAACGTTAGTAAGACCAAACAGCTGATTGTGGACTTCATAACAGGTAGACTGAGGGAATAAAGGTCAATCCTCAGAGGATTCAGAAATGGAGAGAGTGAGCAATTTCAAGTTCCTTTCAATTTCTACCCTAACCCTAATCTGGTCACAACATATTGATGCAGCTATAAAGAGGCAAGACAATGGCTATACTTCATTAGGAGTTTGAGGAAATTTGGTTTATCACCTAAGACAATCAAAAACTTCTACAGATGTACCGTGCAGATCATTCTGATTGGCTGCATCACCATCTGGTATGGGGGTGGGGGGTGGATGGCTACTGCACAGGATCGAAATAAGTTGCAGAAAGTTGTAAAATTAGTCAGCTCCATCATGGGTACTAGCCTCCATAGTATCCAAGACATCTTCAAGGGGTGGTGCCTCAGGAAGGCAGCGTCGTTAAGGACCCTACAACCCAGGACATGTCCCATTCTCATTGCTACCATCAGGAAGGAGGTACGGAAGCCTGAGGCACACACTCAGCGGTTCAAAAACCTCTGCTATCGATTTCTAAATGACATAGAACCCATGAACACGAACTCACGACTATTTTTTATTTATTTCTATTTTTGGACTACTTATTTTAGCTTACCCATTTAATATACAATGAGTTACTTTAATTCAGTTTTTTCTACATTCATCATGTACTGCTGCCACAAAGTTAACAAACTTCACCACATATGCCAGTGATGTTAAACCTGATTCTGATATATTACACAATAAGCATGAAACCACAATATTACAATGTAACTGATACTCATACTGAATTGGGAAAACAAACCCATTATTTTGTTGTACACACTCAATGTGTACTGTGTATGTATCCAGAACTGAACGCTGTGGAAAAGCAAAAGTACAAACATCAAAACCTAAATTGGTTGAGATACAGATTAAAAACAGCAAGTTTGTTTTCCCTGTTCATTGAGAAAACTGGGTGAGGGTTTTAAATCTGGGCCAATAGTACTGGAACCAGCAATGTAGAAAAGAGTAAGAAAACAGGCAAACAAGGACACAGCAGACTGACAGCACCAAGCCTGTGTTTCACAAGCCTGCAAAGAATGTGAGGAGACAAACATCGGAAATAAACAGCAAAAGAACGTGAAGGAAGAAAGCAGGAAAATAGATGGAATTATATGCAATATTGTTAAACTGACAAGCTAGATGATAAAATTTTAAAAAACAGACATGGGAATATTCATGCTAACCACATGGTAAATGAGATGTTAACTGAATAGAGTTGGGGTTGAAGAGATCCAGTTTTGGTTCATAATATTGCATTCACAGTAGAAAAAGTGGAACTTACATCTGGTGGTTGGAATTGTATGCAACACAGCAAAGAAAACAAAGGCAAGTATTGTTTTAAAATGATCTTTAGGCTACAGGTTGA
Organism: Mobula birostris; assembly: GCF_030028105.1. Classification (NCBI taxonomy): domain Eukaryota; kingdom Metazoa; phylum Chordata; class Chondrichthyes; order Myliobatiformes; family Myliobatidae; genus Mobula; species Mobula birostris. The sequence continues at coordinate 60,591,453 of NC_092394.1, forward strand.
GAAAAACAACATAATAAATGGACTATGTCCAGTACCACCAATGAACATTGCATAACTTCCCAATGTGTGAAATTTATACAGAACACTGAGATGTGATTGGGTGGGGTGGGTTGACCTAAAGCAAAGATTCTGCAAGTAGTTTTGAAGGAGTGAAGTAAGCTAGCATCTTGAAGTGTACAGTCACACAGCAAAGGGATTTAGAGAAATAAATTGAAGGGGAATCAAAGCCAACAACTTAAAGAAGACTGCATACAAAGATGTGGAAGTAGGAACTGGATTTAGGCAATTCACTGAGTTTATTGATTTTGAATTTAATGGACACACATTGTCAAGGTGATAAGAAATCAGTGCCAGTTACCTCAGGACAAGATCCAGTGAAAAAGCTCAAAGAACGATGATGTTGTGGCCATTACAGAGAGGAACTATGATGTTATGGCCATTACAGAGACTTACATGACTCAGGGCCAGGAACGGCTGCTGAGTGTGCCAGGCTTTAGATGTTTCAAAAAGGACAGGGAGGGAGGCAAAAGAGGTGGGGGCATGGCACTGCTGATCAGAGATGGTGTCACAGCTGCAGAAAAGGAGGAAGTCATGGAGGGATTGTCTACTGAGTCATTGTGGGTGGAAATCAGAAACAAGAAGGGGACAATAACTCTATTAGATGTTTTTAATGGACCTCCCACCCCCCCCCCCCCCAAATAGGACAGAGACATTGAGGGACAGCTAGGAAGGCAGATTCTGGAATCACAATAATAGGGTTGTTGTGATGGATGATATTAACTTTTCTAATATTGATTGGCATTTCCTTAGTGCAAGGGGTTTAGATGGGGTGTGTTCAGGAAGGTTTCCTGATGCAATATGCCAACTAGTGGAGAGGCTGTACTTGATCTGGTACTGGGAAATGAACCTGGTCAGGTATCAGATCTCTTGGTGGAAGAGCATTTTGGAGGTGGTGACCACAACTCAATCTCCTTTACCGTAACGCTGGAGGGCGATAGGAGCAGACAATTTGGGAAAACATTTAATTGGGGTAGGGGAAATATGATGCTATTAGGCAGAAACTTGGGAACAAATTAGGAGCAGATGTTATCAGGGAAATGCATGGCAGAAATGTGGCAAATATTCAGGGAACATTTGCATGGCATTCTGCATAGGTATGTTCCACTGAGGCAGGGAAAGGATGGTAGGGTAAAAGAACCATGGTGTACAAAGGATGTAGAATATCTAGTTAAGAAGAAAAGAAAAGTTTTTAGTTCAAGAAACTAGGTATTGTTAGAGCTCCAAAAAAATAACTAGGGTGCCAGGAAGGAGCTGAAGAATGAAATTAGGAGAGCTAGAAGGGGCCTTGGTCAGCAGGATTAAGGACCCCACCCCCCAAGGCATTCTACAAGTATGCGAAGAGCAAGAGAATGAGCTGTGTGAGAATAGGACCAATCAGGAGTGAGAGTGGAAACATGTGCTTGGAGCTGGAGGAGGTAGTGGAGGTAAATAATGAATACTTTGCTTTGGCAATCATGGGAAAGACTTAAAGTGGACTGAAACACTTGAGTGCAAAAACATTAAGAAAGAGGATGTGCTGGAGCTTTTGAAAGGTATGAAGTTATACAAGTCATCCGGACTGGATAAGATATACCCCAGGCTACTGTTGAAAGCGAGGGAGGAGATTGCTGTACTTCTGGTGATGATTTTTGTATTATCAACAGGGACAGGAAAATTACCAGAGGATTGAAAGGTTGTAAATGTTGTTCACTTGTTCAAGAAAGGGAGTAGAGATAACCCAGGAAATTATAGCCCAGTGGTGGGCAAGTTGTTGAAGAATATCCTGAGAGGCAGGATTTCTGAGCATTTGGAGAGACATAACCCAATTAGGGATAGTCAGCATGGCTTTGTCAAGGGCAGGTCATGTCTTATGAACCCGATTGAATTCTTTGAGGATGTAACAAAACACACTAATGAAGGTAGAGCAGTGGATGTAGTGTATATGGATTTCAGTAAGGCATTTGATAATGTTCCCCATGCCAGGCTCATTCAGTAGTAAGTGAGGTGGCATGGATCCAAGGAGACTTTGCTTTGTGGATCCAGACTTGTGGATTCCCCATAGAGGCAAAGGGCGATTGTGGATGGTTCTTATTCTGCATGGAGGACAGTGACCAGCGGTGTTCCAGGGGCATCTGTCCTGGGTCACCTCTCTTTGTGATTTTTATAAGTTACCTGGATGAGGAAGTAGAAGGGTAGATTAGTAAATTTGCTGATGATACAAAAGTTGTGGGTGTTGTGGATAATCTGGGGGGTTGTCAGAGGCTACAGCAGGACATCTATAGGATGCAGAACTGAACTGAGAAGTGGCAGATGGAGTTCAACCCAGATAAGTGTGAAGTGGTTCACTTTGGTAGGTCAAATTTGAAAACAGAATATAATATTAATGGTAAGACTCTTGTCAGTTTGGAGGATCAGTGAGATCTTGGGTTCCATGTCCATAGCACACTCAAAGCTGCTGTGCAGGTTGACAGTGTTGTTAAGAAGGTGTATGGTGTGTTGGCCTTCATCAACCGTGGGACTGAGTTCAAGAGCCGTGAGGTAATGTTACAGCTATAAAAGACCTCAGTCAGACCCCACTTGGAGTACTGTGTTCAGTTCTGGTCACCTCATTACAGAAAGGATGTACAGAGAGTGCAGAGGAAATTTACAAGGATGTTGCCTGGATTGCAAAGCATGCCTTATGAGATTAGGTTGAGTGAACTTGGCCTTTTCTCCTTGGAGTGACAGAGGATGAGAGGTGGCCTGATAGATGATGAGAGGCACTGATCATGTGGATAGCCAGAGGCTTTTTCCTCAGGGCTAATACGAGGGGGCATAGTTTTAAGGTGCTTGGAAGTAGGTACAAGAGGGATGTCAGAGGTAAGATTTTCCACACAGAGAGTGGTGGGTGCGTGGAATGCACTGCCAGCAAAGGCGGTAGAGGTAGATACAATAGGATCTTTTAAGAGACTCTTTGATAGACATGTGGAGCTGTACAGAAATTCTAGGCAGCTTCTCGAGTAGGTTACATGCTCGGCATAACATTGTGGGCCGAAGGGCCTGTAATGTGCTGTAGATTTTCTATGTTCTATGTAGCCCAAAGATGATAGACGTGTGGCTGAATATTTTAGCAGTAGAGGGTGCCTTAAGCACAGAGGCAGTTGCAAAAGCAATAACAGGTGCATTGGCTTAATTTTGTTTATCAATGAAATCTATTTAATGATAGAACCAAATAAAGAGCACGGGCAAGCATATTCACAGCGTTAGCTACTATGGGAGGGTAGCAATAAAATAAAGACTTGACCCTCAAACAGAAGGTACTTCATAGCTTCTAACACAAATCCGAAAGCACAGGCAAAGAACACCATTTAATTACATGCAGCTCTGAAGTCTTTTCTATCATTGATTTATGGAAATCAACAGCTACCTTTCCCCAGAACAAAAAAAAAGTTCCTTTTCAACGGCACCCATTTTCCTCTTAAATCACTGCCTTCCTGACAGCTCACCCTCTCAGGTTTTCAGCGTTCTACATCTTTTCCTTTAACGTGCTTCCTTCACCTGTAAATGAATTCCATGCATTACCCAAACCACTACTGGTTCACTAATTGCTCCACACTTCATTCTTTAAACTAATCGCAATCTTTTACACTCTGTGTAATGGTTTAATTACTGACTCGCAATTTTCAGTGGCGCAATAAAGCATACATCTTCATAAGTCTAATGGCTGTTGCATTTTGCCTTTGAAGGTTTCATGATGAGAGCACCACACCATCAATAAACTGACCATAACCTCTAGCCTCAATGAAACTATTAAAGCAAATCCATCCCCAGCAAACTGTTTCCTCTTTCATGCCAAACAAACCATTTCCACATCTTAAGGCCTAAAGTTCCACAGCCAGCCAGCCAAGCCAATCCTGACAATTCACTAAAACCAGGCATCAACGACTGCTGCTTTTATCTATCTAATGCTTTTAAAACAGAAAAGCTTTTCAAAGTACTTCACAGGTGCACTGTCAAACAAATGTAACAACACTACATAAGGCAATATTAGGAAATAATCATTGAGGTGGACCTTAAGGAATGTCTTAAAAAGAGACACGGAGAGCAACACTCAGTTCAAAATCTTGGCATCAGGTGGCAAATGGTTAAGTTGAGAGTCCAGACAGAAATGAGAATTAGAAAGTGTGGATGGTCGTGTGTTAGGGCAGATAAAAGAAAAAGCAGAGGATCATGGGAAGACTTTAAAACAAGGAGGAGAATTTTAAAAATATGCCTTTGCAAGACCAGAGGCATCTTAGGCAAGCAAACAACAGGGTTGGAGGGTGGGGATCCAGCAAAAATTGGCACCAACGATATAAATGAGCTCAAGCTAATGGAGAGTGGAAAATCAGTCGTCTGACTTGAGAGTATTTAAACAGTCAAATCCAAGGTATCAAAGGCACTGTTGGGAATTTCAGCAGAAAATGAGTTAAAGGAGGGTCAGAGATCAGCAGCAACATGGAATTGTAAGGAGATGATCTGGTGATGAAGTGATCTGTTAATGATGTCCTCTGAATAGAACTCGACACAACGTTGTTAATGGTTTAGTTCAACTAGACAGTGGTCAACATAGAAAGATAGGAACAGTACAATCCAGCACCAAGACTGAATGCTTCAGCTTCTGTTAGCTCTCTCCCTCTTTGTCCTTTCTCTCTCCTACTGATCTACCTAGGTCCCCTCACACACCCTTTCTATCCAAACCACCACTCCAACCTCCTAGCACCCAGTTTCTTTTCCCCACCCCCCCACCTACTCCAGCTGCCCATCATCCATATGCTCCCCATCCTCTCCAAGCCTCTATCGCTATTTCGATCTCTTCATCCCCCACCTTAAAGTCAGTCAACTCTTAAACACAAAAGATATACCTACATAGAGCTGTGGACATACAGTGCCTATAAAACTTCCCTTGGAAGTTTTCATGTTTTATTATTTTACAACATTCAATTAGAGTGGATTTAATTTGACTTTTTTTGACACTGGTCAAGAGAAAAAAACTTGTGTCAAAGTGAAAACAGATCGCTACAAAAATTAATTCCAAATATAAAACACAAAATAATTGATTGCATAATTCCTCACCCTGTTCAGGTCAGTATTTAGTGGATGTAACTTTGGAAGCAATTACAGCCTTAAGTCTGTGTGGACAGGTCTCTTATCAGTTTTCCCCATCTGGACACTGCAATTTTTTCCCCATTCTTCTTTACAAACCTGCTCAAGCTCTGTCAGATTGCATGGGGATCGTGAATAAACAGCCCTCTTCAAGTCTAGCCACAAATTCTCAATTGGATTGAGGTCTGAATTTCGATTTGGTCACTCCAGGACATTAACCGTTGTTTTTAATCCGTTCCTATGTTGCTTTGGCGTTATGCTTGTGGTCATTGTCTTGCTGGAAAATAAATCATCTCCCAAATCACAGTTCTCTTGCAGACTGCATTAGGTTTTCCTCCAGGATTTCCCTGTGTTTTGCTGCTTTCATATAAGCCTCTACCTTCACAAGCCTTTCAGGGCCTGCTGTAGCGAAGCATCCCCACGGCATGATGCAGCCACCACTAACTTCACGGCAAGGATGATGTGTTTTTGATGATATGTAGTGTTTGGCTTACACCAAACATAGTGTTTAGTCTGATAGCCAAAAAGCTCAATTTTATTTTCATCAAACCATAGAACCTTCTTCCAGCTGACTTCACAGTCTCCCACATGCCTTCTGGCAAACTCTAGCCGAGATTTCATGTGAGCTTTTTTCAAACAGTGGCTTTTTCTTTGCCACTCTCCCATAAAGCTGCAACTGGTGAAGCATCCGGGCAACAGCTGTTGTATGCCCAGCCTCTCCCATCACATCCACTGAAGCTTGCAACTCCTCCAGAATTGTCATAGGTCTCTTGGTGGCCTCCTTCACTAGTTACCTTATTGCATGGTCATTCAGTTTTCGAAGACAGCCTGCTCTAGGCAGACTTACAGCTGTGCCATATTCTTTCCATTTCTTGATGATTGACTTAACTGTCCTCCAAGGGATATTCAGTGACTTGAAAATTTTCTTGTATCCATCTCCGAACTTGTGCTTTTCAACCACCTTTTCGTGGGGTTGCTTGGCATGTTCTTTTGTCTTTGTGGTGTAGTTTTTGCCAGGATACTGACTCACCAGCAGTTGGACTTTACAGATACAGGTGTGTTTTTACAACAATCAATTGAAACACCTTGACTGTACACAGAGATTTCCATTTAGCTAATTATGTGCCTTCTAAAACCAATCAGCTGCACCAGTGATGATTTGGTGTGCCATATTAAAGGAGGTGAATTCTTATGCAATCAATTATTTTGTGTTTTATATTTGTAATTAATTTTTATCACTTTGTAGACATCTTTTTTCACTTTGACACAAAACTGTCTTTTTTTTGTTGATCAGAGTCCACTGTGATTCCATGTTGTAAAAAAATAAAACATGAAAACTTCCAAGGGGGGGGGGGGGTGAATATTTTTTATAGGTACTGTAGTTCAGGTCATCATGAAACCATCCTCCCATCCATGGATTCTATCCATACTTCCCATTGCCTTGGGAAAGTACTCAGCCCACCTCAGTCAATTCTCTCTTTCCCCCACTTCCATCAGGCAGAAGGTACGATTGTTTGTAAACGCACACCACCAGACCCAAGGACTGCTTTTATCTCATTGCTATAAGACTCTCGATGGATCTGTCCCACAATAAAGATGAACTCTAGACCTTGTTGCCGTACTGCAGTTTACTTTTTCTGTACCCATAACACTACATTCTCCAATTTATTAATTATTCCTTTCCCTTCCTTTCTATCTCAATGTACCCAAGTTGAAATTATCTGTACACATGGCATACAAAACAAAGTTTTTCACTGTATCTTAGTATATGGGATAATAATTTGCAGATCACCAGTCACCTATTATTTACCAGCTCTTGCCCCACTCCTCACTTTTCCCTCTTTATACTGGCCATGTCCTCTCTACTCTTTCGGTCCAGATGAAGGGTCTCAACCTGAATCACTGACTGTCCAGTTCCTGCCATGGATGCTGTCTGACCCACTCAGATCTTCTATTAGCCCATTTTAGGTATAGGGTACCAATAGGCAAAAACTGTGGCAAGGAAACAAACTGTCCAGGATTGAATTAGAATAAAGTTGATAATCACTGGCATATCTGTGCTATCTGTCCAGGAAGTAATGTTGAAATGCCATTACAGATGCTTCATAAAGAAGGGAACTGAGTAAATGGTCCAACTTGGGTGGACATGGGAGAAGAGTAAATCATGATAAATTTGCCTAAAGTCAATCTGCCCTGGTAAATTACACTGCAGTTTCCAGCCTCAAGTTTTCTTTCCAATGCCAACATCACTGCAGACAGAGTATGGCCAACACCTGAACAAATGAATATTAATTATTTCTAAATACCTTACACCAAAGGCAATGAAATCACAAAATTTAAAGGAGGCAATTACAATTAAATCTAAGATTGGAAGCCAAAAACTCTCTAGTTTCCAACTAGGACTGCAAAAATTCTGTTCGGGCAGATACACAATTATAGAACATAGAATAGTACAGCACAGGACAGGCCCTTCGGCCAACAATGTTGTGCCAACCCTTAAACTCTGCTTCCCATATAACCCCCACACCTTAAATTCCTCCATATACCTGTCTAGTAGTCTCTTAAATTTCACTAGTGTATCTGCCTCCACCACTGACTCAGGCAGTGCATTCCACGCACCAACCACCCTCTATGAGTAAAAAACCTCCCTCTAATATCAGGCAGTGACTAGTGGGGTACCGCAAGGCTCAGTGCTGGGACCCCAGTTGTTTACAATATATATTAATGACTTGGATGAGGGAATTAAATGCAGCATCTCCAAGTTTGCGGATGACACAAAGCTGGGCGGCAGTGTTAGCTGTGAGGAGGATGCTAAGAGGATGCAGGGTGACTTGGATAGGTTGGGTGAGTGGGCAAATTCATGGCAGATGCAATTTAATGTGGATAAATGTGAAGTTATCCACTTTGGTGGCAAAAATAGGACAACAGATTATTATCTGAATGGTGGCCGATTAGGAAAAGGGGAGGTGCAACGAGACCTGGGTGTCATTATACACCAGTCATTGAAAGTGGGCATGCAGGTACAGCAGGTGGTGAAAAAGGCGAATGGTATGCTGGCATTTATAGCGAGAGGATTCGAGTACAGGAGCAGGGAGGTACTACTGCAGTTGTACAAGGCCTTGGTGAGACCACACCTGGAGTATTGTGTGCAGTTTTGGTCCCCTAATCTGAGGAAAGACATCTTTGCCATAGAGGGAGTACAAAGAAGGTTCACCAGATTGATTCCTGGGATGGCAGGACTTTCATATGAAGAAAGACTGGATCAACTAGGCTTGTACTCGTTGGAATTTAGAAGATTGAGGGGGGATCTGATTGAAACGTATAAAATCCTAAAGGGATTGGACAGGCTAGATGCAGGAAGATTGTTCCCGATGTTGGGGAAGTCCAGAACGAGGGGTCACAGCTTGAGGATAAAGGCAAGCCTTTTAGGACCGAGATTAGGAAAAACTTCTTCACACAGAGAGTGGTGAATCTGTGGAATTCTCTGCCACAGGAAACAGTTGAGGCCAGTTCATTGGCTATATTTAAGAGGGAGTTAGATATGGCCCTTGTGGCTACGGGGATCAGGGGGTACGGAGGGAAGGCTGGTGCAGGGTTCTGAGTTGGATGATCAGCCATGATCATAATAAATGGCGGTGCAGGCTCGAAGGGCCGAATGGCCTACTCCTGCACCTATTTTCTATGTTTCTATGTTTCTATCCCCCTTGAACTTCCCACCCCTTACCTTAAAGCCATGTCCTCTTGTATTGAGCAGTGGTGCCCTGGGGAAGAGGCTCTATCTATTCGTCCTAATATCCTGTCTCCTCTCATCCTCCTTCTCTCCAAAGAGTAAAGCCCCCGCTCCCTTAACTCTGATCATAATGCACACACTCTAAACCAGGCAGCATCCTGGTGAATCTCCTCTGTACCCTTTCCAATGCTTCCACATCCTTCCTATAGTGAGGTGACCAAAACTGGACACAGTACTCCAAGTGTGGTCTAACCAGAGTTTTATAGAGCTGCATCATTACATCGCAACTCTTAAAATCTATCCCTCGACTTATGAAAGCTAACACCCCATAAGCTTTCTTAACTACCCTATCCATCTGTGAGGCAAATTTCAGGGATCTGTGGACATGTACCCCGAGATCCCTCTGCTCCTCCACACTACCAAGTATCCTACCATTTACTTTGTACTCTGCCTTGGAGTTTGTCCTTCCAAAGTGTACCACCTCACACTTCTCCGGGTTGAACTCCATCTGCCACTTCTCAGCCCACTTCTGCATCCTATCAATGTCTCTCTGCAATCCTCGACAATCCTCTACACTATCCACAACACCACCAACCTTTGTGTTGTCTGCAAACTTGCCAACCCACCCTTCTACCCCCACATCCAGGTCATTAATAAAAATCACGAAAAGTAGAGGTCCCAGAACAGATCCTTGTGGGACACCACTAGTCACAACCCTCCAATCTGAATGTACTCCTTCCACCACGACCCTCTGCTTTCTGCAGGCAAGCCAATTCTGAATCCACCTGGCCAAACTTCCCTGGATCCCATGCCTTCTGACTTTCTGAATAAGCCTACCATGTGGAACCTTGTTAAATGCCTTACTAAAATCCACGTAGATCACATCCACTGCACTACCCTCATCTATATGCCTGGTCACCTCCACAAAGAACTCTATCAGGCTTGTTAGACACGATCTGCCCTTTACAAACCCATGCTGACTGTCTTTGATCAGACCATGATTCTCTCAATGCCCAGAGATCCTATCTCGAAGAATCTTTTCCAACAGCTTTCCCACCACAGACGTAAGGCTCACTGGTCTATAATTACCCGGACTATCCCTTCCACCTTTTTTGAACAAGAAGACAATATTCGCCTCCCTCCAATCCTCCAGTACCATTCCCGTGGACAACAAGGACATAAAGATCCCAGCCAGCAGCTCAGCAATCTCTTCCCTCGCCTCGTGGAGCAGACTGGGGAATATTCCATCAGGCCCTGGGGACTTATCCAACCTAATTTATTTTAACAACTCCAACACTTTTATAGATATGTGAAAAGAAAAAGATTGGTTAAGACAAATGTAGGTCTCTTACAGTCAGAAACAGATGAATTGATCATGGGGAACAAGGACATGGCAGACCAACTGAATAACTACTTTGGTTCTGTCTTCACTAAGGAGGACATAAATAATCTTACGGAAATAGTAGGGGACCGAGGGTCTAGTGAGATGGAGGAACTGAGGGAAATGCATGTTAGTGAAGTGGTGTTAGGTAAATTGAAGGGATTAAAGGCAGATAAATCCCCAGGGTCACATGGTCTGCATCCCAGAGTGCTTAAGGAAGTAGCCCAAGAAATAGTGGGTGCATTAGTGATAATTTTTCAAAACTTTTTAGATCTGGATTAGTTCCTGAGGATTGGAGGGTGGCTAATGTAACCCCACTTTTTAAAAAAGGAGTGAGAGAGAAACCGGGGAATTATAGACCGGTAAGCCTGACATTGGTGGTGGGGAAAATGCTAGAGTCAGTTATCAAAGATATGATAACAGCACATTTGGAAAGCGGTGAAATCATCGGACAAAGTCAGCATGGATTTGTGAAAGGAAAATCATGTCTGACGAATCTCATAGAATTTTTCTGAGGATGTAACTAGTAGAGTGGATAGGGGAGAACCAGTGGATGTGGTATATTTGGATTTTCAAAAGGCCTTTGACAAGGTCCCACACAGGAGATTAGTGTGCAAACTTAAAGCACACAGTATTGGAGGTATGGTATTGATGTGGCTAGAGAATTGGTTGACAGATAGAAAGCAAAGAGTGGGAATAAACAGGACCTTTTCAGAATGGCAGGCAGTGACTGGTGGGGTACCGCAAGGCTCAGTGCTGGGACCCCAGTTGTTTACAATATAAATGACTTAGACAAGGGAATTAAATGCAGCATCTCCAAGTTTGCTGATGACACAAAGCTGGGCGGCAGTGTTAGCTATGAGGAGGTGCTAAGAGGATGCAGGGTGACTTGGATAGGTTAGGTGAGTGGGCAAATTCATTGCAGATGCAATTTAATGTGGATAAATGTGAGGTTATCCACTTTGGTGGCAAGAACAGGAATACAGATTATTATCTGAATGGTGGCCAATTAGGAAAAGGGGAGGTGCAACGAGACCTGGGTGTCATTATACACCAGTTATTGAAAGTGGGCATGCAGGTACAGCAGGCGGTGAAAAAGGCGAATGGTATGCTGGCATTCATAGCAAGAGGATTCGAGTGCAGGAGCAGGGAGGTACTACTGCAGTTGTACAAGGCTTTGGTGACACCACATCTGGAGTATTGTGTGCAGTTTTGGTCCCCTAATCTGAGGAAAGACATTCTTGCCATAGAGGGAGTACAAACAAGGTTCACCAGATTGATTCTTGGGATGGCAGGACTTTCATATGACGAAAGACTGGATTGACTAGGCTTATACTCTCTGGAATTTAGAAGATTGAGGGGGGATCTTATTGAAACATATAAAATTCTAAAGGGATTAGAAGGACGTAGGAAGATTGTTCCCGATGTTGGGGAAGTCCAGAACGAGGGGTCACAGTTTGAGGATAAAGGGGAAGGCTTTTAGGACCGAGGTGAGGAAAAACTTCTTCACACAGAGTGGTGAATCTGTGGAATTCTCTGCCACAGGAAACAGTTGAGGCCAGTTCATTGGCTATATTTAAGAGGGAGTTAGATATGGCCCTTGTGATTAAAGGGATCAGGGGGTATGGAGAGAAGGCAGGTCCAGGGCTCTGAGTTGGATGATCAGCCATGATCATACTGAATAGCGGTGCAGGCTCGAAGGGCCGAAGGGCCTACTCCTGCACCTATTTTCTATGTTTCTATGTAACACCTCCTCTACCTTAATATCAACATGCTCCAGAACATCAACCTCACTCATATTGTCCTCACCATCATCAAGTTCCCTCTCATTGGCCAATACCGAAGAGAAGTATTCATTGAGGACCTGGCTCACTTCCACAGCCTCCAGGCATATCTTCCCACCTTTATCTCTAATCGGTCCTACCTTCACTCCTGTCATCCTTTTGTTCTTCACACAACTGAAGAATGCCTTGGGGTTTTCCATTACCTTACTCACCAAGGCCTTCTCATGCCCCCTTCTTGCTCTCCTCAGCCCCTTCTTAAGCTTCTTTCTTGCTTCCCTATATTCCTTAATAGACCAATCTGATCCTTGCTTCCTAAACCTCATGTATGCTGCCTTCTTCCACTTGACTAGATTTTCCACCTCACTTGTCACCCATGGTTCCTTCACCCTACCATTCTTCATCTTCCTCACCGGGACAAATTTATCCCTAACATCCTGCAGGAGATCCCTAAACATGACCACATGTCCATAGTACATTTCCCTGCAAAAACATCATCCCAATTCACACCTGCAAGTTCTACCCTTATAGCCTCATAATTTGCCCTTCCCATTAAAAATTTTCCTGTCCCCTCTGATTCTATCCTTTTCCATAATAATGCTAAAGGCCAGGGAGCGGTGGTCACTATCCCCCAGATGCTCGCCCACTAAGAGGTTTGTGACCTGACCCAGTTCATTACCTAATACTAGCTCTAGTATGGCATTCTCCCTAAGTCAGACTGTCAACATACTGTGACAGGAATCTGTCCTGGACACACTTAACAAACTCTGCCCCATCTAAACCATTGGAACTAATCAGGTGCCAATCAATATTAGGGAAGTTAAAGTCACCCATGATAACAACCCTGTTATTTTTGCACCTTTCCAAAATCTGCCTCCCAATCTGCTCCTCGGTATCTCTGCTGCTATCAGAGGGCCTATAGAATACTCCCAACAGAGTAACTGCTCCCTTCCTGTTCCTGACTTCCACCCATACTGTCTCAAAAGAGGATCCTGCTACATTACCCACCCTTTCTGTAGCTGTAATAGTAATGCCACCCCTTCTCCCCTTTCCCCCTCTCTCTATCCCTTTTAAAGCACTGAGATCCAGGAATATTGAGAATCCATTCCTGCCCATTCCTGAATTACTGCAAATTCCCTCCAGCACTGGTTAAACTCATCACTTTTACAGCACTAATAAGACTAAAAATGAGAGAACTGAATATCCACTTCCGGTTTCAAATGGCTCTTGATTGCCTCAGTCAACACAACTTCTACCAAACTGTTTCTGCTCCTGCAAGTTGGCCTTGGATGGAAATACTTACAAAAGTTGAGTTTATTCAAAATAAAATCCATATACATGCAAACCAACTCCTTTAACCAAGAAACACAAGTAGCCAAAAGCCTTTAACATTTGAGGTGAAGAGAATTCAATAATTGAAGAATGAAGCCAAATTCTACAATAATTCTCTGTCAATGTGAATAGGGATTTTATTTTATTGCAATTCTGAACTTCAGCTGAAAAGTTACCCAAACATTTAAAAAATACTTTAGGGCAAAATCTCTGCAATCACTTTCCCCTGTTCTAATTAATTATTAGCAGTTAATATAACCAATTAAATATGTTGAAGTAATGGCTAAACTACTCACTCTTTGATAACCCTGAGCATGAATGTGGGTTTTGGCAAGCATTGCCCTTCCTAAATTGATCTTGAGAAGCAGCTACTTTCTTGAACTGCTGTATGTGTTTTGGTGAAGGTGCCTTCACAGTTGTACGGAACAATAGTCTAGAATTTAGCCCGAGCAACAATGAAGGAAATATTTTAAGATGGTGACCCCGGAGGGCTAACTGCAAGTTCCCATATGCCTGCTGCCATGGTCCTTTTTTATGGGAGATTCTGTCAAGAGCAGCCTGGGTAAATAACTGCCCTAAACAAGCATACAGAACTGGGTTTCCCTTCCTCCACTATTGACACTGCCCTCATCCACACCTCCTCCATTTCTCAAACATCCACATCTTCCTACAGCCTCACTACCACTCCATGACCCTCTGCACTCAACTCATCAACTTCCACAATCTTCAATGGGACCCCACCCCAAACACATCTTTACCCCCTCCCACCCACCCTCCCCCTTCCACAGGGATCGCCTCCTCCCTGATTCCCTTGTCTACTCATCCCTCGCCACTAATCTCACTCCTGACACATACCCCTGCAAGGGACAGAAATGCTGCACATGCCCATTTACCTTCTCTTTTAATGTCTATCAGGGCCCCAAACAGTCCTTCCAGATGAGGCAACACTTCACCTGAAAATCTATTGGGGTCGTCTACCATATCCAATCCATCTGATGCTGCTTCCTCTACATTGCTGAAACCTGACACAAATTGGGGAATCACTTTATCAAGCACCTGCACTCCATCCGCCAAGATCAGAATTTCCCAGTGGCCAGCCACTTTAGTTCCTAACCCCATTCCATAAGACTGCACTCAGGGTGGATGAACACCTCATATTGCCTAGGTAACCTGCAACCTGATGGCATGAATCTCGATTTCTCCTTCTGGTAATTTTCTTCCCTTTCCTTTCGCTCTTCTTCTGTTCCCCAGTCTGGCCTCTTACCTCTTCTCCTCACCTGACTATCACCTTCCCCCGGTGATCCTCCTTCTTTTCTTTCTCCCATGTTCCACTCTCTTCTTCAGATCTTTATCTTTCACACCCACCTGGCTTCACCTGTCATCTTCTAGCTAGATCTTCTCCCCAACTCCCCACCTTTTTATTTTTACATCTTCCGCCTTCCTTTCCAGTCCCACAGAAGGGCCTCAGTCCGAAATGTCAACTGTTTATTCATTTCCATAGATGCTGCCTGACCTGCTAATTTCCTCTAGCACTTTCTGTGTTACCCCATACAAGCTGTAAATGGTACATACTGCAGCCACTGTGTACAGGCAGTGGAGGGAATAAATGTTTAGGACAGTTAGGGTACTTCTTTGTCCAGGATGGTATCAAGTTTTTTTTTGAATATGTCCTTGAACACTCCAACTGACTGGACTGTTCAAGGACATCTTTGACTTCTCACTGCTGCAGTCAGAGGTCCCCACCCACCTCAGAAGGGTATCAATCAAACCTGTGCCCAAAAAGAGAAGGTTGAGCTGCCTCAATGATTATTACCCAGTAGCACAACATGTACTGCGATGAAATTCTCTGGCAAAAATTAACTCCTGCCTGAGCAAAGGCCTGAACGTGTTGTAATTTGTCTTCTGCCACAATAGACCTACAGTGGACGCAATCTCACTGGCTCTCTACTCGGCTTTGGGGCACCCAGAAAACAGCAAAACATATGTCAGGCTACTGTTTATTGATACAGTTTTGTGTTTAATACCATCATCCCCTAGGTACTAATCAACAAGCTTCAAAACCTGGGCCACTATGCTTTCTGCAACTGGATTCTCAACTTCCTCAGGAAACCACAGTCAGGGCAGATCAGTAATAACATCTTCTTGCTGACAGTCAAGGATGTGTGTTTACCCATTGTTCTACTCTTTGTATACTCACGATTGTGTGGCTAGCTCAAACACCATCTATAAATTCACTAGTGACACCACTGTTGCTGGCAGAATCTCAGATGGTGACCAGAAGGTGTACAGCAATGGTGTCACAAGAACCTTGCATGACCAAGAAAATGATTGTGGACTTCAGAAAGGAGAAGTCAGGAGAACACACACCAGTTTTCATTGAGGGTCACTAGTGGAAAGGATGAGGACTACAAGTTCCTCGGTGTCAACAATCTTAGAGGATCTATCTTAGGCCCAACACAATCATAAAGGAAACACACCAACTGCTCTGCCTCATTCAAAGTTTGAGGAGATTTGGTTTGTCACCAAAGACTCTAGCAAATTTCTACAAATATACGGCGGACAGCATTTTGACTGGTTGCATCACTGCTTGGTACAGAAACATAGGATCAATAGGATGCAAAGGATTATAGACTCAGCTATCTCCACCACAGGCACAACTGACTCACTGATGCACAAAACATCGTACCGACCAATCTCTAATTGTGCCACGAGTTCATCCAACTTATTCACAGTTGAGAAAATCTTCAAGAGATGATGCCTCAAGAGGGAGGCATCCGTCACTAACGACCCTCACCTGCCCTCTCCACATTTCTACCAGCTAAAGGATCCTGAAGCCCCAAACTCAACGTTTTAGGAACAGCTTCTTCCTTTCTGCCATCAGATTTCTAAATGCTCCATAAACCCACAAACACCACCTCCTCGTTGCTCTTTTGCATTTTTTGCACTGCACTACTGCCACAAAACAAATTTCACAACATACGTCAGCGATGATAAATTTGATTCTTATTTCAATTGTGATTCTGCCTTGATCTTTGCCTTGTGGATTTGTAAGTGGTAAAGAGGCTTTAGGGTGTCAGCAGGTGAACCAATGGATGCCCAACCTCTGACCTGCTCTGTTTATATGATTGGTCTGATTAAGTTTGAGTTTAAGGTCAAGGTAACCACCCAAGGTGTTAAGGATGAAGAACTCAGCATTCACAGGATGCCAAGAATTTTATGGCAAGACTCTCTCTCTCTCTTTCTCTCTCGACATGTTCATTGCTTGGCACTTTTGGATTCTGAAATCAGCAAAAGCCCAAAAATAACAATAAAAGTCACAGAATCAGAAAATTGCAAACACAAAGCATGCACAAGTAGCTAAAATAACTGCAGCATATAAAATCTGTTTTAATTCAAATGATGTCCACAGGAATCACCACAAAACTATTGTTGTGGGTACCTGCTGTGTTTTATGGAAGAAAAGTATTTTTAGGCCTAAGCCAGAGAACCAGAAGCAAGGGCTAGTGTGGCATCATTCAGTGCAAGCTTATTTTGCTAGTATATTTCTTGTAATGACACTGAATGCAGCCAAACTGCACTTCATACAAATGCAAGCAAAGCAGCAAACACTTAAAGAAGCCATCAACAATCCAAGCAAGCACTGCAAAGGAACCTCATTCCCATCATTTTAAGAAAGCTAGACAGCAGCCATATTGCCCATTTTCCTATACACCATCACCCAGTGTTGAGCATTTAACAGAATTCACCACGATGATTGCCCAATTATTATCCACCTCCCAAGTTTGTCATTATAACAAGAAAAATACCATCAATTGAAGCCTGCTGATGGGGGATTTTACGTTTGACGTAATCGTGGTCAGTCGGAGTGGCTGTGTAAGGTGGGGATGTCAGACCTGGACCCGAGGTAAGGTTTCCTTGACCTTGCACGGTTCCAACGGAAGAATGGGAGTCATCATCATTTGCACAGGACTTTTCCCTAGAGAAGAGAGAAGAGCATAAAAGGGGTGTCATGATACAGCTCTCCATAATAATCACGATTCATCATCTAAATATTTTCATTTTGAAAAAGGAATAGAAATATCTTACACTGCACATTGTGGTATAACAGCCATAGCCAAGGGAATAGTATAAAAGCTGTAATGCCAGACCCCTATCTGTAGGTGCCACTGAAGTGCTATGAATGCAACTATCAGGTTGTACAATGCAACTGCCGAGGCTTTGCTGGATTCAGAGTTCAAAGTTAATTTATTATCAAAGTACGTATATGCCACCATATACTACCCTAAGAATCATTTTATTGTAGACATTTACGGTAGAACTAAGAAATACAACAGAATCAATGAAAAACTACAAAAATTGACAAGCAACCAATGTTCAAAAAAAGACAAATTGCAAACACATAAAAAATATTTAACATGAGACGTGAATTGTAAATTACGTTGCCTGATTATTTGGCTCTCCCATGCATTTGTGGAACTACTGACCTTACAGGCCAAAACCCATAGCAGGTTCTCAGTTGTAATCCACTATAGCTTATTGTGATTCTCTATGATTAACAAAGAAATCTGCCTCTGGACCCCGTGACTTGCAAGACCTAGCATTGGATCACTGACAACACACATCAAAGTTGCTGGTGAACGCAGCAGGCCAGGCAGCATCTCTAGGAAGAGGAACAGTCGATGTTTCAGGCCGAGACCCTTCGTCAGGACTAACTGTAAGAAGAGCTAGTAAGAGCTTTCATCCTCTTTCCTATTGCATAGTCTGGCCTACAGAGCATATCCTACAGCCTTACTATTAATAACAGATCACACAAAGAAAGAGAATCTCAACTGTCACTTAAATCATGTTGAAGATATTCCTTTCATTCTGTGTAACGCCAGTTTCTACACTATGAAAAAATAACTTGTTTTCTTTCCCTGTTCTGATGAACGATCCTGAACTGCAGACATTATATGTTTTTCTGTTTCTATTTGAGATTTTCAGTATCTGGAGTATTTTTTTATTTTATTTAATGTAAATACATCTTGGCTTTAAGTGATGGAGAGAGCAACAGCCCATGCCTAGCTTTATTCCACTTTTGTTTTGTTAAATACACCACAAACATAGCAAATCATTAAAAAAGTTGATTCTTGGATAATATTTAGTTTTAATAGTAATTGTTAAGTTATAAGTTCAGAAAGGAATTGTTAGTTTCTGAGGAAATGATTGGGAGCAGTTTTAAACTGTCATTTCCCCTTTGGGAAAAGTAGCATGCTCCAGTAATGATGCAATGGAAGGAAGGCATAGAAATTACGTGAGGTAGACACTTGGAGAAGTAGCATACAAAGAGGGGGGACATAGAATCAGGAGACATAGAGTCAGTATGGATAGAACTGAGAAATTCTAAGGTAGAAAGACCCTAATGGGAGTTATCTACAGGCCCCCAACCAGTAGTCTGGATGTAGGGTGTAAGTTGAATCAAGAGTTAAGATTGGCATGTCCAAAGGTATTGCTACAGTTGTTATGGGGGACTTCAACATGCAGGTAGACTGGAGGAATCAGGTTGGTGCTGGACCCCAAGAAAGGGAGTTTGTGGAGTCCCTCCGAGATGGATTCTTAGAACAGCTTGTACTGGAGCCTACCAGAGAGAACGCAATTCTAGATTTAGTGTTGTGCAATGAACCGGATTTGATCAGGGACCTCGAGGTAAAGGAGCCATTAAGAGGTAGTGACCATAATATGATGTTTTAATCTACAATTTGAGAGGGAGAAGGGAAACTCAGAAGTGTCAGTATTACAGTTGAACAAAGGGAACTATGGTGCTATGAGGGAGGAGCTGGCCAAAGTTCAATGAAACACTACCCTAGCAGGGATGACAGTGGAACAGCAATGGCAAGTGTTTCTGGGAATAATGCGGAAGGAGCAGGATCAGTTCATTCCAAAGAGGAAGAAAGATCCTAAGGGGAGTAAGGGGAGGCCGTGGCTGAGAAGGGAAGTAATGGACAGTATAAAAATAAAAGAGAAGTATAACATAGCAAAGACGAGTGGGAAGCTGGAGGATTGGGAAACTTTTAAAGAGCAACAGAAGGTAACTAAAAAGGCAATACAGAGAGAAAAAATAAGGTTTGAAGGTAAACTAGCCAAGAATACAAAGGAGGATAGTGAAAGCTTCTTTAGGTATGTGAAAAGGAAAAAAATAGTTAAGATCAAAATTGGGCCCTTGAAGACAGAAACGGGTGAATTTATTCTGGGGAACAAGGAAATGGCAGACGAGTTGAACAGGTACTTTGGATCTGTCTTCACTAAGGAAGACACAAACAATCTCCCAGATATAATAGTGGCCAAAGGACCTAGGGTAATGGATGAACTGAAGGAAATTTATATCAGGCAGGAAATGGTGTTGGATAGACTGTTGGGTCTGAAGGCTGATAAGTCCCCGGGTCCTGATGGTCTACAGCCCAGGGTACTCAAGGAGGTGGCTTTAGAAATCGTGGACACATTGGTAATCACTTTCCAATGTTCTATAGATTCAGGATCAGTTCCTGTGGATTGGCGGGTGGCTAATGTTGTCCCTCTCTTCAAGAAGGGAGGAAGAGAGAAAACAGGGAATTATAGACCAGTTAGCCTGACATCGGTGGTGGGAAAGATGCTGGAGTCAATTATAAAAGATGAAATTACGACACATCCGGAAAGCAGTAAGAGGATCAGTCCGAGTTAGCATGGATTTACGAAGGGGAAGTCGTGCTTGACTAATTTTCTGGAATTTTTTGAGGATGTAACTATGAAAATGGACAAGGGAGAGCCAGTGGATTTAGTGTACCTGGACTTTCAGAAAGCCTTTGATAAAGTCCCACATAGTGGGCAAAATTAGGGCACATGGTATTGGGGGCAGAGTACTGACATGGATTGAAAATTGGCTGGCTGACAAAAAACAAAGAGTAGCGATTAACGGGTCCCTTTCAGAATGGCAGGCGGTGACCAATGGGGTACCGCAGGGTTCAGTGCTGGGACCGCAGCTGTTTACAATATATATTAATGATTTAGATGAGGAAATTAAAAGTAACATTAGCAAATTTGCCAATGACACAAAGCTGGGTGGCAGTGTGAAATGTGAAGAGGATGTTATGAGAATGCAGGGTGACTAGGACAGGCTGGGTGAGTGGGCAGATGCATGGCAGATGCATGGCAGATGCATGGCAGATGCAGTTTAATGTGGATAAATGTGAGGTTATCCACTTTGGTGGTAAGAACAGGAAGGCAGATTATTATCTAAATGGAGTCAAGTTAGGAAAAGGGGAAACACAGCGAGATCTAGGTGTTCTTGTACATCAGTCACTGAAAGCAAGCATGCAAGTACAGCAGGCAGTGAAGAAGGCTAATGGCATGCTGGCCTTCATAACAAGGGGAATTGAGTATAAGAGCAAAGAGGTCCTTCTGCAGCTGTACAAGGCCCTGGTGAGACCACACCTGGAGTACTGTGTGCAGTTTTGGTCTCCAAATTTGAGGAAGGACATTCTTGCTATTGAGAGAGTGCAGCGTAGGTTCACAAGGTTAATTCCCGGGATGGCAGGACTGTCATATGTTGAAAGATTGGAGCGACTGGGCTTGTATACTCTGAGAGGGGATCTTATTGAAACATGTAAGATTATTAAGGGATTGGACACGCTGGAGGCAGGAAGCATGTTCCCGCTATTGGGTGAGTCCAGAACCAGAGGCCACAGTTTAAGAATAAGGGGTAGGCCATTTAGAACGGAGTTGAGGAAAAACTTTTCCACCCAGAGAGTGGTGCATATATGGAATGCTCTGCCCCAGAAGGCTGTGGAGGCCAAGTCTCTGGATGCTTTCAAGAAAGAGATGGATAGAGCTCTTAAAGATAGCAGAATCAAAGGTTATGGGAATAAGGCAGGAACTGGATACTGATTGTGGATGATCAGCCATGATCACAGTGAATGGTGGTGCTGACTCGAAGGGCCGAATGGCCTACTCCTGCACCTATTGTCTATAAAAAATGAATTGATTCAGAATCCAGTTGATAAGG
Organism: Mobula birostris; assembly: GCF_030028105.1. NCBI lineage: Eukaryota > Metazoa > Chordata > Chondrichthyes > Myliobatiformes > Myliobatidae > Mobula > Mobula birostris. Next base: position 60,612,857 of record NC_092394.1, read on the forward strand.
CCTCATGTCTCACTGTGGGTAAGTGTCAGCCTGGGAGTGTCAGTGCCAAAGGGCCAAAGCTATTCTGAGAATAAAATGATACTGCGAAGACAACACTGGATCAGTTTTATATGATTTTTATCCTAACTTGAATAGTAAAAATGATACTTTCTAATTCTTCACACAATTTTCATACACTCAAATCAAAAAGGTGAACACATTTAGCATACAACACAACTACACATTGCATCAAAGAATCAAATATCATTTAAAAGTAATTCACAAAGGCATTTTATTCTGTGTTGAGGGATACTGTATCATCTGGAACCAGATCACAGGCTGTCCAGACAGATTAATGGAACTGGTTTCACAGAAGATCTTAATCAAATGCTAAAAAATATCTCCACAATCAGCATGTTCCACCAGGCTCAAGAACAGCTTCTAGCCTGGTTTTATGAGACAACTGAATAAGCCTCTTGTACAATAAGGTAGATTTTGACTACACAATCTACATTATTATGACCCTTGCAACATTGGCTACCTGCACTTTCACTGCAATTGTAACACCATATTCTGCATTGTTATTGCATTTTTCTTACCACTTTCCGCATTAATCACTTCTGCTTTCCATCTAGTCACATACTTTGCCTTATTTTTCCCTCCCACCGAGTCTGCACTGACAATCAAATATTAATGCACATGGCTTCTACGGGGGCGGTGGGGGCGGGGGAGGGGGGGAGGAGAGGATTTCAATGAGAAACCTACCAGATACTTAAAGGCCTGGATTGAGAAGACATAGGGTGGATGTTTCCATATGTAGGCAAGTCAAGGATTCTAGGCCTTAGAAAATAATAAAGAGTAATTTCTACAGCCAGAAAATGGTGCATCGGTGGAATTTGTTGCAACAAAAGATTGTGGAGGCCAAATATTTGGGTGTACTTAAGGCAGAGATTAAGAGGTTCTTAATTGGTATGGGGGTTAAGGGTTACATGGAGAAGTATGAGAGAATGGGGTTGAAAATAAGCCATGACCAAAGGTGGTGCAGACTCAATAGGCCAAGTGGTCTAACTCTTAAGGTCTTTTCTTTTCCAATATTTTTATTATTAATTTTACATATAAGAATACAGAGTACACGAAAAAAAAATCAATAGATTATACTAAATTGTATATAAAGACTCCTTACCCTATATTCATACAGATTAATTAATTTATAACATTGAAATATAGTAATATTATTATATTAAAAAAATCTAACCCACTACCAAGACCGAAGCTGATTAGTAAAGAAAAAAAGGAAAAAAAATTATTCGTCATCATCTGTGCTTTAACAGCAACTCAAAGGTTTTGAAAAAAATTCAAAGAAGGTCCCCACAATGTATGAAAGTTTTGGCTAGATTCAGAGATTGAACATTGAACCTTCTCTAAATTTAAACATGACATCACATCACGTAACCACTGAGCACGAATAGGAGGAACCGCATCTTCCCATTTAAGCAAGAGCATCTTTCTGACCAGAAGAGACATAAATGCCAAAATGTGCAAGTCAGATGGCTCCAAAATAATATCCTTTCCTCCAACAATACCAAATAAAGGATTAGGCTTAAAGTTTACTTGAAACTTTAAGTGAGAAAGTTTGAAATACTTCTTTCCAATATTTTCCAAGACTCGGACATGTCCAAAACATATGAATGAGTGAAGCTTCTCCATTATTACATTTATCACAATACGGCGATATATATATCAGTAAAAACAAGACAACTTATCCTTGGTCATATGGGCCCTATAGACCACTTTAAATTGTAGGAGAGAGTGGCAGGCACATAACGATGAAGTGTTAACCAATTTAAAAATTTGATTCCAAGTTTCCTCAGAAACTGAAGTCTATAAATCTTGTTCCCAAAGATTTTTAATTTTATCTAAAGGAACACCTCTTATTCCCAACAGCATATTATATATATTAGATATAGATCCATTATAAGAAGGTTTCCAATTAAAAATTACATCTAATAGATACTTATCAGGACTTTTAGGGAATGTACTTATTTGAGACCGTAAAAAAGCTCTTATTTGTAGGTATCGAAAAAAATGAGTTCTGGGTAAAGTATATTTAGTTGACAGTTGTTCAAACGAAAAGAGACTTCCCTCTACAAGCAAGTCCTGAAATCATTTAATACCTAATCTATCCCATTCTTTAAAAGCCACATCAATCATAGAGGGTTTAAAAAAATAATTAGAAAAAATGGGACTCGAAAGAGAAAATCTCAATAAGCCGAAGTACTTTCGGAATTGTATCCAAATTCTCAGATTGACCTTAATTACCAGGTTATCAGTTAATTTACTCAGAGACAAACGAAGTGAGGATCCAAGAAGAGAAATAATAGAAAATCTATTGACAGAGTTAGCTTCTAAAAAAAAAATAGGGCAATCCTCACGATTAATGTAATATAACCAAAATGTAAGATTTCTTACTTTGACTGCCCAATAATAAAATCTAAAGTTTGGTAAGGCAAATCCTCCATTATTTTTATCTTTCTGAAGATGAATTTTATTTAATCTAGAATGCTTATTCTTCCATATATAAGACGATATAATAGAGTCAAGAGAATCAAAGAAAGATTTAGGAATAAAAACAGGCAATGCCTGAAAAAGATATATAAATTTAGGTAATATATTCATTTTAATAGTTAATTTGGCCAATCAGTGATAACGAAAGAGGCGACCAATTTGATAGTATCCTTTTTACGTGATTCAATAGAGTAAGAAAACTTTCTTTAAATAGACGCTTATAGTTTTTAGTAATTGTTACACCCAAGTAGGTAAATTGGTTTCTTACAATTTTAAAAGGAAGGTTAGAATTTGTTGGTATCAAATTATTCAAAGGGAAAAGTTCACTTTTATGTAGATTTAATTTACAACCTGACAACTGGCTAAAGTAGGAGAGTAAAGAAAGCGCTTGGGGTAACGAAGTATCAACATTAGAAATAAATAGCAGTAGATCATCAGCATACACGAGACTTTGTGAATAGTGTCTCTCCCTAAAATACCGGTGATATCATTAGATTTTCGAAAGGCAATGGCTAAAGGTTCTAAGGCCAGATCAAAAAGCAAAGGGCTCAACGGACAGCCTTGTCTAGTGCCACGATGAAGCTTAAATGGTTTGGAATTATGAGAATTAGTGATAACCCTAGCGGAAGGAGCTAAATAAACTAATTTAATCCATTGAATGAAAATGGGTCCAAAATTTAATTTTTCTAAAGTTTTAAATAAATAATTCCATTCAACTATGTTGAAAACTTTCTCAGCATCCAGGGATACCACACATTCCGATATCATGTTAGAAGGAGAATAAATAACATTTAATAACCGAAGAATATTAAAGTGAGAATATCAATTTTTGATAAATCCAGTTTGGTTATCAGAAATGACAGATGGTACAATATTTTCATCCTATGGGCCAAAACTTTAGATAGGATTTTAGTATCAACACTAAGTAAAGAAATTGGTCTATAAGAAGAGCATTCAGTTGGATCCTTATTCTTTTTAAGGATAAGCGAAATGGAAACCTCATAAAAAGATTGAGGGAGTCTGCTCGACTTGAATGAATCCAAAAAAACTGAACATAAATGAGGTATAAGCAGTGAGGAAAAGATCTTGTAAAACTCTCCAGAAAATCCATCTGGACTCGGAGCTTTCCTCAAATGTAATGAGCGCACAGACTCAACAATTTCCTCAAAAGAAATAGGTTGTTCCAACAACTTTCTGTTGTCGGAAGAAATTGTAGGAATGTTTAGTTGGTCTAAAAATTGTTCATTAGTGTTATCCTTAGAAGATTCAGAACCATAGAGTTTAGAATAAAATTCTCTAAAAGTATCATTTATTTCTAAGTAATCAGTTGTCCTATCACCATTAGCTTTGCATATTTCTTTAATCTGCTGTTTAGCTATAAAGGTTTTAATTTGATCCGCCAATAGTTGACCTGTTTTATCTCCATGAATATAAAATTGATTTTTATCTTTGAGGAGTTGGGTTTCAATTGGATAGGTTAAAAGGAGATCATATTTAGTTTTAGTTTCAACGTGTCTTTTATATAAGACAGGTTCTGGAGCCAAGGCATACTCTTGGTCTAATTGTTTCAGCTGATTAGCTAAATCACTTTTCTCTTTATTAGCTTTTTTCTTAATACTTGCACTACAAGAAATAATTTCTCCTCTAATATATGCCTTAAAGGCATCCCATCTGATAACACTAGAAGTCTCCTCTAACGTATTCTCTTCAAAAAAAGAGTAATTTATCTCTCCAAAAACTTTTTAAAAATCCTTATCAGATAACAAAGTTAAATTAAATTGCCAAAACCTATTTGTTTGAAGAATACCAGGGAGATTCAAAGATAGGAGCATAGGAGCACAGGAGCGTGATCTGAGACAGCAACCTCTTTATATTCACAGGATCGAACTGATGGAGTCATTTGGCTATCAATGAAAAAATAATCAATCCTGGAATATGTATGATGGACATGAGAGAAAAACGAATATTCCTTGTCTACTGGATAAAAAAAATGCCAAGCATCAACAATACCACATTTCATTAAAAAAGATTTAATAAACACAGCTGATTTATTTGGTATCATTAGTTTAGAAGATGAACGATCTAAAGCTGGATCTAAGCAACAATTAAAGTCTACACCCATCACCAATGAGTACAGACTTAGATCTGGCAAAAATGAAAAAAACACTCAAAGAAACCTGGGTCATCTATATTCGGAGCATACACATTGACAAATACCATTAGCTTGTTATTTAGTTTCCCTGATACTATAACAAAATGCCCATTAGTATCTGAAATTACCTTATGTTGAACAAAGGGAACTTTATTATCTATAAGGATCAAAATGCCTCTGGCTTTGGCCTGCAACGAGGAATAGAAATGAAACACTCTCCATCGAATAAAAAGGCGTGAATTATCATACTTACGTACATGGGTTTCTTGAAGAAAAACAATTGGTACCTTAAGTTTTTTAATATAGGCAAAAATCTTATTTCTTTTCACGGGGTGATTTAGTCCTTTCACGTTAAAAATAAGTAAATTAATACTTTCATCCATTTTAAAACTATTAAAAGAAAGGTTAAAGTAACAATCAGAGAAATGTATATTAAACCCAAATAATATACTTTGAGATATATTAACTAAGCAACAGAATTGACTAGATTTCCAAATCAGCTTCAAAAAACAGGAACTCCCCATCCCCCTCCCTCCTCCCAAAGGGAGAAAATCGGTCAAAGAACAACTGCTATCTACCCCCACTGAAAACATCCCCTTAGAAAGCCTGTTGGAACCACTCCAAAGAATTCAAGGTTACTTACTGTTCCAACCGAGATTAAATAACATACAGTAAAAAAACAGGTTTATCAAACAGAAAGAGCAATTATTCATACTGAAAAATATTAGTCATTTTTAATATACAGTATTTCTGTTTTTGCAAGATGTTTACCCTATTCAATAAATATATATATTGATATATTGCGTCTACAGTTGAGTCTACATGCTCTCATGTGGATTTTAGTTCACAATGACATTCTGAGTTCTCCTCCTTTTTGAGTGGTCCTTAGGGTTCCTACAACAGATTATTTGCTGTTACTCTAGACTGCAGTCTCTAGTGTCTGCATTAAACAACAATGGGGAATTTCATTGTTAATACCTGTGTGTCTAAAGGATAGTGTTAAGAAGTGGACCACATTTTCCTTTGTCTCATCAAGAACATTTTTTTTTTGTCGGAGGAGTTTGGATTATATAATGGGGCAGGTTTGTAAGGACTGAACAAGTTGATAGCTCTTGGTCTCTGAATGTATATACCACGATCTCTGACAGTTTTACTGGAGTGTGACTATAGAGGTTGGGTGACCTTGGATCTGGAGTGGAGATTCTTGTGAAAATTAAATGTTAACTTTATGTGCGATTGATATGATAGGAATAGAGGTCATGATACAGAGTTTTTATGGTAGGGCCTTAGATCAGGTAACCAAAAAATATCAGAAATACTCTATAGGTCAGGCAGCACAAGTGGAGTGCAAAATTAAACCCCTGTTTCAGTTGAAGACCTGCGTGGTTAGTGGAGCTGCTGCCTGCAGTTCCCAGATACCCAGGTTCAGTCTTGACCTGTGTGCAGTTTGTAGGTTTTCCCTGTGACTAGGGGATATTCTGATTTCCTTCATTGACCCAAAGAAGTGTGGACAGGTTGATTAATTGGCTCACTGTGTATTTCTCTATTGTATAGGTCAGAAGTAGATTCTGGAGGGAGTGAATAGGAAATTAAATAGACTCCATAAGACCATAAGGGGATTTGCCTGGTGGCCGCTGATGGAGTAACAGCTCTCTGCTGGTGCTCCTAACTTACTTACTTTTGTCTCCAACCTTTTGAAATACTACTGTTGGGACGGGTTATTATATTACTATGACTACCAAAGCTGCTTTGGAAGCTATTCAAAAGCTTACTGAGGAGTTTCAACAGTTCAGAAAAGAAGCGTTGGCCTGTCTTTAAAGAGAGTGAGTCCTCGCAAGGTAGAAGGTCCAAATGGAGTACCTGGTAAGACTCTGAAAACCTGTGCCAACGAACTAGCGGAGTATTCAAGAACATTTTGAACTTCTCACTGCTATGGGCAGAAGTTCCCACTTGCTTCAAAAAGGCAACAATTATACCAGTGCCTAAGAAGAATAATGTGGGCTGCCTTAATGACTATCGCCCAGTAGCATTCACATCGATTGTAATGAAATGCTTTGAGAGGTTGGTTATGACTAGACTGAACTCCTGCCTCAGCAAGGACCTCGATCCATTGCAATTTGCCTATCACCACAATAGGTCAACGGCAGACGCAATCTCAATGGCTCTCCACATGGCTTTAGACTACCTGGACAACACAAACACCCACGTCAAGATGCTGTTCATCGACTATAGCTCAGCATTTAATATCATCATTCCCACAATCCTGATTGAGAAGTTGCAGAACCTGGGCCTCCGTACCTCTGCAATTGGATCCTCAACTTCCTAACCAGAAGACTACAGTCTGTGCAGATTGGTGATAACATATCCACCTTGCTGACGATCAACACTGGTGCACCTCAGGGGTGTGTGCTTAGCCCACTGCTCTACTCTCTATATGCACATGACTGTGTGGCTAGGCATAGCTCAAATACCATCTACAAATTTGCTGACGATACAACCATTGTTGGTAGAATCTCAGATGGTGACAAGAGTGGGTACAGGACTGAGGTATGCCAACTAATGGAATGGTGCCGCAGCAACGACCTGACACACAACGTCAGTAAGACGAAAGAACTGATTGTGGACTTCAGGAAGGGTAAGACGAAGGAACACATACCAATCCTCATAGAGGGAACAGATGTGGAGAGAGCAAGCAGCTTCGAGTTCCTGGTGTCAAGATCTGTGAGGATGGAGTTCAACCCAGAAAAATGTTCATTTTGGTAGGTCAAATATGACCACAGAATATAGTATTAATGGTAAGACTCCTGACAGTGTGGAGGATCAGAGGGATCTTGGGGTCCGAGTCCATAGGACACTCAAAGCTGCTGCGCAGATTGACTCTGTGGTTAAAAAAGCATACGGTGCCTTGCCCTTCATCAATCGTGGGATTGAGTTTAGGAGCCAAGAGGTAATGTTGCAGCTATATAGGACCCTGGTCATACCCCACTTGGAGTACTGTGCTCATTTCTGGTCGCCTCACTACAGGAAGGATGTGGAAACTATAGAAAGGGTGCAGAGGAGATTTACAAGGATGTTGCCCGGATTGGGGAGCAAGCATTATGAGAATAGGTGGAGTGAACTCAGCTTTTTCTCCTTGGAGCGACAGAGGATGAGGGGTGACCTGATAGAGGTGTATAAGATGATGAGAGGCATTGATCATGTGGATGGACAGAGGCTTTTTCCCAGGACTGAAATGACTAGCACGAGAGGGCAGTTTTAAGGTGCTTGGAAGTAGGTACAGAAGGAGATGTCAGGGGTAAGTTTTTTTTAAAACAAAGAGTGGTGTGTGCGTGGAATGAGCTGCCGGCAACTCTGGTGGAGGTGGATACGACAGGGTCTTTTAAGAGACTCCTGGACAGGTACATGGAGCTCAGAAAAATAGAGGGCTATGGGTAACCCTAGGTAATTTCTAAGGTAAAGACATGTTTGGCACAGCCTTGTGGGCCAAAGGGCCTGTATTGTGCTGTAGGCTTTCTATGGTCCCAACATATCAATGTAGTTACAAAGAAGGCAAGACAGCAGCTATACTTTACTAGGAGTTTGAAGAGGTTTGGCATGTCAACAAATACACGCAAAAACTTCTATAGTTGTACCATGGAGAGCATTCTGACAGGCTGCATCGCTGGAGGGGCTACTGCACAGAACAGAAAAGGCTGCAGAAGGTTGTTAATCTAGTCAACTCCTACAGAGTACCCAGGACATCTTTAGGCAGCGGTGTCTCAGAAAGGCAGTGTCCATTATTAAGGACGTCCAGTACCCAGGGCATGCCCTTTTCTCACTGTTACCATCAAGTAGGAGGTACAGAAGCCTGAAGGCACACACTCAGCGATTCAGGAACAGCTTCTTCCCCTCTGCCATCCGATTTCTAAATGGACATTGACGCTTTGGACACTACCTCTCTTTTTTAAAAAAATATACTGTATTTCTGTTTTTGCACGTTTTTTAAAAATCTATTCAATATACTTAATTGATTTATTTGTTTGTTTTTTATGTTTTATTTTATTTTTTATTATTATTATTTTCTCTCTGCTAGATTATGTATTGCGTTGAACTTCTGCTGCTAAGTTAACAAATTTCACGTCACATGCCAGTGATAATAAACCTGATTCTGATTCTGATATTTCTAGATACTTCACTGAAGGATCGTTCCCCAAGCTTGCTCCTCTCCCCATGTGCTCTTGCCTTCCCTTTCTTGTTGAATTGTTAATTGTACTGCACCCCCTAAATATCCTGCTGACAAAGAGAAACTACTTGCAATAGATACAATCACCATACATACTACCATCACGAGACTTCAGACTCAACCCTACCCACCTTAAATCAGTTTGTCAAGTGTCATACAAGAGAAAATAAAACACTGGATCTTTTGTATGCAAATGTTAAAGATGCATACAGCTCTACAACTCTCCCCTTGGAAGATCAGATCACAACCTGGTTCACCTCATTCTCTTGTACAAGCCCAAAGTACAGCTAGCTACCTCTAAGAGAGTAAAGAAATTGTCTCCAGAGGCCATCGAGGCCTTGAAGGGCTGCTTTGCGATTACTGACTGGAATGTGTTTTGTGAACCACATGGGGAGGACATAAATGGACTTACTGATTGCATCACTAGCTACATCAACTTCTGTGTGAACACTGTAATGCCATCAAGGACCAGTGATCTAAAGGCTCTTCTCAACCACAAAAAGAGATTTTTGGTGAGGAGATGGGGGAATTAAAACATGTGCAGAGGGAGCTAAAGAAGATCAAGAGGTCCAAAGAGCACTATAGGACACAGCTGGAGAACAAGCTTGGGCAGAGTAGCACATGGGAGGTGTGGAGAGGCATGGAGAACATCACTGGCTTCAATCAGCCTGGCTGTGGAGACTCAGAACGCAGCCGCAAATAGGCTAATGAGTCAAACTAATTCTGCAATAGGTTTGACAATTGCCCTCGTAGTCACATCCGCCTCAGCACAGCAATCCAGGCACAGGGGCACCCAATGCTCTCTCAGCACCAATGTCTCCCCTCCTCCCCCTTCCAATTCAATACCTCGATGAAGAACACAAGCTACCACTGTCTACATCCTTTCCTTGCCCTGTATCTACCATCTACAACTCCACATCCCAACTGCTATCGTTCCGATCTTCATCTTCACCTTCCCCAGCCCCAACTCTCTAGTCATCATGGATTCACCTTCACTGCTGAGCAGGTGAGAAGGGCTCTGGGAAAACTCCCAGCACGGCATGGCTAAGCATTGGGACCAGAAGGTGTGAACCCCAAGGTCCTGAAGGAGTGTGCTGAGCAGCTGTGTGGAGTTCTCCAGTGCATTTTTAATCTGAGACTCAGCCTGGAAAGGGTCCCAGCAGCTTGGAAAACATGTGTGGTCTCAGTCCCCAAGAAGGGCCAACCAGAAGTCTTGGATAACAACCACTCAGTGGCTCTGACCTCACACATCATAAAGACCCCAGAGAGGCTGGTCATGACTCACCTCCGACACCTGATCAGATCAACACTCAATCTCCTGCAGTTTGCCTATCAGGAGCGCAATGGAGTCAACGATGCTGTCATCTACCTACCGAACAGAGCTGACTCCCATTTGGATAAGCAGGGTAGCATTGTGAGGATCATCTTTTTTGATTTCTCAAGTGTCTTCAATACCATACAGCTCTCATTGCTGGGGGAAAAGCTGGGGGAATGAAGGTTGGCACTTCCATTGTAACCTGGATTATGGACTACTTGACTGGCAGACCACTTTGTGCGGTTTCAGAGCGGTGTGTCAGACATGGCTACACGTAGCATGGGGCCCCACAGGGGACTGTATTGGCTCCCTTCTTGTTTATCCTGTATACCTCGGACTTTAGATATAATACCGAGTCATGTCATTTGCAGAAATTCTCTGATGCCTCAGCAATAGTTGGGTGTATAAAGGGAGGACAGGAGAATGAATACAGGGTCCTGCTGGAGGACTTTGTCAAATGGTGCAAGCTGAATCATCCGCAGCTCAACATCAGTCAGACAAAGGAGATGGTGATGGACTTTAGGAAGACTAAGCCTGCATTGCTCCCTGTTACTACTGACAGTGAGGACATGGATCTGGTGAGGACCAACAAGTACCTGGGGGTGCACCTGGATGACAGACTTGAGTAGAGCACTGACACAGAGACTGTGTACAAGGGCCAGAGTCGCCTCTACTTCCTGAAGAAAATGAGTTCCTTTAGAGTATGCAGGCCTCTCCTTCACATTTTTTACCAGTCTGTTGTCGCCAGTACAGTCTTCCATGCAGTGGTGTGCTGGGGCACTGGCATCAACATAGGTGATGCCAACAGGCTCAATAAATTGATTAGAAAGACTGGCTCTGTTATAGGAGTCGAACTGGACACTCTGGAGGCTGTGGTAGAACAAAGGACTCTACGGAAAATCCTGGCAATTCTGGACAATGTTTCTCACGCTCTGCATGCCACCTTGGCTGAACAGAGGAGCACTTTTAGTAATAGACTAAGGCAACTCTCTAAAGAGCATTATATGAGGACATTCTTACCCTCATCTATTAAGCTCTAAAATAAGTCAACCTATAGCCAGGGAAGTGATAACCCCTTCCTGTTAGACTGCTTATGGCAACTTACTTTTTATTCTTTCTATTTCTCTTCTAATATTTATATCTACTTGCAATGCTACTGTGATATAATAATTTCCTTTGGGATCAATAAAGTATCTTTCGTTAAACTGAGTATTACAATGCTGATCATACTGCTTATCAGACAACTTTTCTATGAGAAAGGATTCACTTCCAAATAGTATCTAAAAGCAAACAGTTTTAACAAGGCCAAAAGATCAGAAATCTAACTGTAATTACATGTTGTTATCACTAAAGTTCTATTTAATGACACTTACTTCTCATTGACTTTAAAAGTACTCTTCTCTTCACCTCTGGCAAAAGGTCCATGTGCTGCTTCTTTTATGTAGCTGAAGAGCATCTCACAATCCACAGTCACTTCATCCTTCTCCAGCAGTTTAAGGATTGAGGCATGAAGCCTGAAGTACACCTGAACATCACCAGATGGTTACATGCACAGATAACCACTAAAATTCCCCCCAGTTAACGTAACGATTCCCAGTAGTAATAATAATAATAATAATAATAATAATTCGGGTTTCTTGTGAATTACTTCATTTAATCGCTTCTCTATTTCTCGGGATGTAAACATTGGGAATAGTAAGAACATTCATGCATTTATTTCGCCGTCGACATCACTTAATAAAGGGACAGCCATTTTACGATAGGTCTTCTGGCCAGCAGTGAGGGATGTATGCAGTGACCTGCTAATTCATGCTGGCTGCAATGCCTGCATGTTTTCCACTGGAATGTTTGTCCATGTACACCAGCTTATCACAGGGACTAATTCTCTGCTGAATTTGAAAACATATCATACTGATATATGTTGTTTAAAAAAAGAAAGCAAGATTATTTTATTGAATATTAGTAAATGGGCAACACATTGAAAATATTCAGACTACTCCTCAAATACTCCCTAAAGAAATGTGGTACATGCAGGCTATTCGAGTTGGATCTAAACTTTTCAGTGAATTAGAGGGGAGGAGCCCGTGCGGCCACTCCAAAATGATATCGTATTTGTTAAATAGGGACCATGCACAATCCTGATTTGATGGAAACAGGCGTGAGAAGCACGGAGGAACATCTGGAGAAACTTCTGAAATGCCCACTTTGCTGCCGCTGCTACTGCGCGATCGAGAATCTCCAGAGGGGAAGGCCCCAAATCTTTGGCTTTGCCTACTGCCTGTTGCCGGGGCTGGGGTTGAAGCGCTTGGCAGAGATGGTGCTTGGTGTCAGAGGGCTGCTCGGAAGCTCAAAGTTTTCGGATGGACTCAAGAGTCGGCTTTGGTCGGGTGCTGCATCGGCAAGTTTGCGGCACTGGAAGTTCATGGCAGGGACAGTTTTTTTTCTTCCTTCTACCGTCTGCGTGAGATGATGGGACTTTCGGGAGACTTTGAGACTTTCTTTTTTACCATGCCCATGGTCTGTTCTTTATCAAGTTATGGTATTGTTGCACTGTTGTAACTATATGTTATAATTATGTGGCTTTTGTCAATTTTTTAGTCTTGATTTGTCTTGTGTTTCGGTGATATCATACTGGAGAAACATTGTATCATTTCTTAATGCATGCATTACTAAATAACAATAAAAGAGGACCACGTGTCTTCATAATCTAATCTAATCTAAATGCAACAGAGTAGAACTCTGGTTCCTGGTCGTAAGGCCCACATAGAAATTGAATTTTTTTTAAATTTTCATTGGCTTTTAATCTTTTATAAAGAGAGATGATTGCAATATGGCAACTGAACACCACACACAACAATTTTTACTCCAAACTTGGAACTAATTAATTAATTGGGCACCACAGTAAGGTAGATACTGTTACAGCTCAGGTTAGAGTTCAGAGTTAAATCTGGAAGGAGTCTGTACGTCCACCCTGTGGAATGCATGGGTTTTCTTCAGGTGCTCCAGTTTCCTCCCACAATCTAAAGACGCAGGCTAACTGATCATTGTAAATTGTCCTGCAATCGGAGGTTGCTGGGCAGAGTAGCTCGAAGGGCCATAAGGGTATATTCCTTGCTGGCTCTTAAATAAAATAAATAATTCCAGTGTGGTTTTCTTTCACAAAGTAGCTTTACTGAAGCAGTTAAAGCTTTCAATAATAAAAATGGTCACTAAATAGCACTTAAAAATACCTTAATCCTGAGAAAGTAGAGTGAAGCAAAAAAAAAACGAGGTAATGATATAGGACTAAAACTGCAGAAGCAGAATCAGCTTTAATATCTCTGGCATTTGCCACAAAATTTGTTGTTTTGCGGCAGGTCCATTGCAATACATAATGATTAAAAAAATATATACACATACATACACACATCACATACAGTCATAGAAAACTGCACAGAAACAGACCCTCAGCCTATCTGAAACATTTAAACTGCAGCCAGAACACAGCCCTCCATATCCCTCCCATCCCATCCACGTACCTATCCAAACTTCTCTTAAAATCAAATTCATGTTCACTACTTGCATCGGCAGCTTGTTCACACTCTCAGCATCCTCTGAGTGAAGTTGTTTCCCCTCATACTTTGACTCGAGAGATTCTGGCAGTTTTGGCAGTTGATCTGTGCAATCAAGTCATCAAGATTTGAAGAGCTCAGACTCAGCAGAAAGCAGCTGATTGGGCAGTTGAGGTCAGGTGACCAAGCATTTTGAAAAGCTCAAACAGATAAATAGAGGGGTAGCTCAAGCGGAGCGGCCTCTGGGAAATGGCCAGTGAGTGTGTAGGTGGGCAAGTGAAGGAGTGGAGCTTTGAGGCTTTGACTCGAGAGGTTTCGACAAGAAGAGGCAGAGGACAAGCTTGCTCACAGTTAGTCTTTACAATGTTTCCTGAGACGGTGATGTGCCTCTCACGTGAGATGTGGCAGTCTTGGGGGAACGCCCCTCTCCCGCAGAGTCACATCTGCCAGAAGTGCATACGGCTGGGCGATCTGGAAGACTATGTAAGGAATCTGGAGCAGCAGCTGGATGACCTTCGACTCATAAGGGAGAATGAGGCAGTCATATATGAGAGCTACAGGGAGGTAGTCATACCTAGGCTGTTGAAAGCAGGTTGTTGGGTGACAGTCAGAGGGGGGAAAGCAAAGGTGAGCAGACAGGTAGTGCAGAGCACCCCTGTAGCCATTCCCTTGAATAATAAGTTTACCGTCCTGGATACTGTTGGCGGGGATGACCGACCAGGTGTGCAGGGCCTCCGGCACTGAGTCTGACCCTGTGGTGCAGAAAGGTGGGACGGAGAAGAGAAGAGCTGTCGTCATTGGAGACTCTATAGTCAGGGGAGCAGACAGGAGATTTTGTGGACTTGAGAAGGACACCCTCATGGTTTGTTGCTTCCCGGGTACCAGGGACTGGGATGTCTCTGACCGGGTGCACGACATCCTGGTACGAGAGGGAAAGCAACCAGAAGTCGTGATACATGTTGGTACCAACGACATAGGCTGGAAGAGGGATGAGGTCTTGAAGTGTGAGTTTCAGGAACTAGGCAGAAGGCTGAAGAACAGGACCTCAAGGGTGGCATTCTCAGGATTGCTGCCAGTGCTACATGACAGTGATGGTAAGAATTGGAGGAGATGGCAGTTGAATGCATGGCTGAGGAGTTGGTGCAGGGAGCAGGGTTTTAGATTTTTGGATCATTGGGATCTCTTCTGGGGAAGGTGGGACCTGTACAGATTGGATGGGTTGCACCTGAACCCGAGGGGCAGAAACATCCTTGCAGGTAGGTTTGCTAGCATGGTTCGGGAGGGTTTAAACTAATTTACAAGGGGGATGGGACCCGAAGCGATAGAGCAGTGAAAGAAGTGCACTCATTCGTAAGGCCAGTGATGTTGTGGGGATGGAACTGGACTCTCTGACAGTGGTGTCTGAAAAGAGGATGCTGTCTAAGTTGCATGCCATCTTGGACAATGTCTCCCATCCACTACATAATGTACTGGGTGGGCACAGGAGTACATTCAGCCAGAGACTCATCCCACCGAGATGTAGCACTGAGCGTCATAGGAAGTCATTCCTGCCTGTGGCCATCAAACTTTACAACTCCTCCCTTGGAGGGTCAGACACCCTGAGCCAATAGGCTGGTCCTGGACTTACTTCCTGGCATAATTTACATATTACTATTTAACTATTTATGGTTTTACTACTATTTACTATTTATAGTACAACTGTAACGAAAACCAATTTTCCCCGGGATCAATAAAGTATGACTATGACATCATCCAGGTACACCAGTACTTCAAGCAAGTTCATGTCCCTAACAGTCTTCTCCAAGGCACATTAGAAAGTAGCTGATGTTCCTGATATGCTCTGGGGCATTCTTTCAAACTAAAAGAATCCAAGTGGACATATGAATACCATTTTTCCTTTGTCAGCTTCACTCATGGGTACCAGATAATACCCACTCCTTAGGTCCAGCACACTGAAGCATTTTGCTCCACTCAGACAGGCCAGCACATCCTCGATCCGCAGAACAGTATATTGGTCGGGGACCGTACATCAGTTCAGTGTCCAATATTCAACACACATTGTACCTACCCATTCTTCTTCCTCACCACCACTACTGGTGATACATAAGGACTCCATGACTCGGTGATAATCCCAGCTTCCTTCGTTTCAGCAAATGCTGAACATCCCCCATCTCTGCTGGTGTTGATTGCCGAAACATTCCTCTGAAAGGGATGTCGTTTGTCATTCAGATCTTGTGGCAACCCACATCAAATTTGTTAGCAGAAAAGATCTTCAAATTTTAACATCTTCTCTGTCAGTCTCCTTTTCCAACTGCCAGGTACCGGGGAGTCAAAGCTGAAAGACTTGGCTGTTAATTTTCCTAATCCAGAAGATTGTCTCCTTCCTGGTTTTCTCATAGGAAAGCTAGACATTTCAGTCACTGGAAAAAGATTTGTCATCAGCATCCCACATCTAAGGGTGACCTCTACCTGAGGTGTTCCTGACAATCGCTGCCATCCTGAGGGAAGAAAATGTGAGGTAGTGTTCATGGGTTCATTGTCCATTCAGAAATCTGATGGTGGAGGGGAAGAAGCTTTCCCTGAAATGTTGAGTGTGTGTCTTCAGACTCCAGCATCTCCTCCTTGAAGGTGAAAATGAGAGGAGGGCACATCCTAAGTGACAGGATGTCCTTAATGATGCATGTCTCCTTTCTGAGGCAAAGGTGTCCTCGATGCTGGGGAGGTTAGTGCCCGTGACAGAGTTGGCTGAGTTTACAACTTTCTGCAGCTTTTTCCAATTCTGTGCAGTGGCCCTGCCATACCAGATGATGATGTAACTAATCAGAATGCTTTCCACGGTAAATCTGCAGAAATTTGCAAGCGTATTTGGTGACATACCAATTCTCCTCAAACTCCTAACGAAAGTAGACACTATCGTACCTTCTTTGTAATTGTATCAATATGTGCAGCCCAGGATAGATTTTCAGAGATGATGACACCCTGGAATTTAAAACTGTTCACCCTTTCCACTTTTGATCTCTCGATGAGGACTGGTGTGCATTCCCTTGACTTCCCCCTCCCGATGTCCACATTAATTCTTTCGTCTTAATTAACGCTGACTGTAAGGTTGATGCAACACCACTCAGCCAGATAATCTACCTCACTCCTGAACACCACTCTGTCATCTTTTGAAATTCTGACAACACTAGTTGTGTCATCAGCAAATTTGTAGATGGCATTTGAGCTGTGCCTAGCCACACAATCCTGGGTCTAGAGAAAGTAGAGCAGTGGGCTAGGCAAACATTAAATCACCATTGATTAATGATATGACAACAAATGAAAGAGATTTCTTGTCACCTAATGCTCAATTGTAACACAGATCTCTAATATCTTACAGCTATGCTGACATGGAAAGAAATGGAAATAAACTGATCCTATTATTGATAGCAAACAAATATTCATTTGTTAATTCTGCAGTTAAACTTTCTATCTAGCTATATTTCCTGAAAGCTCCAGAATATGTGAACACTGAAATAATAGTTGTGAAATCATACAATAAACGCCAGCACTGCAATCCTGGAGGTCTTGGTTTGATTGTCATTTGATTCAGTACCTCTAGAGCTTCCATTGCTAGATCTGGTGGATTGTGGTAATGGATTTTCCGTGGGTAATGAGCTGCATCCTCGTGTAGGTTACGTGCTGCCTGGACAAAAGAAAGCATGACAGAGTAGTAAAAAAGATATATTTACAGAACAACTTAAATTAAATAGCTATGTTCAATTTCTTAAAAAGCAATGAAGCCTGCTTGAAAATGCAATCTTAGTTGTAATGTGGGAAAATTTGGCATTCAATTAGCACACACACATTCCATATACAGCAATGAAGAAGTGATATGAGAATCTGTCTGGGTGATGCTAACTGAATGACAGCTTTCATCAGGACACCGAGAGATGACACCAGCACCAGCACCAACACCAGCATGAAATAAGATATTTGTAATCATCAGTAACTTTAAATTCCTTGGCGTTATCCTATCAGAAGATCTGACCTGGGACCAGACATAAGCACAGAAAGAAGGCACAACAGCACTTCTACTTTCTTAAAAGTTTGTGCAGATTCAGTATGTCATCTAAAACTTCTACTGATGCACAACATCCTGACTGATTACATTACGGCCTGGTAAGGAAACACCAATGCCCAAGAATGGAAAAGCCTACAAAAGATGGTGGATTGTGTTGACTGCTATACTGAAGCAGTGAAAGTGCAAATGTGGAGTCCATGGAGGGGACAAAGGTTTCTGCATTGTGTTGAAATGGGCAGTTGATGTTTCAAGACCCTACATCTGGAGCTAAATTTCACAAAGCAACTTGAAAGAAAGATTGGTGCCAGAGTGGTGCTGCCCGTAGAACTGCTGCCTTGCAACTCCAACAGCCCCACTTCAATTCTGACCTCTAGTAACGCTCTATGTGGAGCTTGCACAGTTTCACTATGATCCGTGGATTTCCCCTGGGTCTTCAATATCCTCTCACATCCTAAAAAAAGGTGCAGATCTTCGGGCAATTGGCCACTTTAAACTGGTCTGGGTGTGTAAGTGAATGGTAGAATCTGGAGCAAGCTGATGGGAACGTGGGAAGGATAAAATAGGATGAGTATAAATGGGTGTTGAGTAGCTAGTACAAGCTTGGTGGTCGAAAGGGCCTAGGCTTGTTCCTGTGTTGTATCATTCTTTGATCTTTAAGATCAATGACAAAAGAATCCCAAAGATTAGGATCACAGCAACTAAAAGTAGGCCACTGAGAATTATACAATTAAAATCAGGAGTATACAAAAATCAAGAGTTGAATTAGCTCAGAAGATAAGCAAGCTAAAAAGAAAATCATGGATCAAAAGAATTTACAGTGATCAGGTGATTCAAGCACAGGCAAAATAAGCAATGGACATGCAGCACATTTGGAACTTGGCCAGCAAAGCTCAAATGTATTATAGGTCCTAATAGATATCAGATGAACAGTGAGATAAATCTGAAGCAAAGAAATGATCCAGCAAGGGGTTTATGAAGTAGTGCTGAGTGCACAATCCACAAATGGAACCCAATTGCTGTGCCTTTGTGATATGGAACATGGAGATACACAAAACAGAATAAGCAGACTCGGTTTAATTGAAGCTTTGGAAAAATATATTCTGGAAGTAACAATAACAAAAGGAAAAGCATCACTATTACCAGAAAATGATAAACATTCAAGCTCCACTGACAGGTTACTGAAGTCCAGCAACAGAGCAGACAACAATTCTGGTGGCATCTGTTACCTGAAAGCAGCAGAGTGCCAGCAGGCTCCCCTTATAAAACATTAAACAGGAGGTTAACAGGACCTTAGATCCTCTACATGCATAAAACAGATGGAGAGTTCAAAAGAGAACCTTCTGAATAAGACAATAAAGTTAATTGAGAGACAGGTATTAGATTAGATAAACCTTGGCAAAGATGCTCTAAATGCCCCTTTTTCTATCATGCAATTTCAGCATTCTTACATGGCAAGGCAAAGCTCACAAAAGATACAAACCTTGTTCTGGAAGTGACATGGAGCAGTGAGGATTTGCACTAAAATGTCACGGGGACTGGGCAGGGAGAAACTAGGTCATGGAAGTCAATGTCAGGCCCTTCCACTTCTTCACTCTTACTGCTCTACAACCAACATCACACCAAGAGAGAAGATTTTCTACATCTCACTGGAGGATTAGACTAGCCCCTGCTCCGTAATTTTTAAATATACCAGATTGTTAAGAAAGGCATTAAGAAGAATACAGTAAACACCAGCAACAGTCATGTATCTATTCTGAATTATTTAGGTATAGTGAGACAAGGATGTCAAAGATACAAAAAAAAATTGACTGGCACTGAAGGTCAATGCTGACCTGCTTGTAATGTTCCAAGTATTCTTTTGGTGGCAGTTTCTGTTTTTCTGCTATTTTACCCAACATGTAGTGAATGAGCCACTCCTCCTCATCGCCATCACCTTCACAGTGTGTTGCTGAGAGGAAACATTGCTTGGCTGTCTCAAGCATGCTGTCTCTTCTTTCTTCCATCTGCAGTACACAACAAAGACAGTGACGGTCACAAATAAAACACTAGGTTGCTCAATGGCCACTCAGAATGTTGTTGGGACCAATGGCAGTAGACCACTGATCTGCTCTATCGTCATATCCAGCCTATGTAGGCAATCACAAGGAACATATGCTAGTGGCTCTACTTTCTTAGAAGGATTCTTAGACACATCACCAAACCTCCAACAAATTTCTAAAGATGTTCTGTTGAAAGCATCCTAAATAGTTCCATCATTATCTGATATAGCAATTTGAATATGCAGGACCACAAGAAGCAGCAGAGTGTGGTGAACTCAGCCCAATACATCCCTCCCCGCCAACTGTAGAATCTACATGAAGCACTGCCTCAAGGAGGCAACATCTATCAAACATCTAGCAAGGGTCATGCCATCTTTTCAGTTACCATCAAGCAGAAGCCTGAAGTCCCATACAAGCAGGTTCCAGAGCAGCCAAACCCCTTGAACCACTGGGCACAACCCTAATCACTAACACGAGGAATTCTGCAGATGCTGGAAATTCAAGCAACACACATCAAAGTTGCTGGTGAACGCAGCAGGCCAGCCAGCATCTCTAGGAAGAGGTACAGTCGACGTTTCGGGCCGAGACCCTTCGTCAGGACTAACTGAAGGAAGAGCTAATAAGAGATTTGACAGTGGGAGATCCAAAATGATAGGAGAAGACAGGAGGGGGAGGGATGGAGCCAAGAGCTGGATAGGTGATTGGCAAAAGGAATATGAGAGGATCATGGGACAGCAGGCCGAGGGAGAAAGAAAAGGGGGAAGGGGGGGAAACCCAGAGGATGGGCAAGGGGTATAGTGAGAGGGACGGAGGGAGAAAAAGGAGAGAGAGAAAGAATGTGTGTATATAAATAAATAACGGATGGGGTACGGGGGCGAGGTGGGGCATTCCCCAGACAGTCCTTCCAGGTGAGGCGACACTTCACCTGTGAGTCGGCTGGGGTGATATACTGCGTCCAGTGCTCCCGATGTGGCCTTCTATATATTGGTGAGAACCGACACAGACTGGGAGATCGTTTTGCTGAACACCTACGCTCTGTCCGCCAGAGAAAGCAGGATCTCCCAGTGGCCACACATTTTAATTCCACATCCCATTCCCATTCTGATATGTCTATCCATGGCCTCCTCTACTGTAAAGATGAAGCCACACTCAGGTTGGAGAACAACACCTTATATTCCATCTGGGTAGCCTCCAACCTGGTGGCATGAACATTGACTTCTCTAACTTCCGCTAATGCCCCACCTTCCCCTCGTACCCCATCCGTTATTTATTTATATACACACATTCATTCTTTCTCTCTCTCTCCTTTTTCTCTCTCTGTCCCTCTGACTATACCCCTTGCCCATCCTCTGGGTTTCCTACCCCCTCCCCGTTTTCCTTCTCCCTGGGCCTCCTGCCCATGATCCTCTCATATCCCTTTTGCCAATCACCTGTCCAGCTCTTGGCTCCATCCCTCCCCCTCCTGTCTTCTCCTATCATTTTGGATCTCCCACTTTCAAATCTCTTACTAGCTCTTCCTTCAGTTAGTCCTGACGAAGAGCCTCGGCCCGAAACGCCGACTGCACCTCTTCCTAGAGATGCTGCCTGGCCTGCTGCATTGACCAGCAACTTTGATGTGTGTTACCCTAATCACTACCTCAGTATAGCAACACTAGGCCCATTTTTCACTACAAAGGACTTTGATTGCAGACACGAAGTCAAAGTCTCACTTCTAAACCCAAATTCTCCATGTTGCTGCAGGGAATGTCTGCTGAATATAGTAAGAATAGAAGTTTAAACCATGGTATTTCCACAGAGTCAAGCCATCCAAAGAAAAAGGAAGGTGGGCTGATAATGGCAATCATCACACTGATGGTAGTGGAATGGCAGAAGGAAATAACCTGATCCAGCTGTTGGAAGCATCATACTTAATATTCTTTTTTCCAAACATTCAACATTCTTAAATGTGCATGCCATACAATTCCATTCTATTTTTGTTTTTCTAATGCAGGTGCACATGACAACTTCTTCTACAAACAGCAGTCTTTATGTGAAGATACTATGCTTTGAATAGTGGCTACTCCCGATAAAACCGAGAATCATGATTAACTTATAAATTGCTTTCTCAATTTTCTCAGTTGACAGTTGAGAACAGGATTCTTTATTTAATGTTATCCCTCCTCATTCTTCCCACTAAATGAATCACTTCATTTCGTAACATTAAACTTCATGTCCCATCCCCATTCCACCAATCTGTTCATATCCAACTGCAATCTACCACTACCCTGTTTGCAGTTTACAATGCTGCCAACTTTGGTGTTATCTACAAATTTGGAAATTGTGGCTTTATTTTATTTCGAGAAACAACACAGAATAGGCGCTTTCAGATCTTCAAGCTGCACTGCCCAGCACACTCTGACAACCACTACCTCACCATAACCTAATCACGGGACAATTTACGATGACCAATTAACCTTCCCTGGTACATCTTTGGACAGTGAGAGAAAATCTGGGGAAAACTCAGACTCCTCACAGAGGATGCCAAGATTGAACTCCAAACTCCGACGCCCCGAGCTACTACACTACCATGTCTCCCCAGATTGTATCACTTGTAGCCATACACTCAGTGGCCACGTTATTATGCAAATATCTAATCAGCCAATCGTGTGGCAGCAACTCAATGTGTAAAAGCATGCAGACAGTCAATAGATTCAGTTATTGTTTAGATTAAACATTAGAACATAGAATATAGAATAGTACAGCAAAGTACAGGCCCTTCGGCCCACAATGTTGTGCTGACCCTCAAACCCTGGCTCCCATATAAGCCCCCACCTTAAATTCCTCCATATACCTGTCTAGTAGTCTCTTAAACTTCACCAGTGTATCTGCCTCCACCACTGACTCAGGCAGTGCATTCCACGCACCAACCACTCTCTGAGTAAAAAACCTTGTTCTAATATCCCCCTTGAACTTCCCACCCCTTACCTTAAAGCCATGTCCTCTTGTATTGAGTAGTGGTGCCTGGGGAAGAGGCGCTGGCTGTCCACTCTATCTATTCCTCTTATTATCTTGTACACCTCTATCATGTCTCCTCTCATTCTCCTTCTCTCCAGAGAATAAAACCCTAGCACCCTTAATCTCTGATCATAATGCATACTCTCTAAACCAGGCAGCATCCTGGTAAATCTCCTCTGTACCATTTCCAATGCTTCCACAACCTTCAAATAATGAGGTGACCAGAACTGGACACAGTACTCCAAGTGTGGCCTAACCAGAGTTTTATAGAACTGCATCATTACATCGCGACTCTTAAACTCTATCTTATGAAAGCTAACACCCCATAAGCTTTCTTAACTACCCCATCCACCTGTGAGGCAACTTTCAGGGATCTGTGGACATGTACCCCGAGATCCCTCTGCTCCTCCACACTACCAAGTATCCTGCCATTTACTTTGTACTGTGCCTTGGAGTTTGTCCTTCCAAAGTGTACCACCTCACACTTCTCCAGGTTGAACTCCATCTGCCACTTCTCAGCCCACTTCTGCATCCTATCAATGTCTCCCTGCAATCTTTGACAATCCTCTACACTATCTACAACACCACCAACCTTTGTGTCGTCTGCAAACTTGCCAACCCACCCTCTACCCCCACATCCAGGTCGTTAATAAAAATCACGAAAAGTAGAGGACCCAGAACAGATCCTTGTGGGACACCACTAGTCACAATCCTCCAATCTAAATGTACTCCCTCCACCACCACCCTCTGCCTTCTGCAGGCAAGCCAATTCTGAATCCACCTGGCCAAACTTCCCTGGATCCCATGCCTTCTAACTTTCTGAATAAGCCTACTGTGTGGAACCTTGTCAAATGCCTTACTAAAATCCATATAGATCACATCCACTGCACTACCTTCATCGGTATGCCTGGTCACCTCCTCAAAGAACTCTATTAGGCTTGTTAGACACGATCTGCCCTTCACGATCTTTTCCAACAGCTTTCCCACCACAAACGTAAGGCTCACTGGTCTATAATCACCCGGACTATCCCTACTACCTTTTTTGAACAAGGGGACAAAATTCGCCTCCCTCCAATCCTCCGGTACCATTCCCATGGACAACAAGGACATAAAGATCCTAGCCAGAGGCTCAGCAATCTCTTCTCCCGCCTCGTGGAGCAGCCTGGGGAATATTCTGTCAGGCCCCGGGGACTTATCTGTCCTAATGTATTTTAACAACTCCAACACCTCCTCTCCCTTAATATCAACATGCTCCAGAACATCAACCTCACTCATATTGTCCTCACCATCATCAAGTACCCTCTCATTGGTGAATACCGAAGGGAAGTATTCATTAAGGACCTCGCTCACTTCCACAGCCTCCAGGCACATCTTTCCACCTTTATCTCTAATCGGTCCTACCTTCACTCCTGTCATCCTTTTGTTCTTCACATAATTGAAGAATGCCTTGGGGTTTTCCTTTACCTTACTCGCCAAGGCCTTCTCATGCCCCCTTCTTGCTCTTCTCAGCCCCTTCTTAAGCTCCTTTCTTGCTTCCCTATATTCCTCAATAGACCCACCTGATCCTTGCTTCCTAAACCTCATGTATGCCGCCTTCTTCCACCTGACTAGATTTTCCACTTCACTTGTCACCCATGGTTCCTTCACCCCCTACCATTCTTTATCTTCCTCACTGGGACAAATTTATCCCTAACATCCCGCAAGAGATCTCTAAACATCGACCACATGTCCATAGTACATTTCCCTGCAAAAACATCATCCCAATTCACACCCGCAAGTTCTAGCCTTATAGCCTCATAATTTGCCTTTCCCCAATTAAAAATTTTCCTGCCCTCTCTGATTCTATCCTTTTCCATGATAATGCTAAAGGCCAGGGAGCAGTGGTCACTGTCCCCCAGATGCTCACCCACTGAGAGATCTGTGACCTGACCCGGTTCATTACCTAGTACTAGATCTAGTATGGCATTCCCCCTGGTCGGCCTGTCCACATATTGTGACAGGAATCCGTCCTGGACACACTTAACAAACTCTGCCCCATCTATACCCTTGGAACTAATCAGGTGCCAATCAATATTAGGGAAGCTAAAGTCACCCATGATAACAACCCTGTTATTTTTGCACCTTTCCAAAATCTGCCTCCCAATCTGCTCCTCTGTATCTCTACTGCTACCAGGGGGCCTATAGAATACCCCCAATAGAGTAACTGCTCCCTTCCTGTTCCTGACTTCCACCCATATTGACTCAAAAGAGGATCCTGCTACATTACCCACCCTTTCTGTAGCTGTAATAGTATCCCTGACCAGTAATGCCACCCCTCCTCCCCTTTTTCCGCCCTCTCTATCCCTTTTAAAGCACTGAAATCCAGGAATATTGAGAATCCATTCCTGCCCTGGTGCCAGCCAAGTCTCTGTAATGGCCACTACCTCATAATTCCATGTATGTATCCAAGCTCTCAGTTCATCACCTTTGTTCCTGATGCTTCTTGCATTGAGGTACACATATTTCAGCCCTTCTACCTTACTGTCTTTACACCGTTTATTCTGCTTCTCTTTCCTCAAAGCCTCTCTGGATGTTAGATCTGGCTTTACTCCATGCACTTCTTTCACTGCTCTATCGCTCTGGGTCCCATCCCCCTCGCAAATTAGCTTAAACCTTCCCGAACCATGCCAGCAAATCTACCTGCAAGGATATTGCTCCCCCTCGAGTTCAGGTGCAACCCATCCAATCTGTACAGGTCCCACCTTCCCCAGAAGAGATCCCAATGCTTTAAAAATCTAAAACCCTGCTCCTTGCACCAACTCCTCAGCCACGCATTCAACTGCCATCTCCTCCAGTTCTTACCATCACTGTCACGTAGCACTGGCAGCAATCCTGAGAACGCCACCCTTGAGGTCCTGTTCTTCAGTCTTCTGCCTAGTTCCCGAAACTCACACTTCAAGACCTCATCCCTCTTCCTGCCTATGTCGTTGGTCCCAACATGTATCACGTCTTCTGGTTGCTTTCCCTCTCGTACCAGGATGTCATGCACCCGGTCAGAGACATCCCGGACCCTGGCACCCAGGAAGCAACAAACCATGCTGGCGTCCACAAAATCTCCTGTCTGCTCCCCTGACTATAGAGTCTCCAATGGACGACAGCTCTCTTCTTCTCTGTCCCACCCTTCTGAACAACGGGTCAGACTCAGTGCCGGAGGCCCTGTCACCATGGCTCACACCTGGTCGGTCTTCCCCGCCAACAGTACCCAGGACGGTAAACTTATTATTCAGGGGAATGGCTACAGGGGTGCTCTGCACTATCTGTCTGCTCACCTTTTAGAATGGGGAAGAACAGTGATCTAAGTGACCTTGACCCATGCAAAGATAGTTGGTGCCAGATAAGATGGTTTGAGCATCTCAGAAACTGATGAACACCTGGGATTTTCATGCACAACATTCTCTAGCGTTTGCAGAGAATGGTGCAAAAACAAAAATTCAGTGAGCAGCAGTTCTGTGAGTGAAAATACCTTGTTAATGAAAAAGGTCTAATGAGAATGGTCAGACTGGTTCAAGCTGACAAGAAGGCGGTAGTACTCAAATAATCACGTGTTACAACTGTGGTGTGCAGAAGAGCATCTCCGAACAAACAATACGTTGAGCCTTGAAGTGGCTGGGCTACAGCAGCGGAAGAGCACACTAATTTGCATTCCTGTACCTAATAAAGGACCGCTGAGTGTACGTCTAGGTCAAAATTATATAGCTTGAAAAGAGTAATGGCCCCAATGCCAATCCCTGGGCAGCACAAGTTTAAAAGATACCCTTGTGGTACCCAGACACTCTTGTGGTCTGTACCTTGGTCAAACTTGTACCAACACCACCAATATTCTCTTATGCCTTCTGGAAGTCCACTTAAATGCCAAATACATTAGCCTCATCAACTCCATCCACTACATCAAACAATTCAATCAGCATAGTAAAACATGATCTACCACGATCTGTGCTGGTTTGCCTTAATTAATAATTTCCCTCCAGGTAGCTATTAATCTTGTCTCTCATTGACGTTTCTGAACACTTAAGCTAACTGGCCAATAGTTGTTGGACTTATCCTTACATTAGTATTCAACAAGGGAGTAACATTCGAAGCTCCAGTCTTCTATCACTGCTCGCATATCCAAACAGGACTGGAAGAGAGCTCTCAACTTCCTCTCATATATCCCTCAGAATTCTAACATGCATCCCATCTGGTCCTGCTAGCTCAGCCATTTTAAGTTTAGCCGACTTTTCTAACATCTTCATGTTATTAATTTTAACAGAGTGTTTTAACTAGGTCCTCCTTCACCACTACTTTGGAAGGCAGATGCAAAGTATTCATTTTGTAATTTAACCTTGCCTTCAGCATCCACGTGCAAGTTCCTATTTTTGCCCTTTGTAATCCCATAAAATCAGGAACTCACAGCAGTAAGATACACCTTTACCTGAACAAAGTATTGTGCCAAAAAATAATGTGGTGTCCAGTGATTCAAAAGGAAGAACATAAAACTGCTCTTCATGTATGATTGTATTGGGCATGTAGCCAAGTGGTTAAGGTGTTCGTCTAGTGATCTCAAGGTCGCTAGTTCGAGCCTCAGCTGTGGCAGCGTGTTTGTGTCCTTGAGCAAAGCACTTAATCACACATTGCTGTAGTCTGTGCAAGGAGTGGCGCCCCACACAGACTTCCAATCTACGCCTTGTAAGGCATAAAAATGCCCAACACAGGCCTCTCATGGTCTGAGTCGCGTTCCCTCCCTCCCCTCATATATGATTATATGTCAATAAAGAGCATTCCATTTACTCATACTGATGTTCTGTAGTGAACCGAAAAGGAGAGTATGTTTTTAACACAGATCTACAGGAGTCCAGATACTTATACAGAATACTCAAAGTATTTGTCTCAAAGCAGCTGAATAATGGTGAAATTAAGAACATAAGAACAAAGACTGACACCAACTAGAGACAGCTTTCTTTAAAATTCAACAGAAACAATTAACTTATAAAACTCCAAATCCACATTCCTTCCCCCCCCCCCATTAAACCTGTTTTGCTGATAATTTACTACTACTACTACTAATAATACTACTACTACTACATCGACGCCGGCCCCCTAGGCCTGAGTCAACGTAGTAGTAGTTGTTTGCTGATAACTTGAACTAGTACTGTAACATTTAGATACTCACCTGTTGTACAACTTCCGAAGGCAACTCTGTTTTCCACTGTTTCAGCTGGCGTGAAGCAAATGAATGCAGGGCATAGGACATGGAGCCATATTCAATCCAGAGTGAGAGATTGGTGCAATCTATCTCAAGTGCCCGCTTAAAGCAGTTCAAAACAGCAACTGAGTGTTTCCAGATGGGTCCATCGCTCTTTAACTCATTGGAGTTCAGCTTGTCCTGGATACGGCTAGCTCGAGCCAGAGCCATGCCTGCCCAAGAATCAAACCTACACATCAGAAATATAAAATATAAGAAAGATAAAAATCATCTGTGGTATGTGTTACTAGTTTTCAAGTCTCCAGAGGACAATTCTCCAAACTACATATCTTTTCTTTTTAGGAAAGAAACTATTACAGTCGCTGGAAGCTTATTTCTTGCTCATTGTGCAACTGCTTTCTAACAACAAATGCAACCCTCACAAATTAGCTGCACACAAATAAATTGTTGCATTCGTCAAATCTTAAAGGCTCAAATGACCCAATGGTACTCAGTTTACTTCCATTGTAGCCATGCCTTTTACGAAGCAGAGATAAAATAGCTTCTGAAAGATATTTCAATGTAGAAAAATTGTCTTTAATCTATTTTTGGTGCACTTAATATACTTTATAATTTATTGTTGCCAAACAATTGATTCTAGAATGTACAATCATCATAGCGATATTTGATTCTGCGCTTCTCATTCCCTGGATTACAAATCGACAGTAAATATTAAAAATTTAAATTATAAATCATAAATAGAAAATAGAAAAATGGAAGGTAAGGTACTGCAAAAAAACCGAGAGGCAGGTCCGGATATTTGGAGGGTACGGCCCAGATCCGGGTCAGGATCCATTCAGCAGTCTTATCACAGTTGGAAAGAAGCTGTTCCCAAATCTGGCCGTACGAGTCTTCAAGCTCCTGAGCCTTCTTCCGGAGGGAAGAGGGACAAAAAGTGTGTTGGCTGGGTGGGTCATGTCCTTGATTATCCTGTCAGCACTGCTCTGACAGCGTGCGGTGTAAAGTGAGTCCAAGGATGGAAGATTGGTTTGTGTGATGTGCTGCACCGTGTTCACGATCTTCTGCAGCTTCTTCCAGTCTTGGACAGGACAACTTCCATACCAGGTTGTGATGCACCCTAGAAGAATGCTTTCTACGGTGCATCTATAAAAATTAGTGAGGGTTTTAAGGGACAGGCCAAATTTCTTTAGTTTTCTCAGGAAGTAAAGGCACTGGTGGGCCTTCTTGGCAGTAGACTCTGCTTGGTTGGACTAAGTCATTTGGGATATCGACCCCGAGGAACTTAAAGCTTATGACCTGTTCCACTTGCGCACCACCAATGTAAATTGGGTCATGCGGTCCGCTACTCCTTCTGAAGTCAACAACCAATTCCTTCGTCTTGCTGACGTTGAGGGATAGGCTATTGTCTTCGCACCATGCCACCAGATTCTTAATTTCCTCTCTGCATTCAAACCTATCATTACCTGAGATACGGCCTACAATTGTGGTGTCATCAGCAAACTTATATATTGGGTTCGATGGAAACTTGGCAACACAATCATGGGTATACAGTGAGTACAGCAGGGGGCTGAGTACACAGCCTTGTGGGGCACCGGTGCTCAGAGTGATTGTAATGGCCACTATGTTTTGCTCCAAAGCTAAAACTAGCCGTCACCGAAAAAATACTGCAAAAAACAAATAGCAAAACATTGCTGTTCTAGTTTTCTCACATTTTAAGTTGTTAGAATTCCAATTGTACAGTGACAGCAACTCCTATCTGAGCACACAAATGCCATCATATTCTCCCTAACATTAAAGTGAAAAGTGACAAGAAATATCCAATCCAATTTGCCAATGGGCAGCACAAACAGCGATGTAAACATGGGTTGAGATAATTTGTTAATCAGGTTTATTATCATCGGCATACGTTGTGAAACTTGTTAACTAAGCAGCAACAGTACAATACATGATAAATATAGAAATAAATTACAGTAAATATTAAATCATTAAATTAAAAATAGTAATGCAAAGACAGAATATTTTATAAAGTGAGGAAGTTTCATGGGTTTGATGTCTTTTTAGAAATCGGATGCTAGAGGGGAAGCAGCTGTTTCTGAATCAATCATAACTACAACACTCTATGATGCCAAATCACCTGAGCCAGCAAACATTAAAACATATTAAAGACATTAAATGACCTTATCATCCACTTGGAGGAGTTGGAAGAATTAGCAGTTAGAAATCAGCAGTAAAGGGCCACAGAACCATTAGTAGCAACAACCCCCTAATGCAATGTCCAAAGAAATGCCATCTCCCGACAATGTTAGAAGGGCTGTGACGTATGCACTGCAGCCATACGTTCTACCTTCAGTTGAAACAGTCAAGCAATACAGGAACCCTCTCCGGATTAAACATGCCTTTCCTATAGCAGGATGACTAAAACAGAACATAATATTCCCACTCTGAGCTGTCCAATGTCTCATACAACTGCAACATAACATCTCAATTTCTATACCCGATGCCCTGAATGAAGGACAGAATGCCACCTGTACTTCTCGGTCACTCTGTTCAACAACACTCCTCGGTGTTCAACCAACCACTGTAAATATCCTGCCATGATTTGTCTCCCCAAAAATGCACATCTCACACTTATCTGAATTAAACTCAGTGTTGGAATGATCTGGTCAGACCTGCCTAGGGCTTTTTTAGAATTCTACATTAATCATTGTGTACATACAAGTTATGTGAACAAATCAGAGGGTCTACAACCTCAGCAGCCATGATTCACTTCCAAATTACCTCTTAGTTGCTTTTTATTTAATATTTCAGCAATATCCCACGGCAAACATCTCAATCCAGTGCTGCAAATTTTGGCCGGAAAATTCATCAAAAAGATTATCTGACAGCATTTAAAGCATTTACCATAAATCAATAGCAAATAAACAGATGTTGCACTCTGCAACATAGTCATAGTCATACTTTATTGATCCCAGGGGGAAATTGGTTAACAACCAGCTGAAACACGGCAGACCTTACCTCCAGCATGCTCAGTTCAGGCAGCATCAGAAGTTGCAATGCGCAGAGAAAAAAAGCAACATACACTCAATGCAGACATCCCATCTCTCCTGGAAGTTCCAGGAGTCTCCCGCATATTAATAGTGGCTCCCTGATGCCCGCAAATTATATGCAATATCATGGAAAACAAATTTTTTGAGAGCAAGCGAGAGAAAGCAAGAGAGAGCACGAGGGCCACCACAAGAGAGAGCGAGAGCAAGTGAGAGTGAGCGAGACAGAAAGCAATCGAGAGCGCGTGAGCGAGAGTGAAAGCGAGAGAGAGCGAGCAAGAGCGCACCAAGGCAGAGTGTTCCAAAAAAAATATAAAACGTACGTCACCCCAGACTACACTAAAGTGTACCCCTGCCTAATAGGGGTCAAAATAATGACAGTGTTGCTCGCTGCACTGTTTGCAACAGTGACTTTTCTATTGCCCATGATGGGTTAGGACTGTAAAAGACATGTTGAGGTGAGTTTAACAGGTGTCGTTCATTCATTAGCATAGCTAACGTTATTTAAACTAGCTGGCTAGCTGCTAAGGAGCTACTCTATTGCAGACATCCCACCTCTCCCGGAAGTCTCCCGCAAATTGATGATGCTACCTCCCTGAAATGAGTTTTTGCAGGGTGGGATGTCTGTCAATGGCCACTTTATTAGGCATCTCCTGTACCTAATAAAAGTGGCCACTGAGTATATATTCATGGTCTTCTGCACACTGTTGCAATGCATGACTAGTTACTGTCGCCTTCCTGTCAGCTTGAACCAGTCTGGCCATTCTTCTCTGACCTCTCTCATTAACAAAGCCTTTTCACCCACAGAACTGCTGCTCAGTGGAAGTTTCTGGCACCATTCACCGCAAACTCTAGAAACCGTTGTCCCAGAATATCAACAGTTTCTGAGGTAATTAAAACAATACCATGGTGTACCAACGATCATTCTACAGTCAAAATCACATAGATCATTGAGCATTGAGTACAGGAATTGGGATGTAATGTTGAAATTGTAGAAGGCATTGGTAAGGCCAAATTTGGAGTATTGTGTACAGTTCTGGTCACCGAATTATAGGAAAGATATCAATAAAATTGAGAGAGTAAAGAGGAGATTTACTAAAATGTTGCCTGGGTTCCATCTCCTAACTTACAGAGAAAGGTTAAACAAGTTAGGTCTTTATTCTTTGGAACGTAGAAGGTTGAGGGGGGACTTGATAGAGGTATTTAAAATTATGAGGGGGATAGATAGAGTTGACGTGGATAGGCTTTTTCCATTGAGAGTGGGGGAAATTCAAACAAGAGGACATGAGTTGAGAGTTAAAGGGCAAAAGTTTAGGGGTAACATGAGGGGGAACTTCTTTACTCAGATGGTGGTAGATGTATGGAACGAGCTTCCAGCAGAAGTAGTTGAGGCAGGTTCGATGTTGTCATTTAAAGTTAAATCGGATAGACACATAGACAGGAAAGGAATGGAGGGTTATGGGCTGAGTGCAAGAAGGACGAGACTGCGCAGGCGCGTGACGTCAATAGGACAGTGCAGAGAGTTTAAAAAGGCAGGTTGCTACCAATGGTTGTCTTTTGGATCAGGACTACAGAGCGCTGTGGGAGCTGAATTCTGAAGGAAGGCAGTTTTTTAAAAAACTTCTTCGAGTGCAAGAAGGACGAGACTGTGCAGGCACGTGACGTCAACAGGACAGCGCGGAGAGTTTAAAAAGTCGGGTTGCTACCAACGGTTGTCTTTTGGATCGGGCTACAGAGCATCGTGGGAGCTGAATTCTGAAGGAAGGCAGTTTTTTTAAAAACGTCTTCAAGTGCAAGGACAAGACTGCGCAGGAATGTGACGTCAACAGGACAGCGCGGAGAGTTTAAAAAGGAGACCACCCTATACAGCGGGCAGCTGTCGGAGCCGGCAGCGGAGTGAGTGGGAGCAGAGTGTAGGGCTTTGGCTTCAACGGGCTTCGGCAGTAAACGAGAAGAGGCGAGAGCGAAGCACCAACTCCTTTTTTCTCACCCCACTTTTCGCGAATCGGCCTGGACAGACAGGAACAGCAGGGCTCTCACAGCTAACAGTATGAGCTAACGGTTTAAAAAGTTCGTCTGTTTAGCAAGGTAAGTGGGTGAGTAGACTTATTTTTCCTGTTTCATTCCTGTAGAATTAGATAGCATGCCTGCAGGGTTAGTGCTTTGTTCAGGGCGTCAGATGTGGGAATCCTGGGAGACCTCCAGCCTCCCTGATGGCCACATCTGCGCCAGGTGCACCGAGATGCAGCTCCTCAGAAACCGTGTTAGGGATCTGGAGCTGCAGTTTGATGACCTACTGCTTATCAGGGAAAGTGAAGAGGTGATAGACAGGAGCTACAGGGAGGTAGTCATGCCTAGGCTACAGGGGTCAGAAAGCTGGGTCACTGTCAAGAGAGGGAAGGGAAATGCCCGGATAGTGGAGAGCACCCCTGTGGCTGTCCCCCTCAGCAACAAATATCTTGTTCTAGATAATGTTGAGGGGGATGACCTGACAGGGAACGCCCACGGTGACCGGGTCTCTGGCACTGAGCCTGGTGCTGTTGTGCAGGAGAGAAGGAGGGAGAAGAGGAATGCGGTACTCATAGGGGATTCCATAGTCAGGGGAACGGACAGGAGATTCTGTGAGCCTGATAGAGATACCCGCATGGTGTGTTGCCTCCCAGGTGCCAGGGTACAGGATGTCTCGGATCGGGTCCTGAATATTCTGAAGCAGGACCTCCAGGGTAGTAATCTCGGAATTCCTACCTGTGCCATGTGCTAGCGAGGGCAAGAATAATAGGATCAGGCAGATGAATGCATGGCTGAGAGACTGGTGCAGGGGGCAGGGCTTCAGATTATTGGATAATTGGGATCTCTTCTGGGGGGAGTATGACCTGTTCAAAAAGGACAGGTTACACCTGAAGGGGACCAATATCCTCGCAGGGAAGTTTAATAGAGCTGTGAGGGAGGGTTTAAACTAATTTGGCAGGGGGATGGGAACCAGCATGACAGAGCGGAGGAAGGGGAAAACAGAAATAAATCTAAGATAGTGAGCAGTAAAGATGTCAGAAAAGACAGGCAGGTGATGGGGCAAATTTGGAGCCATTAGGATGAGTTGCAATGCAATAAAGTTGCAGTGAAATCAAAGCGAAAAGTACCAAATACTGGTCTTAAAGTGTTATAAGGAATAAGGTGGATGATCTTGTCGTACAGCTACAGATTGGCAGGTATGATATTCTGGCCATCACTGATACGTGGCTAAAGGGTGCATGTCTCTGGGAGCTGAACGTCCAAGGATACACGGTGTATCAGAAGGATAGGAAGGTAGGCAGTGGGGAGGTGTGGCTTTCTTGGTAAGAAATGATAGTAAATCATTAGAAAGAGGTGATATAGGATCGGAAGGTGCAGAATCTTTATGGGTTGAGCTAAGAAATTGCAAGGGTAAAGGGACCCTGATGGCAGTTATTTATAGGCCTCCAAACAGCTGCAGGGATGTGGACTATAAATTACAACAGGAAATAGAAAAGGCTTGTCAGAAGGGCAGTGCTATGATAATTGTGGAGGATTTTAACATGCGAGTGGATGGGGAAAATCAGGTCGGCACTGGATCTCAAGAGAGAGAATTTGTAGAATGTCTGCGAAATGGCTTTTTAGAACAGCTTGTTGTTGAGCCCACAAGGGGATCGGCTGTACTGGATTGGGTATTGTGTAATGAACCGGAGGTGCTTAGAGAAATTGAGGTGAAGAAACCCTTAGGAGGCAGTGTTCATAACACGATTGAGTTCACTGTGAAATTTGAAAAACAGAAGCTGAAATCTGATGTGTCGGTATTTCAGTGGAGTAAAGGAAATTACAGTGGCATGAGAGAGGAACTGGCCAAAGTTGACTGGAAAGGGACACTGGTGGGAAAGGCGGCAAAGCAGCAGTGGCTGGAGTTTATGCGAGAAGTGAGGAAGGTGCAAGACAGGTATATTCCAGAAAAGAAGAAATTTTCGAATGGAAAAAGGTTGCAACCATGGTTGACAAGAGAAGTCAAAGCCAAAGTTAAAGCAAAGGAGAGGGCATACAAGGAAGCAAAAATTAGTGGGAAGACAGAAGATTGGGAAGTTTTTAAAACCTTACAAAAGGAAACAAGAAGATTATTAAGAGGGAAAAGATGAACTATAAAAGGAATCTAGCAAATAATATCAAAGAGGATACTAAAACCTTTTTCAAGTATATAAAGGGTAAAAGACAGGTGAGAGTAGATATAGGACCGATAGAAAATGATGCTGGAGAAATTGTAATGGGAGATAAGGAGATGGCAGAGGAACTGAATGAGTATTTTGCATCAGTCTTCACTGAGGAAGACATCAGCAGTATACCGGACATTCAAGGGTGGCAGGGAAGAGAAGTGTGCGCAGTCACAATTATGACAGAGAAAGTACTCGGGAAGCGGAATAGTCTAAAGATAGATAAATCTCCCGGACCAGATGGAATACACCCGCGTGTTCTGAAGGAAGTAGCTGTGGAGATTGCGGAGGCACTAGCCATGATCTTTCAAAAGTCGATAGATTCTGGCATGGTTCCGGAGGACTGGAAGATTGCAAATGTCACTCCGCTATTTAAGAAGGGGGCAAGGAAGCAAAAAGGAAATTATAGACCTGTTAGCTTGACATCGGTGGTTGGAAAGTTGTTGGAGTTGATTGTCAAAGATGAGGTTACAGAGTACATGGAGGGAAATGACAAGATAGGCAGAACTCAGCATGGATTTCTTAAAGGAAAATCCTGCCTGACAAACGTATTACAATTTTTTGAGGAAATTACCAGTAGGCTAGACAAGGGAGATGCAGTGGATGTTGTATATTTGGATTTTCAGAAGGCCTTTGACAAGGTGCCACACATGAGGCTACTTAACAAGATAAGAGCCCATGGAATTATGGGAAAGTTACATACGTGGATAGGGTGTTGGCTGATTGGCAGGAAACAGAGAGTGGGAATAAAGGGATCCTATTCTGGTTGGCTGCCGGTTACCAGTGGTGTTCCACAGGGGTCCGTGTTGGGGCCGCTTCTTTTTACATTGTACAGCAACGATTTGGATTATGGAATAGATGGCTTTGTGGCTAAGTTTGCTGACGATGCGAAGATAGGTGGAGGGGCCGGTAGTGCTGAGGAAACGGAGAGTCTGCAGAGAGACTTGGATAGATTGGAAGAATGGGCAGAGAAGAGGCAAATGAAGTACAGTGTTGGAAAGTGTATGATTATGCACTTTGGCAGAAATAATAAACAGGCAGATTATTATTTAAATGGGGAAAGAATTCAAAGTTCTGAGATGCAATGGGACTTGGGAGTCCTCGTACAGGATACCCTTAAGGTTAACCTCCAGGTTGAGTCAGTGGTGAAGAAGGCGAATGCAATGTTGGCATTCATTTCTAGAGGAATAGAGTATAGGAGCAGGGATGTGATGTTGAGGCTCTATAAGGCGCTGGTGAGACCTCACTTGGAGTACTGTGGGCAGTTTTGGTCTCCTTATTGAAGAAATGATGTGCTGACGTTGGAGAGGGTACAGAGAAGATTCACCAGAATGATTCTGGGAATGAGAGGGTTAACATATGAGGAACATTTGTCCGCTCTTGGACTGTATTCCTTGGAGTTTCGAAGAATGAGGGGAGACCTCATAGAAACATTTCGAATGTTGAAAGGCATGGACAGAGTGGATGTGGCAAAGTTGTTTCCCATGATGGGGGAGTCTAGTACGAGAGGGCATGACTTAAGGATTGAAGGGCGCCCATTCAGAACAGAAATACAAAGAAATTTTTTTAGTCAGAGGGTGTTGAATATACGGAATTTGTTGCCACGGGCGGCAGTGAAGGCCAAGTCATTGGGTGTATTTAAGGCAGAGATTGATAGGTATCTGAGTAGCCAGGGCATCAAAGGTTATGGTGAGAAGGTGGGGGAGTGGGACTAAATGGGAGAATGGATCAGCTCACGATAAAATGGCGGAGCAGACTCGATGGGCCAAATGGCGGGCTTCTGCTCTTTTGTCTTATGGAGTGCAGGTCGGTGGGACTAGGTGAGAGTAAGAGTTCGGCACGGACTAGAAGGGCCGAGATGGCCTGTTTCCATGCTGTAATTGTTATATGGTTATATGGTTCTATCACATTTCTTCCCCATTCTGATGTTTGGCCTGAACGGCAACTGCATGCTGCTATGCATTGAGATGCTGCCGCATGATAGACTGATTAAATATTTGCATTAACAAGCACGTGCTAATCAGGTGTACCTAATAAAATGGCCAATGAGTATAAATAGGGATGAACACTAACTGATACTGAAGATCAGAGGACCCTGCAGCCTATCTGATTTAATCTTTAAAATATTCAGTTATGCCCAATTACAACCACTAGAGACGGAACAATCTGACTGGTAATGATGTAAGATGCCTTAATGGAATGGTCCCAGTGTTGCAGACATGACTAGTCATTTTTGCATTGTCATGGGATCCTGAATTATCCCTATGAACTGTGCTTTTAAAAGAGAGTGACAGAGAGAGAGAGGTGTCCAACACAGACACCTTGTTATTAAGAGAGAGAGAGGCGAAGACTGCTTGGAGATGGTGTATGGTTTCTCTGCAGCATGTTTACATTTCTGCAAGGACACTGGCAGCTTCTAAGTTCTTAGAGAGAGAAGGGAGGAGCTACTTGATGGACAGCTGGTGTTCAGCACAACAGTATTTAAACCAGCGTAATTGCTTGTTTCACAAGACACGCAGACGTACTAAGGTGTGGTGAAGTTACCACTATCCTGTCTAGGGGACCGTGGATCAATTACGAGGTATCGATTTGCGATTGTTAGTGCGTGAAAGAGCGACCTTGTGGAGTCTACTAGTGTGTCTAGCCCTCGCCTGGGTTGGTAGACTATCACTCGAAGATGGTGCTCTTAAGTTGGTCAAGTTTGGCTAACTTGGAAGTTTCGGAGGACAATGGGAAGATCGACGGCATCAGCTCATCTGAAGAACCAAACACCTCTCTCTCTCCATCACTACTCAACTCAATACCACAAACTGAACTGAACTTTACTCATCACCGTAAGACTGTATCCATTTACCCCTAGACTTGAAGAAGCTTGTTTTTTTCCTATTTCCACACTTATATATATAATCATTGCTAACCTGTTTGATATATCTGCATTTATATGACTGCATTGCATTGTTACTAATAAATACCACTAGTTAATAGCAATACCAGACTCCAAAGCGTTGTCCATTTCTGCTGGTTCTTTAACTCGTCACGGGGTACGTGACATGCATGCATTCACTATCAGCAAGGTTCCAAGAATTTTATCAACCTGGTTCAGTTTACTTTGGTTCCAAATCAGAAGTAGTAGAGTCTATACCTGCTCTAGGGCTTGAAAATAAAATATAGGCTGACATTGCATTACTAAAGTATTGCTGAATAATTCTCAGATTCATATAGCTATAAAAGATCATATCACAAAAATAGCAGCACGGTTCTCTCAAAGCCATGGCTAATATTTATCGCTCAAAGAATTCTGTCGAACTATCCCTGACAGTAGGCTGGAACGATGGACATGAACCATACAAGCTGAAAACTACTATTAGAAATGTAGAAAATGGGTTAAATGTTATTCAGGCACAAAGTATGCACCTTAGCCATTACAAAATAGGAAACATCCCAAAATATCTCTATGACTCATTTTCTTGATTTCAGAACACCAATGTAACCAACAATACAAACCTGCCTGGGCAGACACAGATGTCATGCATATAGAATTTAATAGCTTTGGCCTGTTCTTTGTTCTTGAAATGATAATCAGCTAAGAGGTAATATAATTCATTGACAAGAGGAAGCCCAGAATCTGCACCTTCAGGGAGCACTGGCACCTGAAACAAAAAAGAATTCATCAGGTTCAAAGCTATAAGATTGCCCTAAAAAAAACATGGTCATCAACAATCCATTTCTAATCCCAAATAAAGCTAGTAATGAAAACTTTCAAGGAAAGTCTTTAACACAAGCTGCTACTGAATTATTGAATCACAAACAAGAAAAAATCCACAAATGCTGGAAATCCAAGCAACACACACAAAATGCTGGAGGAACTCAGCAGGCCAGGCAGCATCTATGGAAAAAAGTACAGTCGATGTTCTGGGCTGAGATCCTTCGGCAGGACTGGAGAAGCTGAAGGGTCTTGGCCCGAAACGTCGACTATACTTTTTCCCACAGATGCTGCCAGACCTGCTAAGTTCCTCCAGCATCTTGTGTGTGTTAATTATTACACTTATTACTTGACCCCTTTTCTCTTTCATTGCTTCCAAAAAGACCTCTTTTAACAGATCTGACTTCATAGATTGAATTGAATTGACTTTATTTCTTACATCCTTCACATACATGAGTAAAAATCTCTGTCTCTGTCTAAATGTGCAATCATAGTAATTTATGGTCATTTATAATAAATAGAACAGTCAATATAACATAGAAATACACTCAAATCAGTGTGAGTTAATCAGTCTGATCGCCTGGTAGAAGAAGCTGTCCTGGAGCCTGTTGGTCTAGGCTTTTATGCTGCGGTACCATTTCCCGGATGGTAGCAGCTGGAATAGATTATGGTTGGGGTGACTCGGGTCCCCAATGATCCTTCGGGCCCTTTTTTTCACACCTACTTTTGTAAATGCCCTGAATCACGGGAAGTTCACAACTACAGAATGAACATAAAACCATACTAAGGTTTACCTGTAAAGTTTCTTCAAACAAGCACTATCAAATATTTATCCCTCAGTTTGCATAACTAATTCATCCAATAGGAAACAGAGTTTCTGACCCAGTCTTTGAAGCTCTTTGGGTACAAGTAACCAATTCTGATCGGGTATTCACAAAGCTTTCACACACAGCCTCTAGCTTTCAATCACACCCTTTTCACCTTGCATTTTTTTTAAATGTTCAAGAAAAATGAGAATAGTTAATGTTTTTTATCCTGATTTCCAATAGCACTATCCAGGCTTAAACTTAAATTCTGGTTTGCCACTAGCTTGAACTGACCATTTGGGAACTTCCCAAACCAATTCATTTCACGGCTTTTATGTTCCCTTATTTCAGTCCTCTCTCACATTTTGCCTGCATTTCATAATTTTTGTATCCTTGTTCAGAATCAGATTTGGGTTTAATATCACTGGCATATGTTGTGAAATTTGTCATTTTGCAGCAACATTGCAATACATAATAATAAAAACTATAAATTACTGTTTATTGAACCAACGTAACTACCTCAGTATTTTCCCCTCTGTTTTTGCACTACTTGTTTTTTATTTATACTACTTATTGTACTACTGAGGTAGTGTACATAGCTTCATTGTCCATGAGAAATCTGATGGCAGAGAGGAAGAAGCTGTTCCTGAAGTGTTGATTGTCTTCAGGCTCCGGGACCTCCTCCTTGAAAACAGCAAGGAGAAGAGGGCATGTCCTGGGTGATGGGGGTCCTTAATTAAGGATGCTACCTTTTTGAGTCATTTCATTTTGAAGGTGTCCTAGATGCTGGGGAGGCTCGTGCTTATGAGGGAGCTAGCTTTCTACAGCTTTATCCGGTCCCGTGCGGTGGCCCGGCCCTCCATACCAGACAGTGATGCAACCAGTTAGAATCCTCTCCATGGGACATATGTAGAAATTTGCTTTTGTCTTTGGTGACATACTATTTCTCCCCAAACTCCTAATGATATATAGCCAGTGTCATGCCTTCTTTGCAACTGCATCAATATGTTGCGTCCAGGATCGATCCTCAGAGATGATGACACCCAACAACTTGAAATTGCTCACTCTTTCATCTTCTGATCCCCTGATGAGGACAGGCGTGTGTTCCCTCAACTTACCCTTCCTGAAATCCATAAGTTCCTTTGTCTTACTAATGTTGAGTGCAAGATTGTGCTGCAACTCCACTCAACCAGCTGATCTACCTTCCTCCTACCCTATCACCATCTGAAATTCTGTCAACATTAGTTGTGTTGTTGGCACACTTATAGATGGCTTTTGAGCTGAGCTTAGCCACACAATCATTCATGTAAAGAGTAGAGCAGTGGGCCAAGCCAACAAATGTACCCTCCACTAAATTTTTTTCTCATTAACCGATGAGCTAGATGGCTCCATCCTCTAAGAGGACCACATCTTGCTGTTGGGTTTGGAGGCGTGTGTGCCTCAATGACCCAGAGAGCTATGTTAGATGGAGTTGAGGTTTTATGCTTTGGCTCTTGGTAGGGTGCCCATGCCAAACTGGCCAAAGGGTTGAGTTGAGGCTAGGCTAAGAGTGGTCCCACTGGTCCTCCAGGTTCGGGGTGGGGGGGGGGGGGGCGTTCAGCTCGGAGCTAACAACACAGTCTGGTCAAAAAAACATTATTACGGAAACGACAATGAAGAATCCTTCTATGTATGTTTGCAAAAGTAATAAGGCCAAGGACAGACAGAGATGCTGTCCAAACATCATCAGCATAACAGGCAGTAAATAACTTGATGACTTTATCAACCGTTTCTGCCCCAGCATTACCAGACAGATAATCACTTTGTCCTATCCATATCTCCCTAAAGCCTCATCAACTCATTTGCCCTCTTTCTCAGATCTGCTAAACTGACTTCAACTTCTATTTCTTTTCTCTCATATACTGCCTGACCAACAGAGTATTTCAGGCATTTTCTGGGATTACTTCTGACTTTCCATATCTGCAGTTTTTGATTTGTCATTCACTCTTGAGGCCTATGAATGCTCATGTTCAAATAGATCTGGCTATCCTCAAACAATAAACAAAAGGTTAGCTCAGATATAGTTGTGATTAGGAAGACAAATGTTTTTTTTTAAAAGAATTAAAGTGAAATGATACAAAGCAGGAAC
The DNA here is from genome assembly GCF_030028105.1 of Mobula birostris. Taxonomy (NCBI): domain Eukaryota; kingdom Metazoa; phylum Chordata; class Chondrichthyes; order Myliobatiformes; family Myliobatidae; genus Mobula; species Mobula birostris. The sequence goes on from NC_092394.1 coordinate 60,654,847, forward strand.
ACCTGCCACATTAAATGTAACAGCTAGAGTGCTAAACACTGGAGACACAAGAGACTACGATGCTGGAATCGAGAGCAACAAACTAAATTCTGGAGGAACTCAGTGGGTCAGTCAGCAGCTGTGAAAATAGACAGTTAATATTTTCGGTCAAGATCTTTCAACTGGACATTTCCACAAATGCTGTCTGACTGCATAATTCTTCCAGCATTTTGTTTGTCTGTGATACCTCATTTAAAGGGCAAAATTATCTCTCAAACAGATGGTTGAGTAAACCTTTTCTACACAAATTACCAAGTGTCTAAAGAGGAAAGACTCAGCAGAAAATATCAATTTTCCCCAGACATTGGAATAATCAAAGTAATCTGGCAGACTTCAAGATACATGAAAGAGTGTTGATATGATGGTGTTTCCACTTGTGGGGGAATCCAAGATGAGGGACAGAATCTCAGAATGATGAAACCACCATTTAAAACCTGAGAACAAATTTTCTTTCTCAGATGATTATAAAATCTTTGGAATTCTCTACCCAGGAAGCTGTGGATGTTAAGTGATTAATTACTTACAAAACCATGACACTTTCAGACTCTCATGGAATTAAAAGTTCATAGAATCAAACAGGAAAGAAGAATTGAGATAACAATCAGTTTAGATTTTGATAATTACTCCTCAGTGGAATTCTCATTACCGTGTCAACAGAGCCTTCAATATACGCTGTTACACTCTCTATAGAGAGAGGTAGATTATCTTCATCACGATCTATCGCAGCAATCTTCTTCAAGAGATTTGCCAAATCTGCAGACACCGTGCTGGTCTTGTAACTGTCAAACTCTGGGTAATTCTTGGGTTTGAAATAATCAAACATGAATTCTGCATCATCCCAACCCAGTTCAACCTGTAGTTGAAACCAAGAGAAAAGGACAATAGTTTACCTTGAGCCACTGCTTTTAATTCAAAGGACAACCATCAGGAAAAAAGTAAAACAAAAGTAACTCGCTGCAGGAAAAAATGTATTAATCTCCTTACAGCAACTCAGTAAACATTGAAAGCCGAGAATTTGCTGTCAGTGCCAAAATTACTGAAGTCATCCCCACTTTAAAGGAACATCCCCACAAATATACAGCATTGCATAAAACAAGAACAAGATTGGTTAACGTCATTTCCAGTACACACATGTAAAGGAAAACAAAGTAATTGTAACTCTGTATCCAAAGCAACACAAAAAAAGCTAAAAAACATAATAATAAAAACTAAATTTAAATATAAGATGGCTTATATACGTAGAGTCACAGAGAAGTACAACACAGAAACAGCCCCTGCAACCCACCCAGTCCATGCCAAAAACAATTTAAACTGCCTACTCTCATCCACCTGCACCAGGACCAGAGCCCTCCATATCCCTACCATCCATGTACCTATCCAAACTTCTTTTAAACGTTGAAATCAAGCTCACGTGCACCACTTGTTCCGGCAGCTCATTCCACATTCTCACAACACTCGGAGTGAAGAAGTTTTCACTCATGATCTCCTTAAACTTCTCACCTTTCATCCTTCACCCATGAACTCTGTTTGTAGTCCCACCCATCCTCAGTGCAAAAAGCCCCTTTGCATTTACTCTATCTACAGTATACTCCTCAAAAATTTGTATACCTCTATCAAATCTTCTCTTAATTATCTGCTTCTGAAGAATATAGTCCTACCTATTCAACCTTTCCTTATAACTCAGGTCCTCCAGACTGGGCAACATCCTTATTAATTTTGTCTGCACTCTTTCAACCTTATTTACATATTTCCTATAGATTGGTGACCAAAACTGCACATAATACTCCAAACTAGGCCTCACCAATGTCTTATACAACCTCAACATAACATCTCATCTTTTGTACACAATATATTGTTTTACGAAGGCAAAAATGCCAAAAGCTTTCTTTACGACTCTATCTACCTGTGACACCACTTTCAATGAATTATGGACCTGTATTCCCAGATCCTTTTATTCTAGCACTCTCCTCAGTGCCCTACCATTCACTGTGTAAGGCCTACCCTGGTTGGTCCAACCAAACTGTAAAACCTTGCGCTTGTCTGCACTAAGTTCTATCTGCCATTTACGAGCCCATCTTCCCAGATTCTTCTGCAAGACGTGATAGCCTTTCTCACTGTCCACTACAGCTCCCAATCTTGATGTCATCCACAAATTTGCTGATCCAATTAACCACATTATCATCCAGATCATTGATATACACGGCAAACAACACAGACCCAGCATCAATCCCTATGGCACGCCACTAGTCACAGGGCACCAGTCAGACAGGCAACCCTCTACTACCACTTTCTGGTTTCTCCCACAAAGTCAATGTCTAATCTAATTCTATTTACTCCCTCATCTTGAAAGCCAAGCAACTGAAACTTATTGACCAGCATTTCATGTGGGACCTTGTCGATTGCCTTGCAAAAGCCCATGTAGGCAACATCCAGTGCCTTGTCAACATCTACTGCCCTATCTTCATCAGCTTTCCTTGTAAGGTCCTCGAAAAATTTTACCAGATTGGTTAGACATGATCTACCATGCACGAAACCCTGCTGACAATCCTTAATCAGTCAATGTCTATCCAAATACTTATATATCTCATACTTCTGAATACCTTCCATTAAATTTCCCACAACTGATGTCAGACTCACTGGTCGATAAATTTCCTGGTTTCTGTTTAGAGCCATTTTTAAACAGCCAAACAACATTGGGCATCCTCCAATCCTCTGGTTCCCCTCCTGTCGATAAATATGCTTTAAATATCTCTGCTAGAGCCCTGGTAATTTCTGCACTTGCCTCCCTTCGGGTCTGAGGGAACACCTTGTCAAGCCTGGGGGATTTATCCACCCTGATTTGCCTCAGGGTAGCAACTATCTCCTCCTCTGGGTGCATGAAGTTGATGCCGCTTTGCCTCACTTCTATAGCCTCTGTATCTATCTCCTGAGTAAGTACAGATGCAACAAATCTTAAGATCTTCATCATCTGTACAGGATCAACACATGGATTACCAAACTGGTCTTCCAGAGGACAAACTTTGTCCCTTGCAATCCTTTTGTTCTTAACATACCTATAGAATCCCTTAGGATTCTCCTTCACCTTGTCTGCTCAAGCAACTTCATGTTCATGCCTTATTTTAGACTTCCTGATTTCTTTCTAAATGTTCTCTTGCATTTCTTATACTCAAGCATCTCATTTGTTCCTACTTGCCTATACCTACAATGCACCTCCTTTTCTCTTATCCAGAGCCTCAATATTTCTTGTAAGCCAAGGTTCCCTACACTTGTTATCTTTACCTGTTATTCTGACAAGCACACACAAGATTTGTACTCTCAAAATTTCACTTTTGAAGGCCTCCCATTTTCCAAGTACACCTTTGCCAGAAAACAGCCTGTCCCAATCCACACTCCCCAGATCAATTCTGATATCATCAAAATTGACCTTTCTCCAATTTAGAATCTCAAACCGCTGACTGGACTTATCTTTCTGCACATCTACTTTGAAACTAATGGCGCTGTTGTCACTGCATGCAATGTGTTCCCCTACACAAACTTCTGTCACCTGCCCTGTCTCATGCCCAAATAGAAGAACCAGTATCATATACTCTCTGATTGGCACTTCTGCATACTGATGAAAGAAATTTTCCTGAACACATTTGACAAACTCTACTCCGTCTAGTCATTTTGTACAGTATGGGATTCAGAGTCAATATGAAGAAAGTTAAAATCACCTACCATAACAACCTATGTTTTTTGCAACAGTCTGTGATCTCTTTACAAATTTATTCCCCTCTAGGACTGTAATATAGCCCCATCTACATGGTTATAGACAGATTGTATATCTATTAAGTAAAGCTAGGCACAGGAGTATCTCTACATAAGGTAACTGACAGGAAATGGTACAGTAGTGGTGGTTGAGGGTGTGGAGGGGTGAACTAGTGGGTGGACATCTTGATCAGTCTCACTGCTTGGGGAAAGTAATGGTTTTTGAGTCTAGTGGTCCTGGCATGATGCTATGTGACCTTCCCCTTGACGGGAGTATGAAAAACAGTCCATGAGCAAGATCAGTGGGATCCTTCACGATGTTACTGACCCCTTTACTGGTCTCTGGCACTGAGCCTAGCGCTGTTGTGCAGGAGAGAAAGAGGGAGAAGAGGAATGCGGTAGTTGTAGGGGATTCCATAGTCAGGGGAACGGGATGTCTCGGATCGGGTCCTGAATATTCTGAAGGGAGAGGGCGAGCAGCCAGTTGTCTTGGTACATGTTGGTACCAATGACATAGATAGGACAAAGGAGGTGGTCCTGAAGAGAGATTTCCAGGAGTTAGGAAGGAAGCTGAGAAGCAGGACCTCCAGGGTAGTAATCTCGGGATTGCTACCTGTGCCACGTGCTAGCAAGGGCAAGAATAGTAGGATCAGGCAGATGAATGCGTGGCTGACAGACTGGTGCAGGGGGCAGAGCTTCAGATTCCTGAATAATTGGGATCTCTTCTGGGGGAAGTATGAGCTGTTCAAAAAGGACAGGTTACACCTGAACCTGAAGGGAACCAATATCCTGGCGGGAAAGTTTAATAGAGCTGTTAGGGAGGGTTTAAGCTAATTTGGCAGGGGGATGGGAACCGGAATGTCAGAGTGGAGGAAGGGGAAAACAGATATAAATCTAAGATAGTGAGCAGTAAAGATGTCAGGAAAGACAGGCAGGTGATGGGGCAAATTTGTAGCCATTGGGATGAGTTGCAGTGCAATAAAGTTGCAGTGAAATCAAAGCAAAAAGTACCAAATACTGGTCTTAAGATGTTATACTTAAATGCACGCAGCATAAGGAATAAGGTGGATGATCTTGTCGTACAGCTACAGATTGGCAGGTATGATATTGTGGCCATCACTGAGACGTGGCTAAAGGATGCATGTCTCTAGGAGCTGAACGTCCAAAGATACACGGTGTATCGGAAGGATAGGAAGGTAGGCAGAGGGGGAGGCATGGCTTTATTGGTAAGAAATGATATTAAACCATTAGAAAGAGGTGATATAGGATCGGAAGGTGCAGAATCTTTATGGGTTGAGCTAAGAAATCGCAGGGGTAAAAGGACCCTGATGGCAGTTATTTATAGGCCTCCAAACAACTGCAGGGATGTGGACTACAAGTTATAACAGGAAATAGAAAAGACTTGTCAGAAGGGCAGTGTTATGATAATTGTGGGGGATTTTAACATGCGAGTGGATTGGGAAGATCAGGTCGGCACTGGATCTCAAGAGAGAGAATTTGTAGAATGTCTGTGAGATGGCTATTTAGAACAGCTTGTTGTTGAGCCTACTAGGGGATCGGCTGTACTGGATTGGGCATTGTGTAATGAACTGAGGTGATTAGAGAGATTGAGGTGAAGGAACCCTTAGGAGGCAGTGATCATAACATGATTGAGTTCACTGTGACATTTGAAAAAGAGAAGCCGAAATCTGATGTGTCGGTATTTCAGTGGAGTAAAGGAAATTACAGTGGCATGAGAGAGGAACTGGCCAAAGTTGACTGGAAAGGGACACCGGTGGGAAAGGCGGCAAAGCAGCAGTAGCTGGAGTTTATGCGAGAAGTGAGGAAGGTGCAAGACAGGTATATTCCAGAAAAGAAGAAATTTTCGAATGCCAAAAGGATACAACCGTGGTTGACAAGAGAAGTCAAAGCCAAAGTTAAAGCAAAGGAGAAAGCATACAAGGAAGCAAAAATTAGTGGGAAGACAGAGGATTGGGAAGTTTTTAAAACCTTACAAAGAAGGTCATTAAGATAGAAAAGATTATCTATGAAAGGAAGCTAGCAAATAATATCAAAGAGGATACTAAAAGCTTTTTCAAGTATATAAAGAGTAAAAGACAGGTGAGAGTAGATATAGGACCGATAGAAAATGATGCTGCAGAAATTGTAATGGTAGATAAGGAGATGGCAGAGGAACTGAGCGAGTATTCTGCATCAGTCTTCACTGAGGAAGACATCAGCAGTATACCGGACACTCAAGGGTGGCAGGGAAGAGAAGTGTGCGCAGTCACAATTACGACAGAAAAAGTACTCAGGAAGCTGAATAGTCTAAAGGTAGATAAATCTCCTGGACCAGATGGAATACACCCACGTGTTCTGAAGGAAGTAGCTGTGGAGATTGCGGAGGCATTAGCGATGATCTTTCAAAAGTCGATAGATCCTGAGTTCCAGAGGACTGGAAGATTGCAAATGTCACTCCGTTATTTAAGAAGGGGGCAAGGAAGCAAAAAGGAAATATTAGACCTGTTAGCTTGACATCGGTGGTTGGGAAGTTGTTGGAGTCGATTGTCAAGGATGAGGTTACAGAGTACCTGGAGGCATATGACAAGGTAGGCAGAACTCAGCATGGATTTCTTAAAGGAAAATCCTGCCTGACAAACCTATTACAATTTTTTGAGGAAATTACCAGTAGGCTAGACAAGGGAGATGCAGTGGATGTTGTATATTTGGATTTTCAGAAGGCCTTCGACAAGGTGCCACACATGAGGCTACCTAACAACATAAGAGCCCATGGAATTACGGGAAAGTTACATACGTGAATAGAGCGTTGGCTGATTGGCAGGAAATAGAGAGTGGGAATAAAGGGATCCTATTCTGGTTGGCTGCCGGTTACCAGTGGTGTTCCACAGGGGTGGGTGTTGGGGCCGCTTCTTTTTACATTGAACATCAACGATTTGGATTATGGAATAGGTGGCTTTGTGGCTAAGTTTGCTGACGATATGAAGATAGGTGGAGGGGCCGGTAGTGCTGAGGAAACAGAGAGTCTGCACAGAGACTTGGATAGATTGGAAGAATGGGCAAATGAAATACAATGTTGCAAAGTGTATGGTTATGCACTTTGGCAGAAGAAATAAACGGGCAGACTATTATTTAAATGGGGAAAGAATTCAAAGTTCTGAGATGCAACGGGACTTGGGAGTCCTCGTACAGGATACCCTTAAAGTTAACCTCCAGGTTGAGTCGGTAGTGAAGAAGGCGAATGCAATGTTGGCATTCATTTCTAGAGGAATAGAGTATAGGAGCCAGGATGTGACGTTGAGGCTCTATAAGGCGCTGGTGAGACCTCACTTGGAGTACTGTGGGCAGTTTTGGTCTCCTTATTTAAAAAAGGATGTGCTGACGTTGGAGAGGGTACAGAGAAGATTCACTAGAATGATTCCGGGAATGAGAGGGTTAACATATGTGGACCGTTTCTCCGCTCTTGGACTGTATTCCTTGGAGTTTCAAAGAATGAGGGGAGACCTCATAGAAACATTTTGAATGTTGAAAGGCATGGACAGAGTGGATGTGGCAAAGTTGTTTCCCATGATGGGGTAGTCTAGTACGAGAGGGCATGACTTAAGGATCGAAGGGCGCCCATTCAGAACAGAAATGCGAAGAAATTTTTTTAGTCAGAGGGTGGTGAATCTATGGAATCTGTTGCCACGGGCAGCAGTGGAGGCCAAGTCATTGGGTGTATTTAAGGCAGAGATTGATAGGTATCTGAGTAGCCAGGGCATCAAAGGTTATGGTGAGAAGGTGGGGGAGTGGGACTAAATAGGAGAATGGATCAGCTCATGATAAAATGGCGGAGCAGACTCGATGGGCCAAATGGCCGACTTCTGCTCCTTTGTCTTATGGTCTTTTCAGAAAATGTCTTGTATACATGTCCCTAATGCCAGGTAGGCTGGTGCCAGTGATGCATTTGGCAGTTTTGTCTACACAATGTAGAGCCTTCCTGTCCACCACAGTGCAGTTTCCAAACCAATGCAGTGATGTAGCTTGTTACAGTGCTCTCTACTGAGTATCTGTAGAACAACACATGTACTGATGTGCATAGTCCAGCTCCCTTCAGCTTCCGCAGACAGTAGGTGCTGGTGAGCTTTCCTGATTGTGTAGAATGTGTTCTGGGACCATGAGAGATTTGCAAGATGTACACTCCCAGGAGTTTAAAACTGCTCGCAGTTTCCACGACTGTGCTGCCAATGAAAAGAGCGATGTGAGTGGTACCAGTCCTCCTGAAATCAAAGACCATCACATCTGCTTGTTGATAATGGGGGAAGATGTTATTTGTCTGGCACCAGGTCCTGAGCACTTCCACCTCCTCTGTCTCAAATTCATTGGTGATGAGCCCCACTATTGTTATGTCATTGGCAAAATTGACAATGGTATTTGGCTGTGCGGTCATGTGTCGGCACAGTATACAGCAATGTGCTCAGCAAACAGCCCTAGGGGCACCCATGTTGAGGACGATGTGGAGGGAGGAGCAGTTGGGTGCATCGTGACTATCGGAGATCTGTTGGTTAGTAGGTCCAACACCCAGTTGCATTGTGGTGTATTTAGACCACAGAGTATCTGTTTATTCATAAAGGGCTGTAGAAAATAGTGCTGAATTCTGAACTGAAATCTGGAAACAGAATTCTGACATAAATGTCCTTGTTTTCTAGGTATGTCAGGGCCAGATGCATGACAGGTGCTACAGCATCTGCAGTAATGTGGTAAGCATATTGGTGAATGTCCAATGTGGCAGGAGTTGAGTTTTTGATAGGTGCCATTGAACAACAGTTGTTTAGTTCTGAAGGTGTTCGGCTCTTTGGTGCAGGGATGATGGTGGCTGATTTGAAGCACATTGGACAGCAGCTTGGATGAGTGATGCGTTGAAGATGTCCGTGAAGAGATCAGTGAGCTGGTGTGCAATCATTGAGCACTCGGCCTGGGATGTTGTCTGGTCCCGGCCACCCTACGGCACTTGACTTTCTGCAGAGTCCTTGCCAGGTCTGCTGATATTACAGACAGCGGATGCTCACCTGGGAGAGGGGTAGCTTTCGTGGCCGACATTGTGTCGCACACCTCAAAAAGTGCATAAAAGTTTTTTAGAGTGTCAGGGAGGGAGATGCCACTGATACAATTGATGCTGTTTTTCCTCTTATTCCAATGTAATGCCATCAGGCCTCTGTTAAAAGCGTTACCAAGGTTGGCACAGAAGCCAGAGGTCATTCAGGGTCAGCATCCAAGCAAGTAATTGTTAAGAACATTTGAATAAAACATCAACAAATACCCCTCTTCAGTTAACCATAATGCACAATCTGATTCCCAAAGCCCACACCAACACGAAAAAAATATTTGTGACAATCAGAAAAGTAGGAATATACATTCATAGAAACTAAAATTGTTTTTAGCCGTTCATGATTAAACTACACTCAATGGAATAATTTCACATCAGTATGAAGCTTATAAGCACCTATTTCTACACCATAACGTATGGTACGCTGCCTTGCATACAACTCATGTTGTTGATTCATACCTGCTGAGCAGAGTGTTCCTCCAAATACCTGGCTTTACTTTTCTTGCTGGGATAGGCATAGAGACAGTAAAAACATTGTTCAAGTGCAGTCTCCAGCTCCTCTTTGAAAGGGTGAGCATCTTCAGCTCTTGAAGCAGACAACTCCTTCTGAAGAACTCGAACCTATTATGGAAGTATAATACAAAACTACATAATTGCAGTGGAGCAACAGGCCAGTTGACCAGTTTATGCTCCCAGACTACTTCATCTAATCCTTCTCATGTGCTCATTCACATACCTCACAAGTGCAGTACATATCTAATTTCATTACAACTGTACCTTGCAGTTCTGTATCTAAACAGTCTGCATCAAGTAATCTATCCTCAACTATCTGTTGGATTTATTAATAATTATATTGTTATTATGAGAAGAGACAAAAGTGAAAGTGATGCTGGAATCTGGAGCAAAAAAATAAACCACGGGAATGATTCAGCATTTGAGGGCCAAGCAGCATTTGCAGAGGAAAAGCATGGTCAATCTTTCAACTTGAGACTCTGCATTAGGAGTGAAAGTGCAGGCAGTGTACAGAAGTAAGAGGAAGTGGTAAGGCAAGGACTGGCAGGTGATAGGTGGAAACAGGTAAAGCAGGGAAGTTGGGTAGATGGAACCAGGTGGGAGAGGGATAGAAAAAGTGAAAGAAGAGTGAAAAAACTCATGGATTGATATGTGGCTGCTGGGCATATGGAATCAGGCTCTGTAGGGGATGGTGAGTCTAGGTTACAAGGGGTGAAGGGATACTCATGGAGAGCACCGAGACAGAACCCGGGTACACTGATGGGAGTGAGAAAGAAACATGGGGTAGTAAGTTACCTGAAATTGAAAACTCAGTGATCGCAACAGCAAGTTGCAGACTACCCAGGTAGTAAATGTGGTACTGTCTAGCTTGCATTTAAATTTACCCTCGCAGTGGGGGTCAAGGGCAGACGTATTGGTATGGGAATGAGAAAGGGAATTGAAATGACATGCAACGAGAAGTTCAGGATGGCTATTGCAGACAGTGCACAGGAGCACTGCAGAACTGTCAGCTAGTCTATGCATGGTCTCAACAATGTAGAGAAGGCCACCCACATCACAAGGAGTGAATGCGATAGATCAGGTCAACAAGTGCCTCACCTGGAAGGGCTGCTTCAGACACTGAATAGTGGTGGGAGAGGTGGTGTAGGAAGAGGTTTTGCACGTCCTACAGCTGCATGGAAAGTGACAGGGGAAGAAGGGTTGCTGAGAAGGGATGAGCAGATAAAGGAATCATAATCCATGCAGAAATGGAGGAAGCGCATGTGAGGACTGTAACAATTACAACAGATTAAACACCACATTTCCTGAAGAGGGAGAAAATATCCTAGAACAGAGAGCCTGATCTTGAGAGCAGATATAGTAACAGAGAAGGTGCCCATACAAGAGGTGGCGGAAGAGCTGTAGTCAAGGTAGCTGATGGACTCCGCAGTTACCAGTGGAATTTATCTCGTGAGATGAAGACAGTGAGATCTACAAAGGGAAATGTGTCAAAATTTCTCCAAGTTAATTTGAAGATAAAGTAGGTTCTCTCTTCTTTATTCACTTTTTCCATAATAAATTCTACGTATCCAAACTACCATTCTACCGGCGTTTCCCAAAATTAGACTAGATATATTAGTGTGCTTTTATCATCACAAAGTATTTCAGAGCCACTTAAGTATTGCTGAGCATAATCAGTGTGGTGCACAGCAATGAGATTTCTTGCAGGTCAGCGACGTCTATTTAGAAGAAGAGTGTCAAGGGTGTTCAGGCTCGTTCTGACAGCCCAAGCAGCGACAGGAGCAAGCCACAGCAATGAGATTTCTTGCAGGTCGCGATGTCTATTTAAAAGAAGAGTATCATGGGTGTTCAGGCTAATTCTGACAGCCCAAACAGCGACAGGAGCAAGCCACTGTGATGAGGTTTCTCGCAGGTCGGCGACGTCTGTTTAAAAAGAGAGTACCACGGGTGTTCAGGCTCGTTCTGACAGCCCAAGCAGTGACAGGAGCAGGCCACAGCAACAAGGTTTCTCACAGGTCGGCAACACCTGTTTAAAAATACAGAAGGGACAAGTGGGGCAGCCATTGTCGGGGCGACCATTATCAGAAGTAGGGCAGTGGTGAGAGTAGGAGTGTCAGGCTTTGGTTCAAAGGAGGCTTCGGCTTCAAAGAGGCATTGGCTCAGGGTAAGAACACAAGAAATCGGAGCAGGAGTAGGCCATCTAGCTCCTTCTGCCATTTAACAGGATCATGTCTGATCTGACCATGGACTCATCTCCACCTACCTACCCTTTCCCACAACTCAATATTCCCCTACTATGCAAAAATCTGTCCAAGCTGTCTTCATGCAAAATGCTGCAGCCCTGGATCTGGATCTGGAGCAGCAGCTGATTACCTTTGGCTTGTACAGGAGAGTGAGGAGACAATTGATCAGAGTTACAGGGAAATAGTCACCCTGAAGTTGCTGGAGGCGAGTACTGGGTGACTGTCAGGAGAAATGGAAATGTGAATAGGGAGTAGCACACAGCACCACTGTGGCCATTCCCCTCAATAATAAGTTGGATACTGTTGTAGGGGATGACCTCCCAGGAAAAATGCCACAGAGACTGGGTTACTGGCACTGAGCATGTCTGTGGTGCAAAAGGGAAAGAAGGAGAAGAGAGGAGTGGTAGTGATAAGGGACTCAATAGTCAGGGAAAAGGACTGGAGATTCTGTGGAAGTGAACAGGCCACCTGAATTTAGACTATGAAGACATGCAGACCTCTTTTATTGTCATTTAGTAATGCATGCATTAAGAAATGATACAATATTTCCTCTGGTGTGATATCACAAAACACAGGACAGATCAAGACTGAAAAAACTAACAAAACCACATAATTATAACATATAGTTACAACAGTGCAACAATATCATAACTTGATGAAGAAGTCCATGAGCACAGTAAAAAGTTTAGTCTCTCAAACGTCCCACATCTCACTCAGACGGGAGAAGTAAGAAAAACTCTCCCTGCCATGCCCGACCACAGTCCGACTCTGAGTCATCCGAAAACTTCGAGCCTCCGATCAGCTCTCCGACAACGAGTACTGAGCGCCATCTCTATCCGAATGATTCGACCTCAATCTCGGTCGCCAACAGCAGGCAAAGCTGGGGACTTTGAGGCCTTCCCTTCGGAAGATTCCGGATCGCGCAGTACAACAGCAGCGAACCTGCGTTTCAGAAATTTCTCCAGATGTTCCTCTGTGCTTTCACGTCTGTCTCCATCAAATCAGAATTGTCCACGGCCCCTATTTAACGGATACGATATCATTTTTCACCGGAGGGCTGCGCACGCGTGGCATCCTGCTCTCTCTCCTCCCGCATGGTATGATATCTCCGAAGTGCCAGAGTCAAGGACATCTTGGATCGCATCCACAACATCTTGGAGAGGGAGGGAGAGCAGCCAGATCTCCTGGTATATATTGGTACCAATAACATGGGAAGGAAAAGCAGAGGTCCTCAAAAGAGAATTTAGAGAGCAAGGCAGAAAGCTGAGGAGTAGGACTTCCCAGACAGTAATTTCTGGATTGCTGCCTGTGCCACACGCCAGCGAGGGGAGAAACAGGATGATTTGGCAGATTAATGCGTGGCTGAGAAGCCAGTGCAGGGGGCAGGGCTTCAGGTTCTTGGATCATCGGACCTCTTCTGGGGGAGGTATGACCTGTTCAAAAGTGATGGGTTGCACCTGAACCTGAGGGGAACCAATATTCTTCCGGGCAGGTTTGTTAGAGCTGTTTGGGAGGGTTGAAACTAATTTGACAGGGGATGTGAACCAGAGTGAAAGGACTCAGGATAAGATGAATGGTGAAGGAGCAAAGGTAGCATACAGTCGAACTATCAGGAAGGGCAGGTAAGGATAGGGCACAACTGCAGGCAGCAGGGTGAGTATGTGTTCGTCCATCGTCGACGTCGATGAGGACCTCGACACCATTTGATGGTGTCGAGATCAGCACATGATTTGGATTTAAGTGAGGGAGAGTTGCACAGCGTCAGCCTCACTCTCTCTTCCCAATTCCCATCTGGATCCAGTGGGAAGACGGACTCGAGACAGCTGGAGATGGGACTAGGCGCAGTGGATGACCAGGATGTCTTCTGTGTCTTGTCCTGCTCTATACGTTCCACGACGCTTGCAGAGACCGCTTTCTTGACCGTTGGACCTTACATTGATCTTGTCCACTCAATCCGCCGGAGTCTGTCTTCATGTGCTGGGATAGGCAACTCCCTATCTCACCGAGGGGAGGGTTTGAGACCCGTCAGCTACCATCACCTGGTTTAGCCAGCTTGTCAAAACCGTTGCCCGGGGTGTGGCTGCTGTCGCATGCAAACAGCTACAGGGGGCTACAGGTGAGAGCTGAGTGCCAGGTGGGGACCAAAGGTGGACTAACGGCCTTGAAAAGGACGCAACATGTTCCCCCACCAGAGTTGCCCTTAATCTATCCTCTCCCCTCCCTGACACCCCATACACCATACAGTCTGAGTATAAGTGCATTAGGGATGCAGAATCAAAAATGGTAGCAAATGCAGCACTCAAGTGTTACATCTTAATGTATGGAGTACAAGAAATAAGGTGGATGATCTTGTTGTACTGTTACGATTGTCAGGAATAATGTTGAAGGATGGTTGTAGTTGGGAGCTAAAAGTCCAAGGTTACATGTTGTATCAAAGGGACAGGAATGCAGGCAGAGAGGGTGGCATGGGTGTGCTGGTAAACAATGGCATCAAATCGGTAGAAAGATGTGACATAGGATTGAAAGATGTTTAATCTTTGTGGGTTGAGTTAAAAAACTACAAAGTTAAAAGGACTCAGATGGCAGTTATATACAGGCCTCCCAGCAGTAGTTGGGATGTAGACCACAGATTACAATGGGAAATAGAAAAGCTGTGTCAAACAGGCAAGTTATGATAGTCATGGGAGATTTCACCATACAGGTCAATTGGGAAAATAATACTGTAAATGGATCTCAAGAGACTGAATTTATGAGTGCTTATGAGATGGCTTTTTAGGGCAGTTTGTCGTTGAGCCTAATAGGGAATCAGCTACACTGGATTGGATGTCATGTAATGAACCAGTAATGATTAGGGAACAGAACCCTTATGAGGCAGTGTTCACAATATGTTTGAGCTCAACTTGAAATTTGATAGGGAGAAAGTAAAGTCTGACGTAGTAGTATTTCAGTGGAGTAAAGGAAATTACAGTGGTATGAGAGAGGAGTTGGTCAAAGTAAATTGGAAGGAGAGGCTGACAGGGATGACAGCAGAGCAGCACTGGCATGAGTTTCTGGGAAAAATGAGGAAGATGCAGGATAGATGTACTCAAAAAGTGAAGAAATACTCAAAAGCTGAAAGACCCAAGGGTACATAAGTCACCCGGGCCAGATGTACTGCACCCTAGGGTTCTGAAAGAGTTAGCGATAGATATTGTGAAGGCATTGGTAATGATCTTTCAAAAACCATTGCAAAACGGCATGGTGCCAGAGGACTGGAAAATTGCAAACGTTAATTCACTCTTTGAGTCTGCAGAGAAACTTGGATAGATTGGAAGAATGGGCCGAGAAGTGGCAAATGAAATACAATGTTGGAAAGTGTATGGTTATGCACTTTGGCAGAAAAAATAAACGGGCAGACTATTATTTAAATGGGGAAAGAATTCAAAGTTCTGAGATGCAACGGGACTTGGTACCCTTAAAGTTAACCTCCAGGTTGAGTCAGTAGTGAAGAAGGCGAATGCAATGTTGGCATTCATCTCTAGAGGAATAGAGTATAGGGGCAGAGATGTGATGTTGAGGCTCTATAAGGCGCTGGTGAGACCTCACTTGGAGTACTGTGGGCAGTTCTGGTCTCCTTACTTAAGAAAGGATGTGCTGACGTTGGAGAGGGTACAAAGAAGATTCACTAGAATGATTCTGGGAATGAGAGGGTTAACATATGAGGAACATTTGTCCGCTCTTGGACTGTATTCCTTGGAGTTTAGAAGAATGAAGGGAGACCTCATAGAAACATTTCGAATGTTGAAAGGCATGGACAGAGTGGATGTGGCAAAGTTGTTTCCCATGATGGGGGAGTCTAGTATGAGAGGGCATGACTTAAGGATTGGAGGGCGCCCATTCAGAACAGAAATGCGAAGAAATTTTTTTAGTCAGAGGGTGGTGAATCTACGGAATTTGTTGCCACGGGCGGCAGTGGAGGCCAAGTCACTGGGTGTATTTAAGGCAGAGATTGATAGGTATCTGAGTAGCCAGGGCATCAAAGGTTATGGTGAGATGGTGGGGGAGTGGGACTAAATAGGACAATGGATCAGCTCAGATAAAATGGTGGAGCAGACTCGATGGGGCAAATGGCCTACTTCTGCTCCTTTGTCTTATGGTCTTATGGTCTTTAAGATAGGAGGAAAGCAGCAGAAAGGAAATTATAGATCAGTTAGCCTGACCTCAGTGATTCGGAAAACGTTGGAGTCAATTGTTAAGGATGAGGTTATAGAGTACTTGGTGACATGGGACAAGATAGGACAAAGTCAGCATGGTTTCCTTAAGGGAAACTCTTACCTGATGAACCTGTTCGAATTCTTAGAGGAGATTACACATAGGATAGATTAAGGGCATGCAGTGGATGTTGTATATTTGGACTTTCATAAGGCCTTTGACTTTCAGAAGTTGCTACACATGACACTGCTTACCAAGTTAAGAGCCTATGGCATTACAGGAACGTTACTGGCATGGTTAGAGCATTGGCTGATTGGTAGAAGACAGCAAGTGGGAATAAAGAATCCTTTTCTGGTTGGCTGCCAGTGACTAGTGGTGCTCCACAGGGATCGATGTTGAGACCATTTCTCTTTATGCTGTATATCAATGATTTAGATGATGGAATGCATGGCTTTGTTGTCAAGTTTGCAGATAATATGAAGATTAGTGGTGGGGCTGGTAGTGCTGAGGAAACAGGTAGGATGCAGAAGGACTTAGACAGATTAGGAGAATGGGCAAGAGCTTAGCAAATGAAATATAACGTTGGAAAATGCATGGTCATGTACTTTGGTAGAAGAAATAAATGTGCAGACTATTTTCTAAACGGGAAGAAAATCCAAAAATCTGAGATGCAAAGGGACTTGGGAGTCCTTGTGCAGACAATCTAAAGGTTAACTTGCAGGTATAATTGGTGGTGAGGAAGGCAAATGCAATGTTAACATTCATTTCAAGAGGTCTGGAATACGAGAGCAGGGATGTGATGCCGAAGCTTTATAAGGCACTGGTGAGGCCTCGCCTTGAGTACTTGTCAACAGCTTTGGGCTCCTCATTTAAGAAAAGATGTGCTGGCATTGGAGAGGGGTCAGAGGAGGTTCACAAGGATGATTCCAGAAATGAAAGGGTTATCATACGAGGAACATTTGAGTCTGTATTCACTGGAATTTAGAAGGATGGGGGGGGGGGGAATCTCATTGAAGTCTTTCGAATGTTGAAAGGCCGAGACAGAGTAGATGTGGAAGGGATGTTTCCCATGGTGGGAGAGTCTAGGACAAGACAGTACAGCCGCCCGATAGAGGGGCGTCCATTTAAAGCAGAGATGCAGAGAAATTTCTTTAGCCAGAGAGTGGTGATTTTGTAGAATTTGTTACCACAGGCAACTGTGGAGGCCAGGTTGTTGGGTGTATTTAAGGCAGAGCTTGATAGGTTCTTGATTGGACACGGCATCAAAGGTTATGAGGAGAAGGCTGGAGAGTGGGGCTGGGGGGAACAAAATAATAATAATAAATAAAACAAGTAAATCAATTACGTATATTGAATAAATTATTTTAAAATGTGCAAAAACAGAAATATTGTATATTAAAAAAGTGAGGGAGTGTCCAAAGCTTCAATGTCCATTTAGGAATCGGATGGCAGAGGGAAAGAAGCTGTTCCTGAATCGCTGAGTGTGCCTTCAGGCTTCTGTATCTCCTCCCTGATGGTAACAGTGAAAAAAGGGCAAGCCCTGGGTGCTGGAGGTCTTTAATAATGGATGCTGCCTTTCTGGGATACTGCTCCCTACAGATGTCCTGGGTACTTTGTAGGCTAGTGCCCAAGATGGAGCTGACAAGATATACAATCTTCTGCAGCTTCTTTCGGTCCTGTGCAGTAGCCCCTCCGTACCAGCTTCAAGCTCCTGGGTGTCAAGATCTCTGAGGATCTAACCTGGTCCCAACATGTTGATGTAGTCATAAAGAAGGCAAGAATCGATGGGCCAAATAGCCTTATTCTGCTCCTATAGCCAATGGGTTTATGGGTATGGAAAACATGGAATCCAAGTGCCACAGCATAATGACAATAATGAGATTTTTTTAAAGAAATTTTTTAAGTGTGACTAGAGAACAAAAGAGAATTTGACTATTTAATATTTGTTTATAGGTATATCCTCTACATTCTAGTTTTATATAAAATAAACCCAATCAATCTCTGGAACTTGAGCATCAGTCAAACAAATGAATTAGAAACTGCTCTAAACCTGACAGCTGTTAACCTTGTACTCAAAAGTGGACAGTACACTGCAACAGTTGTAAAGTCCTTGTGTTACATAAAGCATATGTAATTCCTTACAGTTAGTTCTTTTGAATTATGAAAAGGATTATATTAAATGTATTTAATATTTAATATAAACTCATTCGTAAGGCCAGTGATGCTGTGGGGATGGAACTGGACTCTCCGACGGTGGTGTCTGAAAAGAGGTTGCTGTCCAAGTTGCATGTCATCTTGGACAACGTCTCCCATCCACTACATAGTGTACTGGTTGGGCACAGGAGTACATTCAGCCAGAGACTCATTCCACCGAGATGCAACACTGAGCGTCATAGGAAGTCATTCCTGCCTGTGGCCATCAAACTTTACAACTCCTCCCTTGGAGGGTCAGACACCCTAAGCCAATAGGCTGGTCCTGGACTTATTTCCATCTGGCATAATTTACATATTATTATTTAATTACTTATGGTTTTATATTGCTATATTTATACTCTATTTGTGGTTGGTGCAACTGTAACGAAACCCAATTTCCCTCGGGATCAATAAAGTATGTCTATCTATCTATCTTTTCTATTTCTTTCTTTAGGTCTGACAGCAGAGCTCCTCTAATGTGTATCTCCTCACCAAGGACTTCTCTTTAAAAGTTTTCCCCAGGAAAAAAAACTACGTATTTCACTAAGCGTCCAGAACAATATTGAAAAGGAGAAAAGAAAAGGCTTATATTGTATGAGTGGGACTAAATGGACCAACTGCTTTGTTTCCTGCACTGTAATATCACACATCAGGCTACTCACATAGAACTTCAGCAACGCTCCATCAGAGTTACAGCACCAGGATCTCCGTCCGAGATATTCATGCGCTGTGTTCAGTAACATTAGAGACGAAGGCAGCATTGGAGTTTCGGTATCTACAGAAAACAGAGATTTTGAAAGAAACATTTGTGTGAAAAATTTGAGAAATGCACCCCTTGTCATGAATAGCAAGAAGCACAAATGGGTATGATAGAATAGTGGTTGAGGTATTGAACTAACAGCCAGTTTTGAACCATTGGCTCATGTCGAAGCACTCCAATTGACCCTTAACCATCTCTCAGTCAGAGGAAACTGAGGTTGAACAACAATTTCTGCCATTACCAGTGAGGTACCCATGCCATGAACAAATAATTTAAATAAAAACTAATTCATAACATTAGTAGAATGAATACTGGTATCCAAAGGTTATGGGGAGAAAGTCAGTCAAGATTCCAAATCTCAAACCATTGCACCACCAATTGAAGGAGATTTGGGCTTAGCTGCACTGAGAGAACACGTCTAGGCAAGACTGGCCTCTGCACTTCTCGATGGAACTTGTCCATTTAAGATATCAGAGCATATCCATGTTAAAGTACATAAAACAGGAAAGAGTGCTTAATGAATAATTCCTGTTAAAAAATAATTCATATCTGGGATTGTGCAATCCAGGATCTAATGGCAAAAGTTATGACATGGTCACATAATAAATCCATAGCTTTCCTATACCACCAAAGTACCCTCCACTTACCTACCCAGTTCAGAATATCTCACATCCTGTTACTGTGCTCACAATCTCAATGACCTGAGCAGAGCAGAGTTTCTAACCTCATATTATTTTAACCACAAAACAACTACTTTCTGACTCCATAACACACCTTAAATTGTATCTAGTGCAGCTCTGAAGTCCCCCGATGAAATTACTACAATACTCTATAGGCTCAAAATGAAATTACTACAATACTCTATAGGCTAGCCTCCATCTGTCTCATATTGCCCAACCCATTGCATCCTACTTGCCCATGAGTTCAAGTGTGAGGTTTTCACAGCCACGTAAAAGACATTACATACACATAGTAAAACTAATAAGAACTGGGAAACCTGAAGCATGAAACCATGAAGCAAGTGTAAGATACAGACAAATTTCCATGGGCAGCTGAATTTGAGGGTGTCCCACAATCCCTTTTAACTGACAAGAGTCCAGGGATTTAGCAAGGTCCAAGAAGATCACAAACAGTGACTAGTACTGCTCAACGCATCTGAAGTGGTAAAGAACACATGGACAGAATCCATAATGTGATTCATGGAGCAGCTCTTCAGCCATTGGGAGGCAGTAGGTGAGGAAGACCTTGACAATCACATTTCCTGGAACAGCAGGAAGACCATGGCTACATTGGCAACGTAAGCAGGCTGCCACCTTGGACAGTGTTGTTTCATTGTCGCAAACAATGAATTTCACTGTATATTTCAATTTACAAGTGACAAATAATATTATTTTCTTTACCCCTCTCTCTTCCAATGGAAAGGATTACTCTGCACAGCTTTCTATAAACTGGAATAGATGAAAATCAACAAGGTTCCCAGATTCTACCACTAATTTTGAGAAGATTTGATCCATAAATGATGAAATTTGGATCACCAATTAGAATCAACTGGACAATCAATACACATATAGTGATGCACTACCAATACATTCAAAGAACTGGTTACCTTGCACAATTTCCTCCTAATGATTAAAACCACTAAGGACTACATGTGGATCTGCATCTGCAGTTGAGCAAAAGAACAGGTTAACCTAGTGTGACGGAGTCCTGAATTACCCCTATGAACTGTGCTCGATTACCCCTATGAACTGTGCTTTGGAAAAGACAGAGAGAGAGAGTTACTTAACACCAACAACTTGTTTTTAAAAGAGAGAGAGAGAGAGAGAGACGAAGGCTGCTCACAGGTTGTTTATACTTTCTTCAAGGACATCGCCTGCTGCCAGAGGAAGGAGAAGTTATTTGAGCGACAGCTGGTGCTCAGTACGGGAAGATAAAATAGGAGGTCAGATGACGTAGATCTCAGACACGTTTTGGGACACTGAATGAGCTTTGTTGTGCCCGCAGAAAAAGTGGGTTTTTGGAGGATTGATCAGGTGGATTGATCAGTTGCTCTTGCAGTAAAAAGAAAAGGCAGTGACCGGTGGGGAGTTGTCCATGTGTCCACCTTTACCTGGGTGATAGCTCCACCACAGAAAACCAGTCCCCTTCTTTGTGGTCACAGTCGGTGACTTTTAAAGCAGCGGTCCCCAACCACCGGGCCGCGGACTGGTACCGGGCCACAGAGCACGCGCTACCGGGCCACGAGGAAACAATATGATTTGGCAATAGGAGTCAGCTGCACCTTTTCTCATTCCCTGTCACGCCCACTGTTGAGTCACTACGCATGCGAGGCCATTACCCGCGCGTCATCCATTTCAGCACGGGAAGAATAACTCCTCGAGCTTGAAAATGACGGTGGGCTGAAAAGTATGTTTGACATAACATCTCTGCCTGCATTCTGGATCAAAGTCAAGGCTGAATATCCTGAGATAGCCACGAAAGTACTGAAAACATTGCTTCCATTTCCAACGTATCTCTGCAATGAATGCAACAAAAAGTAATTTGCGGAATAGACTGGACATAAGGAACCCTGTTCGAGTATCGCTGTTTCTCGTCACCCTTCGATAGGACCGTCTTGTTGCAGGAAAACAATCCCAGGGCTCCCACTGATTCAGTGGTATTGGTGTGTTGCAATGATTTTATATGTTCATACAGGGAAAATATGTGCTGCGTGTTTAATATCCAAATGATACTTAAAATGTTATGATGCTATTGACTTATATAACTATATAACAATTACAGCACGGAAAAAGGCGATCTCAGCCCTTCTAGTCCGTGCCGAATGCTACTCTCACCTAGTCCCACCGACCTGCACTCAGCCCATAACCCTCCATTCCTTTCCTGTCCATATACTTATCCAATTTTTCTTTAAATGATAATATCGAACCTGCCTCTACCACTTCTACTGGAAGTTCATTCAACATTTACTTCTAGCTCCCCTGTCCTCCCCTGATAATTGACTTATTACTATATTCATGCGAGGAAAATATGTGTTTAATAATAAATTTGTTAGATAAACCCTTTTAGAAACAAAATTGAGTGTATTAGCTAATTATCATCTATATTCCGGTCGTGATTAACACTGCCCTCTCCTCTCCCCGAACAGAATCGCCAAAAACGATCTGTAGAAAAAAATCAGACACGCATCACTGGTGCCCGCGCAAGGCTTCATGGTCATTGTAGTCTTTCTCGGGGTAAACCCAGCGTATCTGACTGCTACTCTTGTCCGTTGGCAACCCTCTCCCCCCGCCCCAGCCAGCAGGTCCACAAGAATATTGTCAATATGAAACCGGTCCACAGTGCGAAAAAGGTTGGGGACCCCTGTTTTAAAGTACTTCGGAGGACAATGGGAATATCGACGGCGTCAGCTCACCTGAAGACTCAAATCTCTCCCTCTCTCTCTCCATCACTACTCAACTCAATACTACGAACTGAACTGAACTGAATTTTACTGATCATCGTAAGACTGTATCTTTTTACCCCTAGACTTGAAGAAGCTTGGTTTTCATATATTTCCACGCTTACCTGATTTATTTACATATATATATATAAAATTATTGCTAACCTGTTTAATTTATCTATATTTATATTATTGTATTGCGTAGTTACTAATAAATATCATTAGTTAATAGCAATACCGGACTCCAAAGTGTTCTCCATCTCTGCTGGTTCGTTATTCCCGTCACGGGGTACGTGACACCAGAAAGTAGCATGCCAATACTCGATAACTTAGAGAGGAATCTTGACTTGTCATTCAATAGAAATTCAGATAATAAATTTTAGGTTTATATATCAACAATTAGTTGGGTATAGTTACACAGCAAGAAGAGCACTTATCAAAAAGGGTTTCAACAAGCAGTTAGCATGGAACAAGAATGTGAGAAGCTGGCACAAAGGGGGAAAATCAGATAAAAGAAAATATTGAATTATAAATCATGAGGTATTACAGTAAGTTGATTATTTTTATGCAGCGAGCTTTAAACTATACACTAAAGACGTGAAACATTTTGTTCAAGTTAATCTTACTGGGAGTTTACTTTCCCACGGAGATTTTGTGAATCATCAGACAGAAACCTAAGTAACTGTTTGACCAATCCCACCAAGTTTTAGGCACCTGAGCTGATTCGTGGGAAAACATGGTTCCTGTGACAGTGCAAGCACAGGGAGAATCATCTAAGAATTCGTTACTCACAATTTTCAAGATACTTCGTTGTACATGTGAAGCTCTTATCAAAGATAAAACTTATAAAAGATAAATTACTCATGAAAGTTCTATTTCAGTCATTGAAGATGTCCTCAGCATGACTGGGTACTGTGTTATATTTGATTCTGTCATCAAATTTCTCCAGAATGTCCTTTGTAATGGTTTCCAATACAAGCAGTCCCCAAGCTATATTAATGTTCGATTCCTGAGAACTGTGTATAAATCTGAAATTAATAAAACATGTGGGAGAGGATCACAGAAATGGTTGTGATGGGAGAGGAAGCCCGTGTGGGAAGATGGGAAGAAGGGAAGAACAGTCACCAACTGGTCTTACTAATTCAGTGAGTCCATTCAGTGCTCCCATTTCTGCTCTGCTTAATCCAGCTCCTGATAGTTGTGTCTTTGGTGGGGGGGGGGGGTGGTACATTGAAAAGGTAGATGGAAGTGCCATGTTCCCTGCTGGGAGAATGTGCCTGCAGAAGTTGACATCCAAATACTTATTCAAGGGTAACATGTTCATAACAGGGTTAGGACCTGTCTGCCTCAGATACTCGAGTAGTAATATGTGGAGGTACATCTCCAGTTCTTGTATTTTCCCTTCTATTTTACATTCTTATCAAAAGGAGGAAGGCTAGATCACTGCTTGTCTGATGGATAGAATGCATTTGTTAGGAGTGATTATGTGAATATTTAAAGTATAATTTAAAATTTGGTTAAATTGGCATGTGAGCAACAACTTGAGAAGGATAGACACGCTTACAAAGCAAATGCTGTAAAGGGTAATGAGATGAAATAACTCTGAAAACACAAAATAGAAATGAGATTTCATTGTACCACACATAACAAATGTATTCTCTATTTGCCCTTCCTAATCTATTTCAGCCATTTAAAGCCTGCCTGTACAGAATCGAAAATTCTACCACAGCGCTGCACCCATTCACTTTTTGAGCTACTCCTATTTGTGGCAACAGTTATCTTCCTATTGTTGAAGGAGAATAGCTCATCACTTTTGATCCGTCTTCGTGCACAGCACAGACATTGTGGACAGAACGGGTTGTTCCTGTGCTACACAGTTCTATGTTCTACTTTCTAAAACATGGATGATTCTAATTTCTACGCAAGTGAACCTGTTTGTGACAGAGTTGTGACCCAATTACATGAGGAAAATAGTCTAATCATGTAAGAATATCCAAAAATAATCACATCATTGTTGCAAGCAAGTTAATACAGGAAAGGATGATTCTCAGAGGTAAGGAAGCAAATTAAGACATGCAATTGTGCAGAGACTCAGGAGCTAGAAGGTCAACAAAGGCATTAGCGGCGGACCGATTCAAAGAGAGAGAAAGCTTTGCACAGGTCTGAGAGAAAAGTTTAAAAAAGGAGCATTTTGCAGGGCTCGGCACATGAGCGGCAGACCAATTGATTCGAACACAGAGAGCTTCGCACAGGTCAGGGGGAAGAGCTCAAAAACAGGAGTGTTTGTGGGGTTCAGCACATTAGAGTAGTGGGTATGACTACGAGGCCAGTTTTCTATTCTGGGTGTCTGATGTGGGATGTCCAGGACACTTCCAGCCTCCTTGATGGCCACATCTGCGCCAGGTGTATTGAGATGCAGCTCTTTAGAGACCAAGTTAGGGAACTGGAGTTGCAACTCGATGATCTTCGGTTTGTTAGGAAGAAAGAGGAGGTGACAGACAGGAGCTACAGGAGACAGATAAGTGGGTGACCGTCAGGAGAGGGAAGGGAGTACATCAGATAGTGGAGAGCACCTGATTTGACCGTCCCCCTGAACAGTAAGTGGCTCCATTTTGAGTGCTGTTGGGGTGGGGGGAACCGACCTGCGGGAAGCAAAAATGGCTGTGCTTCTGAAACTGAGTCTGGCCCTGTGGGTCAGAAGGGTAGGGAACGGAAGAGGAGGGCAGCGTAATAGGAGACTCTCTAGTTAGGCGGACAGATGGACGATTCCATGGACGCGAAAAAGAAACAAGGATAGTACCAGGTGCCAGAGTTCATGAGGTTTCTGAGCACATCCACAATATCCTGAAATGGGAGGTACATATTGGTAGCAACTACACAGGTGGAAAAAGGGTGGAGGTCCTGAAAGCAGAACACAGGGAGTGAGGAAGGAAGCTGAGAAGCAGGACCTCAAGGGTAGTAACCTCCGAATTACTGCCTGTGCCACGCGACACTGCAGAAAAAGAGGAAGTCATGGAGGAATGGTCTACTGAGTCAGTGTGGGTGGAAGTCAGAATCAGGAAAGGGGCAATAAGCAACTCCACTGGGTGTTTTTATAGACTCTTCCCCGCCCCCCCCCCCCCAATAGTAACAGGGATATCAAAGAGCAGATAGGGAGGCAGATTCTGGAATGGTGCAATAATAATAGTTATTGTGATGGGAGATTTTAACTTTCCTAATATTGATTGGCATCTCCCTACATCAAGGGGTTAGACAAGATGGAATTTTTTGAGTGTGTTCAGAAAGGTTTCCTGATGCAATATGTAGATAAGCCAACTAGAGGAGAGGCTGTACTTGATCTGGTATTGGGAAATGAACCTGGCCAGGTGTCAGATCTCTCAGTGGGACAGCATTTTGGAGGTAGTAACCACAACTCTATCTCCTTCACGATAGCACTGGAGAGGGATAGGAGGTAACAATTTGGGAAAACATTTAATTGGGGTAGGGGGAAATATGATGCTACTAGGCAGGAACTTGGGAGTAGATGTTCTCAGGGAAATGCATGGCAGAAAAGTGGCAAATGTTCAGGGAACACTTGCGTGGAGTTCTGCATAGGAATGTTCCATTGAGGCCGGGAAAGGATGGTAGAGTTAAAGATCCATGGTGTAAGAAGTATGTTGAAAACCTAGTTAAGAAGAAACGAAAAGCTTACGAAAGGTTCAAGAAACTAGGTACTGTTAGAGCTCTAGAAAATTACAAGGTTTCTAGGAAGGAGCTTAAGAATGGAATTAGGAGAGCTAGAAGAAGCCATGAGAAGGCCTTGCTGAGCAGAAGTAAAGAAAACCCCAAGGCACTCTACAAGTATGTGAAGAGCAAGAGGATGAGCCGTGTGAGAATAGGACCAATCAGGTACGATAATGGAAATGTGTGCATGGAGTCAGAGGAAGTACCAGAGATACTTAATGAATACTTTGCTTCAGTATTCATCAGGGAAAAAGACCTTGACAATTGTGGGGATGACTTACAGTGAACTGAAACGCTTGAGCATATAGACATGATCTCTGCATCATCAATAGGGACGAGAGAAGTACCGGAGGATTGGAGGGTTGCAAATGCTGTTTCCTTGTTCAAGAAAGGGAATAGTAATAGCCCAGGAAATTATAGACCAGTGAGTCTGACTTCAGTGGTGGCCTAGCTGTTCCGAGAAAATCCTGAGAAGTGGGATTTATGAGCACTTGGAGAGACATAATCTGATTAGGGATAGTCAGCATGGCTTTGTCAAGGGCAGGATGTGCCTTACGAACCTGATCGAATTCTTTGAGGATGTAACAAAACACATTGATGAAGATAGAGCACTGCATGTGGATTTCAGTAAGGCATTTGATAAGGTTCCCCATGCAAGGCTCATTCAGAAAGTAAGGAGGCACGGGATCCAAGGAGACCTTGCTTTGTGGATCCAGAATTGGCTTGCCCACAGCAGGCAAAGGGGGGCTTTTAGATGGACCATGTTCTGCATGGAGGTCGGTGACCAGTGGTGTTCTGCAGGTATCTGTTCTGGGACCCCTCCTCTTTGTGATTTTTTTATAAATGACCTGGATAAAGAAGTAGAAGGGTGGGTTAGTATGTTTGCTGCTGACACAAAGGTTAGGGGTGTTGTGGATAGTCTGGAGAGTTGTCAGAGGTTACAGCAGGACATCGATAGGATGCAGAACTGGGCTGAGAAGTGGCAGATGGACTTCAACCCAGATAAGTGTGAAGTGGTTCATTTTGGTAGGTCAAATTTGAAGACAGAATATAATATAAATGGCAAGACTTTTGGCAGTGTGGAGGATCTGAGAGATCTTGGGAGTCTCTGCTGATAGGACACTCAAAGCTGCTATGCAGGTTGACTGTGTTGTTAAGAAGGCGTATGGTGCATTGGCATTCATCAACCATGGTATTGAGTTCAAAAGTTACAGCTGTTACAGCTATATAGGACCCTGATCAGACCCCACTTGGAATACTGTGCTCAGTTCTGGTCTCCTCACTACAGGAAGGATGTGGAAACCATAGAAAGGGTGCAGAGGAGATTTACAAGGATGTTGCCTGGATTAGGGAGCATGAGAATAGGTTGAGTAAACTTGGCCTTTTCTCCTTGGAGCGACGGAGGATGAGAGGTAAGATGATGAGAGTCATCAATCGTGTGGATAGCCAGAGGCTTTTTCCCAGGGCTGAAATGGCTAACACAAGGGAGTATAATTTTAAGGTGCTTGGAAGTAGTTACAAGGGGAATGTCAGAGGTAAGTTTTTCCACACAGAGTGGTAGGTGCGTGGAATGCACTGCCAGCAGCGGTGGAGGAAACAGATACAATAGAATCTTTTAAGAGACTCTTAGATAGGTACATGGAGCTTAGAAAAATACAGGGCTATGCCTTAGGGAAATCCTAGGCAGTCTCTAGAGCAGGTTACATGTTCGGCACAACATTGTGAGCCGAAGAGCCCGTAATGTGTTGTAAAGTTCTATGTTCTATGTTCTTTTTTTCTCTTTTTAAATCTTTTTATTGAATAAGTATACAAAAAGGTAAGCCATATACGCACTAATACACTGTTAGAGTATAATAAAATTACAGAAGATATTAATACAATAAAAAAAGTGATACAAACAATGTAATTTAAACATAACATACTAAGGTAACATAACAGTATATTAATTTTTATATATATATATATATATATCAATAGAGAAAAGGAAAAAAAAAACCCAAAAAAAACCCACCGTGCAACTAACTAAAAGCAAAGCAAAGCAAAGGGCTAACTTGGAACCAAGTAGAGTTAAAGAACTTAAAATCACGTCCTCAAACCCGACCTCCATTAAAAACAGTAAAAAAAAAACAAGAAGGGTATATAAATATGGAGCAAAAAAGAGAAGAAAAAAAAATTACATTAAATGAAAATATTGAATAAAAGATCTCCAGGTCTGTTCAAACTTAAGTGAGGAATCATAAAGATTGCTTCTAATTTTCTCCAAATTCAAGCATAATATCCTCTGAGAAAACCAAAAAAAGGTGGTTGGAGCATTAAGCTCTTTCCAATGTTGTAAGATACATCTTTTCGCCATTAAAGTAAGAAATGCAATCATTCTACGGGCTGAAGGAGAAAGATTACTGGAAATTTTAGGTAGTCCAAAGATAGCAGTAATAGGATGAGGAGAGATATCTATATTCAATACCTTTGAGATAATATTAAAAATGTGTCTCCAAAAAGTTTCCAGAGTAGGACAAGACCAAAACATATGAGTTAAAGAGGCTATCTGCCCCGGACATCTATCACAAAAAGGATTAATATGAGAATAAAAGCGAGCTAATTTATCTTTGGACATATGTGCTCTATGAACAACTTTAAATTGAATTAGGGAATGTTTAGCACAGATAGAGGAAGTATTGACTAAATGTAAAATCTGCCCTCAGTCATCCACGGAAATGATAGAACCCAATTCCTGTTCCCAATCTACCCTAATCTTATCAAATGGAGCTTTCCTAAGTTTCATAATAATATTATAAATCATAGCCGATGCACCTTTCTGACATGGATTAAGGTTAATTATAGTATCTAAAATGTATGTAGGAGTAAGCATTGGAAAAGAAGAAAGTATAGTACTTAGGAAATTTCTAACTTGTAGATATCTAAAAAAATGTATTCTTGATAAATTATATTTATTAGATAATTGTTCAAAAGACATAAGGGAACCATCTAAAAATAAATCCAAAAACCGTGAAATACCCTTAGTCTTCCAAATTTGAAAAGCACGATCCGTAAAAGAGGGAGGAAAAAATATGTTACCTAAAATAGGAATCGCTAGCCCAAATTGGTTAAGATCAAAAAATTTTCTGAATTGAAACCAAATACGTAAGGTATATTTAACTATCGGGTTAGATACCTGTTTGAGGCGTTTCAAATCAAAAGGAAGAGAGGAACCTAAAATAGAGCCAAGTGTATAGCCCGGAACAGATTGTAATTCCAATGCTACCCATTTAGGAATGGATAGTATATCCTGGTCAAGTAACCAAAATTTCATATGTCGAATATTAATTGCCCAATAATAGAATCTAAAGTTAGGTAATGCTAAACCTCCATCTCTCTTAGCTTTCTGTAAATGTATTTTACCCAGTCTCGGGTTTTTATTTTGCCAAATAAATGAAGAAATTTTTGAGTCAACTTTATCAAAAAAAGATTTTGGAACAAAAATCGGTAATGCCTGAAATATATATAGAAATTTTGGCAGAAAAAACATCTTAACTGCATTAATACGACCAATCAAAGTTAAATATAAAGGAAACCATTTAGATGAAAGTTGAATAATATGGTCAATTAAGGGTAAAAAGTTAATCTTAAATAAATCTTTGTATTTACAAGTAATTTTAATCCCAAGATATGAAAAATAATTATTAATCAATTTAAACGGAAAGTTATGATATAAGGGAAGTTGTTTATTAATCGGGAAAAGTTCACTCTTACTAAGATTTAATTTATAACCTGAAAAGAGACTAAATTGTGCTGATAACTCTAAAACAGCAGGGATGGATTTTTGAGGATTAGAAATATATGAAAGTAAGTCATCAGCATAGAGTGATATTTTATGGGACTTTAAGCCCCGAGTTATCCCAGTAATATTTGGAGATTCTCGAATAGCAATTGCAAGAGGTTCTAATGCAATATCAAATAATAAAGGACTAAGAGGACAACCTTGTCGAGTGCCTCGAAAAAGAGGGAAAAAAGGTGAGCTTAGAGAGTTAGTACAGACCGAGGCCACAGGAGAATGATATAACAGTTTGATCCAGGATATAAATTTCGAGCTAAAATTAAACATTTCAAGCACCTTAAATAAGTATGGCCATTCTACTCTATCAAAAGCTTTCTCAGCATCTAAAGAGATAACACACTCAGGAACATTTTGTGAGGGGGTATAAACAATATTTAACAGTGTGCGAATGTTATAAAAAGAGTAACGACCTTTAATAAAACCCATTTGGTCTTCCGAAATAATAAAAGGAAGTACTTTTTCTAATCTGTTTGCTAATAACTTAGAAAAAATTTTAGAATCAACATTTAATAAAGATATTGGTCTATAAGATGCACATTGAGCAGGATCTTTATCCTTCTGTAATATTAGAGAGATTGACGCTCTATTGAAAGATTCGGGAAGTTTACCAAGTTTTAATGAAGCCTCGAAAACCCTACAGAACCAAGGGATTAATGAAGGTGCAAAACATTTATAAAATTCTATGGTAAACCCATCAGGGCCAGGAGCTTTCCCCAAGTTCATAGAGGAAATAGCATTCTTAATCTCATCAGTGGTAATGGGAGTATCTAGCATAGAAGACATATCCTGTGAAATCTCAGGGAAGTCTAGGTTACCTAAAAAATCATTCATATATTTAGAGTCTCGAGGAGACTCTGATTGATATAAGGAAGAATAAAAATCAAAGAAGGTTTGATTAATCCCCGTATGATCAAGTATCAGTCGGTCATTTTGATTATAAATCTGATTAATTTGAGATTTAGCATAATTAGACTTCAATTGGTTAGCCAACAGTTTGCCAATTTTGTCACTGTGTACATAAAATTCACTTCTTGTTTTCTTTAATTGGTTTACAATCGAGGACGAAAGTAATAAACTGTGTTCCATTTGAAGTTCAGTTCTTTGTTTATATAACTCCTCAGAGGGAGCTGTAACATATTTCTTATCAATTTCCTTAATCTTGTCCACAATTACCAACTCCTCTTGCTTCAGCTTCTTCCTCAAAGCAGCAGAATACGAAATAATCTGACCATGAATATAACCTTTAAAAGTATCCCAAAGAATGTTCACAGAAATATCCTCTGTATAGTTAATTGTAAAAAAAAGATCAATCTGTTCATTGATAAAATTAACAAAGTCCGAGTCCTGAAGCAACAGCGAATTAAAATGCCATTGTCTATTATTTTGTGTATTGGCCTGAATTTTGATAGAAAGCTTAAGTGGGGCATGATCCGAAATGGTTTATAGAGTCATAATCACATTTAATCACTGAAGAAATAAGACAAGCGTCAATAAAGAAATAATCAATTCTTGAATAGGAATGGTGAACATGTGAAAAAAAAGAAAAATTTTTTCCTGAGGACGCAAAGAACGCCAAATGTCCATCGACCCAGAATCAGAGAGGAATGAATTAATCAAAGTTGCAGATTTATTAGGTAAGGTCCGTAGAGGAGCCGAACGGTCCAAAGCTGAAGATAAACAGGTATTAAGATCTCCGCCCCAGATCAATGAAAACTCATTCAAATTTGGGAACTGATTGAATAATGATTTATAAAATTCCGGACAGTCCATATTGGGAGCATAAACATTAACCAAAACTACCTTTTTATTAAATAGTAGACCACTAACCAGTAGAAATCTACCATTCGGATCAGAAATAATATCATGTTGTATAAAAGTAACTGAGGAGTCTATAAAAATAGAGACGCCTCGAATCATAGCGTTAGAGTTCGAATGAAACTGTTATTCCTTCCAGAATTTAAAAAAACATAGTCTGCCCCCCCTCCGCACATGGGTCTCTTATAAAAATAAAATTTGTGCTTTAAGTCTCCGGAACACTTTAAAAACTTCTTTCCTTTTAATAGGATGATTAAGACCATTAGTATTCCAGGAGACAAAATTAATAATAGACTCCATAAACCCTAAAGTCAACCCGCAACAAGGAGGATTGACGATAGGCTCGACCCACGAACCCGGAAAGGGAACAGAACAAATAAGAGATACCGGGAAGGAGAACGCAACCAATACTTCAATAATGTACATAGCCCAAGAAGAAAGAAACTAAAACGTGAAGCCCCTCCTACCACCCCCCACCCCATAACCCCAAAGCTAAATCTAACACAGACCAGCCAGAAAGAAGCAAGCACTAAAACTACCCCCATGACTTCCGGTATACACTCCCTAAAAAAAAGTGTAAATATAAAAAAGATCAGCTAGTTATAAAACAGTAAAAGAATAAAAAAAGTAAATCAATTAAAATAAACACTTAATATAACAGAGAAAAAGCCAGAAAATATAAAAAAACCGCAACAAACCCCAGACCCTATGAATAAACAAAAAAAGAAATGAAATTATTAACATAAACTAGTTATGAGAGCCTACAAAAAAAAGATTTAAAAACTACAAAATTTAAGGCCTCAAAGGAAATACGTAGAATGACGGTGAGGGAATAACCACCCAGAATCCCCTGGGAAAAAGAAAGGAATGACGCAGATAGAAAGAAAGTTTAGCAACCATATTAATTAATCAAAAATAAACTTTTCTGCCCATATAAGGCAAAAAAAAAATTAAGGCCGACAAATTCACAACCTCTGATCAAACGGAGATAGTTAAAAATTACGATTAAGATGTTGAAGGTGAAAATTGATCCAGATAACTCTGGGCATCCGATGGAGATTCAAAAAAACGGAGGGCTCCATCCAACGTACGAATCCTTAGACGTGCTGGGTAAAGCAGCACTGGTTTTAAATCCATCTTGTAGAGTTCCGACATCACAGATCTGTAACGAACCCGCTGATCCCGAATTGGTCTGCTGAAATCCTCCACGAATCGGAACTTAAGATCCAAAAAATCAATGTAACCTTTAGATCGAACGAAACGAAACAGTTTCTCCTTGTCTTGAAAGTAATGAAAACATAAGATAACATGTCGAGGTTTATCTGACTTAGACAAGTATGATGGAACTCTGTGAACACGATCCAGTAACGGTGGTTGGTCAGGAAATACAGTAGGAAATGCATCTTTTAAAAGTTGAGAAAAATACTTCATAGGGTTATCAGATTCCACAGCTTCACGCACCCCGATCATTCGAAGATTCTGCCGTCGCATTCTGGATTCTAAGTCAGAGTTTTTAAAGGTCAGAAAGTCAAGTTTCTTCTTCATTACATTAATTGTTTCTTCGATTTTCTCCATCTTGAGTTCATTTTGTTGCGTGGATTTTTGAAGATCAGATATAGCCGACTGATGTTCCGTAATAGATGTTTGTATCCTATCGATTGAATCGGCAATTTTCTGGAAATTAATTGAAATTTCCGCACGAATCAGCTCCGTAATAGAGGTTGAAATTTCCCTTTGAATTAGATCCGATATAGCTTTCAAAGTCACCGGTGGTTCAGTCGGAGGAAAATCGGTACCTTTCGGTCTAACCGGAGATTTGCCGTCCTTCCCGTTTTTTCCATTCTTAGACATAGCAGACCTTAAAAGCATCCGATTATCAAAGAGCCCAATTTAGTCGATGCCTTAATGGTTAATTAAAATATAGCTGATCATAAGAAGGAAAACTCAGAGGTCAAGAGCATGACTTCACTCCATGAGCTCTACCGGAAGTCTCCCCTATGTTCTATGTTCTAAAGTGTGCAACAGTGGATTTAGTGAAATAGGGCAAGCCAACATGGCCAGGTTCTACTCAACCTCCATTTATAGGTTTGTAGATTACAACACCACAGAACAAGTTGGAGTGAGAGAGGGGGAGCCTATTTACATGATGTGAAGACAATAACCCTTTCTTTAATGTCAGTAAAACATAACAGCTGGTCATTGACTTCAGGAGGAGAGATGGTACACATGCTTCTGTTTGCAGTAATGATGTTGAGTGATAGATAACAGCTTCAAGTTCCTAGGTATAAACATCAACAACAGCTTATTCTGGTCCAACTACAGACACAAAGGCCAAGAAAGCTCACCAGCACATCTACTTCGTCAAGAGGCTCAGGAAATTTGGTATGGCCATTGATCCTCACCAACTTTTAGAGGCAGACTCACCCGACCTAGAATCATCAGTGTTTGTTACGGTGACTGATCTGCCCATGACCACAAGAAACACTAGAGCTGTGGGCACAGCTCAACACATCAAAAAAATCAAGCCCCTGTACATGGACTCTGCCTACTCTCTTCACTGCCTCAGTGAAGAAGCCAGCATAATCAAAGACCCCACTCACACTAGATATTATCCCTTCTCACCACCCTCCCATTGGGCAGAAGGTACAAAAGCCTGAAACCACATACCAGCAGGCTCAAGGATAACTTCTCTCCCACTGTCATTAAACTATTGAATGCACCTCTTCTATGATAGGATGGGCTTTTGACTTCACAATCTATCTTATCAGAGCCTTGCACCTTATTATCTGCCTGCATGGCACCTTCCCTGTAGCTGTAACACTTTATTCTGCTTTTGCCTTGTCCTACTTCATGTGCTGATGTAGCAAAACAAAGTTTTTCTACTGTACCCCGATACATGAAACAGTAATAAACCAACTGCACGATCATTACATACAAACCTGCATGGCACTTTCCCATCACTTGCAGCACTTCAAATTTGTCTGATTACAATCAGCAATGTAGAAATACAGGTCAATATTAGGAAACTGCCCCACAATTTATGCATAAACAGCAAAACAAATGAAATTACTAGCATGCCTAAACCCTACAAAGTGTACTTGATTTAGAAGATAAGATCACGGATGTTGGTAAGACCTCAGACAAAGTCAGGAATCAAAAGGTTGAGCATGGTACAACTAGTGTCCTGAGCTCCATACAGTATATTTCAATGCAAAAAGTATCATAGGAAAGGTAGAAAGGTAGAAACCCAGAGCATGGATTAAAACCTGGAATTATGATATTGTAGCCGTTAGTGAGACTTGGTTGCAGGAGGGACAGTACTGGCAGCTCAGTATTCCAGGGTTCCATTGTTTTAGACGTGTCAGAGCAGGAGGAATTAGAGAGTGGTGGTGTTACTAGTCAGGGAAATGTCACAGTAATGCTCTGTCAGGACAGACTGGAGCATTCGTCTAGTGAGGTGTTATGGGTGGAACTGAGAAATAAGAAAAGTATGGTAACATTAATGGGGCTATACTACAGACCACTCAACAGTCCTAGAGATTTAGGGGAACAAATTTGTAGAGAGATCGCAACTGCTGCAAGATTTTAGCTTTCCACATATTGAATGCAAATCCCATCCTGTGAAAGTACTAGATGGGATAAAATCTGTCAAGTGTGTTCAGGAAAGTTTCCTTCATCAGTACGTAAAAGTCCCAACGAAGGAATATGTGATACTGGATCTGCGATTGGGGCATGGGACAGGGCAGGTGACAGAAGTATGTGTAGGGGAACACTTTGCATCTGGTGATCACAATGGCATTAGCTTCAAAGTGAACATGCAAAAAGATAGGTCTGGTCTGCAGGTTGAGATTCTAAATTGGAGAAAGGCCAATTTTGATAATAACCGAAATGATCTGGCAGGTGTGGATCAGGACAGCCTCTTTTCTGGGAAAGGTGTACTGGGTAAGTGGGAGGCCTTCATAAGCGAAATTTTGTGAGTACAAAGCTTGTATGCAACTGTCAGAATAAAAGGTAAAGATAGGGTTGTAAAGAAAGTTACTGGCATATTGGTCTTCATAAATCAATGTATTGAGTACAGATAACAAAAGAAAACAAGTGGTTTTCAAGAGATATTAAGGCCCTGGTAAAGAGAAAAAAAAGGTGCATTGCAGATACTAGCAGGTCGGAACAAATGAAGAAGTACAAGAGATGCAAGAGAACACTTAAGAATGAAATCAGGAGGGCTAAAAGAAGGCATGAAGTCACTCGAGCAGATAAGGTAAAGCAGAATCCTAAGGGATTCTGCAGATATGTTAGGAGCAAAAGGACTGCAGGGAACAAAATTGGTCCTCTGGACGATCAGAATGGTGATCCATGTGTGGACCCAAAACAGATGGGGGAGATCTTAAAACAGATTTTTTGCATCTTTATTTACTCAGGAAATGACACAGTATCTACAGAAAAAGGGTTAAGTGGGAACGGTGAAAAGTTTAAGGATAACATGAGGGGAAATATCTTCACTCAGAAGGTCATAAAAGTGTGGAGTGAGCTGCCAGCACAAGTGGTGCAATGTGAGCTTGATTTCAATGTTTAGGAGAAGTTTGGATAGGTACATGGATGGTACACGGAGGGTTACTGTCCCAGTGCAGGTCGATGGGAGTAGGCAGTTTAAGTGGTTTTGGCATGGACTGGATGGGCCACAGGGCCTGTTTCTGTGCTGTACTTCTCTATGACTCTAAGGGCATAGGAACATACTTAGACCATTTGGCCCATTGAAATTGCTTTGCTAATCATGCTTGCTGATTTATTATCCCTCTCAACCCCATCTCCCTGCCTTCTCGCTGTAACCTTTGATATTCCTGCTAATCAAGAACCTATCAACATTCTCTTTAATGATTTGACCTCCACAGACATCAGTGGCAATGAGTTTCGCAGATTCACTATATTCTGACAGAAGACATTCCTCCTCATCTCTGTTCTAAAAGGACATCCTTGCATTCTGAAGCTGTGCCCTCTGGTCCTAGACTTTTCTACTTTTGGAAACATCCTCTCCACATCCACTTTATCCAGGCTTTTCAATATTCGATAGGTTTCAACGAGATCTTCTAAACTCCAGCGAGTTCAGGCAGAAATACTAACCGGAGTCTTCGCTCTTACAATGCTGCCGGCGGAGTGTGTCAAACTCATCCTCTTCATGCTTTATGATTCTGTACAAGGTTATCCAAGGCAGCACTGATGACACATTGGGTTCTTTGGCATCTTCTGATAACCCCATACTGCTGTCAATTATCTGTAACAGTAATCAGATATATAGAGACTATAATTATTATTTCTAGTGTTACATTCCTGCCACCATGCCACTGCATGGTCACTTCTGCAGTGAATTCTTCGTCAGACGAAGGGTCTCGGCCTGAAACATCGACTGTACCTCTTCCTAGAGATGCTGCCTGGCCTGCTGCATTCACCAGCAACTTTGATGTGTGTTGCTGGAAATGGGTGGTTCCATTTTAGAGAATAGAAGCACCAGTGAAAAGACAGGAAAGAATTAGTTGACAAGAATAACTTTAAGTCTTAAAATTTTAAATGAAGTTAAACATCTCCAAGGGTCTGATGGGTTAATAAACATTTAGGAGACAAACAAATTTTGAGAAGAAATCTGAAATGACCATTAACATGGATGGAACGTTTCGTGGAACAGGCTTATTTTCCAATTTCTACTACAAAAGAAAAACAAAATATAGGTAAACACGAGAAAATCTGCAGAGGCTGGAAATTCAAGCAACACACACAAAATGCTGGTGGAACGCAGCAGGTCAGGGAACATCTATAGGAAGAAGTACAGTCGACGTTTCAGGTCAAGACCCTCCGTCAGGACTAACGGAAAAAAGAGATAGTAAGAGATTTGAAAGTGGGAGGGGGAGGAGGAGACCCAAAATGACAGGAGAAGACAGCCAGGGAAGGGATGAAGCCCAGAGCTGGGAAGTTGACTGGCAAAAGAAATACAAGGCTGGAGAAGGGGGAGTATCATGGGATGGAAGGCCTTGGAAGAAAGAAAGGGGGAGCACCAGAGGAAGATGAAGAACAGGCAAGGAGTTATTATGAGAGGGAAAGAGAGAAAAGAAAAAATAAATAAATAATAAATTAGGGATGGGGTAGGAAGGGGAAGAGGGGTATAGTTTTATAGAGTAAGTGTATGCAGTGGTACACATTGAAACACTTAAAGGCAGAGAACGCTTAAGAATTAGAAAGAATAAAGAACAAAGTACTACATTGGTTAGGAAAAGTAACATAATTTTAAGTTAGAAAACTCTTTCCTAACTTAAGACCTGGGCCTTGATACCTCCTTGTGCTATTGGATCCTGGATTTCCTCACTTGTAGACCCAGTCAGTTCGGATTAGCAAAAACATCCCCTGCACAAATTCCATCAGCACAGGTGCAGCACAGGACTGTGTATTTAGCCCCCTGCTCTACCCCTTTTACACCTGTGACTGTGTAGCTAAGTACAGCTTCAATACCATATTCAAGTTTGCTGATGACACCACTGCTGCGGGCCGCATCAAAAGTGGTGATGAATCAGCAAACAGAAAGGAGATTGAAAAATTGGCTCAGTGGCGTCAACAACAACCTCTCACTCAATGTCAGCAAGATCAAGGAACTGATTGTAGACTTCAGTAGAGGGAAATCAGAGGTCCAAGAGCCATTACTCATCAGAGAACCCGAGGTATAGAGGGCTAATAACTTTAAATTCCTGACTGTCAGCATCTCAAAGGACCTATATAAATGTAATTGCAAAGAAAACACAACAGCGCCTCTACTTCCTAAGAAGTCTGTGGAGATTCAGCACGTCATCAAAAACCCTGACGAACTTCTACAGATGTGTAGTGGAAAGTCTTGACTGGCTGCATTACGGCCTGGTATGGGAATACCAACACCTCTGAGTAGAAAATCCGACGAGAGGTAGTGGATTCAGCCCAGTACATCATGGATAAAGCCCTCACATCCATTGATTGGAACACTGTCATAGGAAAGCAGCATCCTATGATGTACTCAATGGATGGGAGGACGCATCCTTTTCTCGCTGCTGCCATCAGATTGCAGGCACAAGTGCCCAATGATCCACACCAACAGTTACTACCCCTCAACCATCACCTATTGAGCTGTTCCCACACCAATTATCTCACTTTAAGGACTCTATCTTGTTATTTTATGCTCTCATTATTTATTGCTGTTTATTTATATTTGCATTTGTAGTTTGTTGTTTTCTATGCTCTTGCTCTTCCATTGACCCTGTTTACAGTTACTATGCTATAGATTTGCTGAGTATGCCTTCAGGAAAAAGAATATCAGGGTTGTATGTGGTGACATGCGTGTACTCTGATAATAAATTTTAATTTTGAACTCTTTTTCTTAACCATTGGTTCATTATTGAGCATGAAATAAAACTAAATAAATGCTACCACTTCAGTTCTCTGGAACGAGGAGGTGAACCGTGGGACCGTCAGACAGAGGCACTTTCCATATGCCACTTTCATTGAGCTTCTGAAAAGTCTAGAGAGACCGTCTGAGAATGCATGTGATGTCTTAAATTAATAGCTCTCATAACTATTCATTACCAAGAAGGACATTGTGTTGGAGAATTGAGAAAGGGAGGGTGGTGGAATTCTAGAAGAAATCTAGGAGATACGAGATACAAGTGGGCTTAAAAGTGGACAGATCCCCAGGACCTAATTAGACATATTCCAGGCTGCTATGGATGACTGCTGCACTGATTTTTTAGTCTTTTGCGCCATGGACAAAGTGTCAGAAGAAAGGAGGAGAACAGTGAATACCTCAATGACTATCACACAGTAGTGCTCACATCTAATGTGATGTGAGAAATTGGACATGGCAAGAATTAACTCCTGCCTGAGCAAAAGCACTTGAACAAGCTGCAACTTGCCCATCAGTGACTCCACTGACTCAACAATTGGCTTTGGAGCACCTAGACAACAGCAAAACATGTCAGGCTACAGCTCAGTGTTCATCACTATCATCCCCTCACTATTAATCAACAAAGTTCAAAAGCTGAGCCTCTCTACATCTCTCTGCAACTGGTTCCTTGATTTTCTCATCCAGACACAATAAGTGCACATCGGTAATAACATCTCCTGCTCGCTAAAAATCAACTACTCAGGGATGCGTATTAGTCCACTGCTCTACTCTCTCTACGCTCACGACTGTGTGGCAAGGTACAGCTCCAACGTCATCTATAAATTCACCAATGACCTCTGTTGTTGTCAGATTCAGATGACAATAAGGAAGCATACAAGATTGACATACATCAGCCGGTTGAATAACCTCACATCCCACGTCAATTCAGCATCAAAACTTCAGGACCGGAAGTCGGGAGAACATATACCATTCTTCACTGAAGGGTCAATTCTGGACAGAGTGAGCAAATTGAAAGTCCTGGGTGACAGAACCGCAAAGGTTCTATCCTGAACTCAACACGACAACAGCTACACTTTATTAGGAGTCTGAAAATAATTGGTATGTCATCAAAGACTCTTGTTATATTTCTATTGATATACAGTGGAGACCATTCTGACTGGCTACATCAGTCTGTTGCGGAGCTTCCAATGCACAGGATGCAGAGACTTATAGTCTGTCAGCTCCAGTATGGACAAATACCAAAGTAGTCCTATTCTAAAGGGAGGATGAGGTAACCATGGCTGACAAGGGAAATCAAATACAGCATAAAAGCAAAATTATTGGGAAGCTAGAGGATTGGGAAGCTTTTAATAGCCAACAGAAGGCAACTAAAAAGCAACTGAAGTATGAATATTGAGTTCTCTAACTTCCGTTAATTGCTTCCTTCTCCTTCTTACCCCATCCTTAATTTATTTATTTATTTATTTGGGTGGGGGGGGGGGTTTCTCTCTTTCCCTCTCACAATAACTCCTTGCCTGTTCCCCATCTTCCTCTGG
Organism: Mobula birostris; assembly: GCF_030028105.1. Taxonomy (NCBI): domain Eukaryota; kingdom Metazoa; phylum Chordata; class Chondrichthyes; order Myliobatiformes; family Myliobatidae; genus Mobula; species Mobula birostris. The sequence goes on from NC_092394.1 coordinate 60,695,374, forward strand.
TGCTCCCCTCCTCCTTTCTTTCTTCCAAGGCTTTCCGTCCCATGATACTCCCCTTTCTCCAGTCTTGTATCCCTTTTGCCAATCAACTTCCCAGCTCTTGGCTTCATACTTCCCCCTCCTATGTTCTCCTATCATTTTGGGTCTCCCCCTCCCCTTCCCACTTTCAAATCTCTTACTATCTCTTTTTTCCATTAGTCCTGACGAGAGGCCTCGGCCCGAAACATCGAATGTACTTCTTCCTATAGATGCTGCCTGGCCTGCTGCATTCCACCAGCATTTTGTGTATGTTGCTGAAATATGAAGTAAGCTAGCCAATAATATCAAAGATGATACCAAATATTTTTCCAGATGTAAAAAGAGTAAAAGAGAGGCAAAAGCGAATATAAGACCACTGGAAAATGACACTCGAGATAATAAAGAGGGACAAAGAAATGGCAGATGAATGTAATAAATATTTTGCATGTTTTCACCGTGCAAGACACCAGCAGTATGCTAGCAGTACGTTACTGTGGGAGGCGAGGGAGGAGATTGCTGAGCCTCTGGCAAAGATCTTTGCACCATCAATGGGGACAGGAGAGGTTCCAGAGGATTGGAGGGCTGCAGATGTTGTTCCCTTATTCAAGGAAGGGAGTAGAGATAGCCCAGGAAATTATAGACCAATGAGTCTTACTTCAGTAGTTGGTAAGTTGATGGAAAAGATCCTGACAGGCAGGATTTATGAACATTTGGAGAGGCATAATATGATAATGAATAGTCAGCATGGCTTTATCAAAGGCAGATCGTGCCTTACGAGCCTGATTGAATTTTTTGAGAATGTGACTAAACATATTGATGAAGGTAGTGTAGTAGATGTAGTGTACATGGATTTCAGCAAGGCATTTGATAAGGTACCCCATGGCAGGATCCAAGGGGACATTGCTTTCTGGATCCAGAACTAGCTTGCCCATGGAAGGCAAACAGTGGTTGCAGAAGGGTCATATTCTGCATGAAGGTCGGTGACCAGTGGTGTTCTGCAGGTATCTGTTCTGGGACCCCTCCTCTTTGTGATTTTTTTATAAATGACCTGGATAAAGAAGTAGAAGGGTGGGTTAGTATGTTTGCTGCTGACACAAACGTTAGGGGTGTTGTGGATAGTCTGGAGAGTTGTCAGAGGTTACAGCAGGACATCGATAGGATGCAAAACTGGGTTGAGAAGTGGCAGATGGAGTTCAACCCAGATAAGTGTAAGCTGGTTCATTTTGGTGGGTCAAATATGATGGCAGAATATAGTATTAATGGTAAGACTCTTGGCAGCATGGAGGATCAGAGGGATCTTGGGGTCAGAGTCCATAGGACACTCAAAGCTGCTGAGCAGGTTGACTCTGTGGTTAAGAAGGTACATGGTGGATGAGCCTTCATCAATCGTGGGATTGAGTTTAAGAGCCGAGAGGTAATGTTGCAGCTTGGAACACTGTGCTCAGTTCTAGTCGCCTCACTACAGGAAGGATGTGGAAACCATAAAAAGGGTGCAGAGAAGATTTACAAGGATGTTGCCTAGATTGGGGAGCATGCCTTATGAGAACAGGTTGAGTGAACTTGGCCTTTTCTCCTTGGAGCGACGGAGGATAAGTGACCTGATAGAGGTGAATAAGATGATGAGAGGCATTGATCATGTGGATAGTCAGAGGCTTTTTCCCAGGGCTGAAATGGCTAACACGAGAGGCAGTGATCATGTGGATAGTCAGAGACTTTTTCCCAGGGCTGAAATGGCTAATGCACAGTTTTAACGTGCATGGAAGTATATACAAAGGAGATGTCAGGGGTAAGTTGTTTTTTTTTTTAAAATCGCAGAGAGTGGTGAGTGGGTGGAATGGGCTACCGGTAACAATGGTGGAGGCAGATATGATAGGATATTTTAAGAGACTCCTGGATAGGTACATGGTGCTTAGAAAAATAGAGGGCTATAGGTAACCCTAGGTAGTTTCTATAGTAGGGACATGTTCAGCACAGCTTTGTGGGCCAAAGGGCCTGTATTGTGCTGTAGGCTTTCTATGAATTTCAAAGAGCGTCAGTGGGAAGAAGGTAGTGTAGTTGTTTTTACCAAGGAGAACGTACTGAAAGGCCTGAAGGTACATAAGTTACTCGGACCAGAGTTCTGAAAGAGGGAGCTGAAGAGATTGTAGAGACATTAATAATGATTTTTCAAGAATCACCAGATTCTGGCATGTTTCTGGAGGACTGGAAAATTACAAGTGTAGGGGAGGCAAAAGACAGGAAATTGTAGGCCAGTTAGTCTGACTTCAGTGGTTAGTAAGAACTTGGAGTCCATCATAAAGGATGAGGTTTCGGAGTACTTGGAGACACATGTTAAAATAGGCCAAAGTCATCATGGTTTCCTTAAGGGGAAATCTTGCTGTCAAATCAGTTGGAGTTCCTTGAGGAATTAATTGGCAGGAAAAAAAGGCATGAAGGGAAGATAGTGTTAAGGAAGTAGGAAGTCTGCTCGCTTTGGAGAGGGTCCAGAGGATGTTCGCAAGAATGATCCTAGGAATGACAGGGTTACTGTATGAAGAGCATTTGATAGTTTGGGGCCTGCACTTGCTTAAGCTTAGCAGAAAGAGCGGGGAAAATCACATTGAAATCTATTGAATATTGAAAGGCCTGGATAGAGTAGAGAAGGAGAGTCTAGGACCAGAGGGCACGGCCTCATAGTGTAAGGATGTCCCTCCAGAACAGAGATGAGGAAGATTTTCTTTAGCTAGAGTTTAGGGAATCTGTGGAATTCATTGCACAGACTACTGTGAAGGCCAAGTCATTTAGTATATTTGAAGAGAAGGTTGATAAGTTCTCAATTAATAAGGATGTCAAAGGTTACAGAACAAGGCAGGAGAATGAAATCAAGATGGATAATAAATCAGCCATGATGGAATGATGCCACAGACTCAATGGGCCCAATGGCCTAATTCTGTTTTTGCGTCTTATGGTCTAACCCTCTCTGCCATCGAGAACATTACCAAGAGGCGGTGCCTCAATAAGGAGCATCCATCATTAAGGCCTCTCACCATCCTGGACATGCTCTCTTCGCATTATTACCATCAGGAAGGAGGTGCAGGAGCATTCACCCAATGTTTTCAACTTCTTTCCCTCCGTCATCAGATTTCTTATCAGTCCATGAACCCATTAACACTACCTTATTACTTGTCTTTTGTACTACTTCGTTTGTAACAGAGCAATTTTTTTATGTCTTGCACTTTTCTGTTGCCACAAAACAACAAATTTCACAACATATGTCAATGATGTTAAAACAGGTTCTAATTTTGAATGTGATGCCTTTATTCGGAAAGGGCAACAGAGATAAGCCAGCTGTTCATATTATTCAGAACTGAGCAATGAGAATGAGGCAATTCGGTGTAAATAACAGAGGTGGTCGGGGTAAACAATAGGTGGAACAAAAGGAATGTCAATAACAGGGTGAAATAATGTACAACAGTTTGGAGTTTAATTGTCTATTTAATTTTGAGTCAGTTTTACATAATTGCCACCATCATCTGCAGGTTCTCAGTAATGATGAAGGAACAACAATTACACTTTGAAGTCAGGATAATAATTTGTCTAATTTGGTGGGGAACTTGCCAGTGGTACACCATCCTGACCCTACAACCTTTACAGCATTCTACCGTTCTGGGCACTTTGCTGTTTATTATTACCATGTACGCTGCTTACTCTGAGGGCTTCATGTGAGCTGGGAATTTCATTCTACTCTGGTTTTATGACAATAAACTAAACTAATCTAATGCATTTGAATGTTAAGGGTTGGTGCTTAGGTGGCAAATGGGTACAGTGACGTGAATTTTACTGCTATCTGTGGGGTTCTGAACATTGGGCATTGCACAAATATTCCTATTTTTGGCCTTGTGACAGCAGGTCTTTGAGGAAGCAGTTCAAAGGAATAGGAGACTATCAAGAAAAGGGAAGGAGGCAGGCATGCAGTCCTGGAAGCCTCCGAGTGCATCTTGCTCCAGAATTTTTTTTGGGGGGGGGAATGTTCTTCTGGATAGTACAGTCAGAACCAAGTCCATAACCCTTTAGTTCTTCTGCTACATAAAGGTGGAGCAGAAAGAGTCCAAAGGCACTTGTGGTAGGAGAACTGACATTGAGGGGTAACAGAAATATAATTACGTGTTTGTATACACAAATGCAGGATGAATTTTTGCTTCTGGTACCAGGGTGAAAACAGGCAGAGAATGGTTGCAGAGCATTCTAAGGGGTGGGGGGAACAGTCAGAGATCATGGTTCACAGTGATACTAACAACTTCAATTAAAAAAAAGATTTGATGTTTAAGAGCTGTGTAACAGATTAAATGTCAAGACCACTACATTGTAAGCTGCATTATTTTCAAAAAACATGAGGTAACAAGTACAGGGATAGGAAAACAGGCCAGGTGAACAAAGAGTTGCCAGTTCTAGCAAGTTTAAGGTCTTTTCACACAAACAGTCGGCAAGATGTACTTTATGAAGTCCTCCAGTCAGTCACAAGAATTGCAAATCAGGGACGTCAGGTAAAATTTCTATGGGTTCCAGCACATGTAGGGGTGAAGGGGAATGAGAGGGTGGATGAGTTGGCAAAGAGGGCATTAAAGAAAGAGAATGTAGAAATTCACATTAGTATCAGTAAAGCAGAGGTTAAGTGTGTAATCTGGGAAAAAGTCAACCAAATGTGGCAAGAAAGATGGGACAGGGAGGGGAAATGGAGACATTTATATCAAATACAAAAAAGTGTTGCAGGTACGAGGGTAGGTAATGGAAACAGAAGAGAGGAAATTGTGTGGACTAGGTTAAGGCTGGGGCACTATGCATTAAACAAAACATTGAAAATGATAGGGAAACACCAGACAGGATTGTGTGAGGAATGTCAGGAAGAGGAGTCAGTAGAACATGAAATTCTGTGTTGAAGGAAGTATGGGATACAGAGAGAGATGATGAGAATTAAACTAAGGGAGTTGGGGGTGCAGGAATTCACATTAAAAGGGTTGCTAGGCATGGGTGAGAGAGCACAGGTCCGGGTATTATTAGCGTTCTTAACGGGTACAGGGGTTTTTTATAGGATATGACGGATAAACAGGAATAGGGTACTAGGATGGTCAAAGGTGGGAGGGTGAAGTGTAGCTTTGTGTGTGTGTGCGCGCGTGTGTAGGTGTGTGCGCACGCGAGCGAGATTGGGTGAAGGGATTTAGATTATATGTCTAGTGCACATTCCGGAGCAGAATGTGGTGGTAATGCATCATTAATCTGGATGCCAACCGCCGTAAAACAAGACACAGACAAACAGACAGAAGAGTTGAAAAAATGATGTTTTAAAAAACAACTTTATATTCCAGGATCATCAGGACCATTTCTGGGGAATGTGGGAATTGTACAAGCTGAATAGACTGCAACTGAACTAGAACACATCCACATCCTTGTGAAGAGGTAAGCTACAAATGTTGGGAAGGGTTTAAAGTAATTTGGCAGGGGAATGAAGCAGAGTATAGTAGAAGAAGAGTAACAGACATGAGAGGGAGAGGGGGAGGGGGGAGGGGGGAGGGGGGAGGGGGGAGAGGGAGAGGGGGAGGGGGGAGGGGGGAGGGGGGAGGGGGAGGGAGAGGGAGATATATATAGGGGAAGAACTCATTCGTGATTGAGGGGACAGAAAAAGGAAATCACCCAGAGCAAATGAATCTTCACTATTCCTCATGTAGGAGAACTGTGGGTTTTCAGTACTTTCAGAATTGGGACTGAAATGTTTGGACGTGAAAAGAATCAAGGGATAAGGGTTTTGGTGCAGAAATATAAACAAATACAAAACTTTTTTTAAATGCCATTTCTCAAGCAGAACAGTGGCTGCAGACAAAAATTGCTTGAAAACTGCAGGTGGGGCAAGAGGAACAGAGCATTGCAAGCTCTTGTAGGCACACAAGACAGGTGCCTCAGAATATTAAGTTACATTTTAGATGTATCAGGTTTTCAGTGAGGTCAGAATTTTAACAAGCGAGTCAAATAAAATGTACATGTATACAGATGGATGAACATACCTAACCAATTCAAGAAATAGTTAATCTTTCTGGTTTTACATTCTATTAGCATTGATTGTATAAGAAACAAATAGACATGTATCACACATATTAAAACATTACTCTGACAGAAGCAAGAAATTACAAATCAATTGGATACTGGAATGTGTCAGTTCTATAGGAAAGAATTGCCCAGCTATCCAGTTAATCCAGAACTATTCTGGGATAAACACAAACTAGAAAAGACCTCTACAGGAAATGATTGAAAGCAACTGAAATAGATGTGTTCCACTAAATAACATGGTCTCTCTACCTGTATCAGATTGTTAGCAAATCTGACAAAGCAAGGGTTCATAGCCTGCTCCTCCAGAATACTGCTATCACCAGACAAAGAATAGTCAATCCCAGTTAACAGCTGAGTCACTGTTGAAACCCACTCTTCCTTTGAGGATGAAGATGATACATTATTCATCTGTTGAATGGCTTCATTCAGTGCAACTTCAGAACATTCCAAGCACTGCCGATAATCTTTCAGCTTTAGTAAGGAATCCTAATAAAAAGAGAGAGTAAGAAGCTATTCATCAAATCAAGGAAGTATTTTGGGAAACAGTGAAGTGAAAAGAAACAATGAAAAAAAAGTTTCCAAATCGATGTGTTACCCCACAGTTAATACAAATTTAAGAGGAAATTTATATTGCAGGAATAGGATACGTACACTAGTTGGTTCAACGACATCAGTACATTTGCATATCATTGGATATTTTATAAATATTCCATGTATTGATAGGTTTACGTCACTACTATTCATCTACAAACGTTTGTATCTGTAATTCAGAAAATCATTTAATTTCACAACAGTGACATTTTGGAGGCTGCATTTAGGATATTGTTAAAAGAATAAAGATCTCTGCCACAATATCAGCCTTAAAATCGATGATTAACTCTCAGTTAAAATTTAATCAGGATTTTAGTTTCTGATCAAATCCAACGCACTTGACTCAACTCACTGATGCAAAATGGTCAATTTTTCAGAAAGGGATTCAATCTGTTCCTGACAAGCAATCTTTATGTTATTCCCGCCAAATAAACTGACTGATAGTAAACAAACACAGGCCTTGGCTACATACGAGATAGGACACTGGATACAAGCCTGCTTTGAATAATCAAGGTTCACAGCTGAAGTCATTTCCGTGGTGAAGTATTATTAGCTCGTTTTCTATTGAGCAAAGGCCTCTGAAACACCAAAACGCTGAATTGAGACGTCTGGATTACCTGTAGCAGGAGGAGCTGAGCAGGTCGCTCAGGGATGGATGTACCAAATTCTAGGGGCTTTGTTCTACCAATTGCACCAAGGGATAATGTGGGTCGCAAAAGCTTCACAACTTGGTCATATTCACCCATCTCATACAGCCGCTGAACCTCCTCTAGGCTTTGGCACCTCTCAAGTGACTTAAGTTTTTTATCAATCTAGTATGAGAAGGGGCAAGAAAAAAGTGCCATTAGAAACTAAACATTGTCAAACCTGAGAAGCAGATATATTAATCTAACTAATTGACACTGAAAATATGGAAGTATTTCTAGGCTTCGCTGTAAAGAGCATTGTCTACATTAAAATGGATTCACACCAGTAGTTGAAGCTTTTGCAATGGCCATGTTTTCAAGTTACAAGCTTTGTAGCAAGTCATTTAAACAGTTGCTGTTAAAACTTCTTGCAGAGGATGGTAAATCTTTGAAAGTCTCTACCCTAGAGGGTTGTAAGGCTTTATACTGGAGGTATTTATAGAAATAAACCATTTTTAAATGGAAAGAATCAGGGCCTAGAACAGAAGAAGGAAATATGCCTGGATAGATTGGCTGTGATTCTACAGATGAGAGGGCAATTACTCCACAGCTGCTCCTATTTTCTTGTCTTCAGCTCATGTTTGTACATTTACCAGTATAACTAAACTATATAGTTAATAACTATACTAACTACATTAGTCTGGTAACTAAACAAAGTAGAATAAGCTTCTGTACTTGTATTATACAGTACCTATAAAAAGATTCCCCTACCACATGGCTTTCATGTTTATTCTTTTACAGCATTGAATCACAGTGGATATATTTTGGCTTTTTTGGACACTGATCAATAGAAAAGACTTTTTTGTGTCAAAGTGAAAACAAATTTCTACAAATTAGTTTAAACCTATTATAATTTTTAAACATAAAGTAATTGTTTGCATAATTACTCACCGCATTCAAGGCAGTATTTAGCAGATGCTCCTTTGGCACTGTAATTTTTCCCCCATTCTTATTTACAAAACTACTCGAGCTCTGTCAGATTGCATGAGGATCATGAGTGAACAGCCCTTTTCAAGTCCAGCAACAAATTCTCAATTGGTTTGAGGTTTAGACTCTGACTCGGTCACACCAGGACATTAACTTTGTTGTTTTTAAGCCAGTCCTGTGTAGCCTTAGCTTTATGCTTGGAGTCAACGCCTTGCTGGAAAACAAATCTTCTTCTAAGTCACAGTTCTCCTGCAGGCTTTCCTCCAGGATTTCCCTGTACTTTAGACCATAAGACATAGGAGCAGTGTTAGGCCATTTGGCCCATTGAGTCTGCCCCACCATTCAATCATGGCTGACCCTTTTTACCTCCTCAACCCCATTTCCCAGCCTTCTCCCTGTAACCTTTCATGCCATGTCCAATCAAGAATCTACACATATCCTGCACCTTTCTCATTTTTCCCAGAAACGTACATCATTGCTGCTCTGCTGACATCCCTGCCTGCAGCTCCTTCCAATTTACTTTGGCCAAATCCTCTCTCATACCACTGTAATTTCCTTTACTCCACTGAAATACTGCTACATCAGACTTTACTTTCTCCATATCAAATTTCAAGTTGAACTCAATCATATTGTGATCACTGGTTCCAAAGGGTTCTTTTACCTTAAGCTCCCTAACCGCCTCTGGTTCATTACATAACACCAATCCAGTATAGCTGATCCCCTAATAGGCTCAACGACAAACTGCTCTAAAAAGCCATCCCTTAGGCATTCAACAAACTCACTCTCTTGAGATCCATTACCAACCTGATTTTCCCCAATCGACCTGCATGTTAAAATCTCCCATGACTATCATAACATTGACCTTTTAACATGTTTTTTCTATTTTGTCACATTCATTTTACCCTTTACCTTCACAAGCCTTCCAGGGCCTGCTGCAGTAAAGCATCCCCACAGCCATCACATGCTTCACAGTAGGGATAGTGTGTTTTTGATTATGTGAGATGTTTAGCTTACGCCAATCATAGCATTTAGTCTGATGGCCAAAAAGCTCAACTTTGGTTTCATCAAAGCATAGAAATTTCTTCCAGCTGACTTCAGAGTCTCCCACATGCCTTCCCGCAAACTCTAGCTGTGAATACATGTGAGTTTTTTTTTAAACAGTGGCTTTTTCTTTGCCACTCTCCCATAAAGCTGCAACTGGTGAAGCACCCGGGCAACAGTAGTTTTATGCGTCTCAGCCACTGAAGCTATTAACTCCTCCAGAGTTGTCAGAGGTTTCTTGGTGCCCTCCCTCACTAGCCCCATTCTTGCAAGATCACTCAGTTTTTGAGGACAGCCTGCTCAAGGCAGATTTACAGCTGCGCCATATCCTTTCCATTTCTTGATGATTGTCTTAACTGTTCTCCAAGGGATATTCAGTGACTTACAAATTTTCTTGTATCCATCTCCTGACTTGTGCTTTTCAATAACCTTTTCACAGAGTTGCTTGGAGTGCTCTTTTGGCTTCATGGT